>NC_143397.1:162934274-163237305 GCF_052110815.1 Crocodylus siamensis | reverse complement strand
TGTAAACTGTAACAACTACAGTTCATATGCATAGCAACCCATATATAACTGATTATATTGGTAAGTAATATGGCAGCCAGTCATCTCTATTCCCCTCACTCTCAACTTCTTTTAAAAGTATATACTCATGTGTTTCTACTGCACTATGTAGGAACCACAGTTAGTCATAGAATAGTTCTCCATTGTTTAGGTGCTATTCAACCAGAACAGAAGGAGAGAAACCTTGAGTGCAAGAGCTTCACCATAGTTTCATCCCATGCATTTTACTAATCCACTGATCCTGCATCATTTTTAAGCAAATATCCCAATATATTTAACTGATGAATTTCTATAGACATTATAGCAGTGGTCCATCAATTCCAGTATACTGTCTCTGATGTGCTTAATACCAGCTGATTCAGAGGAAAGTTGAAGATGGCCTGCAGAAGACATTTCAATAATAATTCATCCACAGAGCCCCCAATAATTAGTTTGGTTTGAAGAATTATAATCTCTTTCAGATCCTTTGAATACCCCAAAACATCAAAGCTGACCTCAAATTTCTTACATACAATAGCTATATTCAAAGTGTTCTACAAACCTATGGCATCAAGTCTTCAGATTCTATACCATTTATTTTTTTCTCCAGATTTGATAATTTATCCAGTTTCTCTCTACATGCTTTGGAGATAATTATTTGCATTTGTAATGTGTGCAAGCACAACATCTGCCTCTGAGTCAGTTGCTGTGTTCACTACTCAATGAAGCAATGGTGCATTTGAAATGCAGAAACATCCCTCAGATGTCGTTTCAAGTTAATGATTCTTCATGCTTTGAATGTTGCATCTTTTGCATCCCGTGTTGATTAATCTTAAAATGATACATATTACATGGATGTATTTTTATCAGTCCTCTTTTAAAAACAAAGCCACTTGATTAGAACCCTTCCAGAAAGCATCTGTTCAAGCAATAATATGTATTGGACATTAAAAAGTGGGTTATGTTATGCTTCCTAGAGCTTTTCTTTGTTTCCTCTGTTAAAGGACATATAACTTAACAAGCTAGTTACAGTGACTCAAACTTCATGCATAACTTGAACTTCTATAAATGTCTTGTAAGTCTTCCCATCCTATCTCTTTCTTTCTGTCTTTTTTGCATCTGTGTGGGCACGTCTGCGTGTACAATTCATGCAACTAAAAATACTCTGGCTCAATTTAAGATGGAGTAAGCTAATCCCAGCATCACTGTCTTTATGTGTGTTTAAGCACAGTAATTTACTACGCTGCCAGATACCACTTATATCTGATGGAACTATCTGGTAGCGCAGTAAATTAAGCTGCTGCACCTTAATTGCCATACACATGTAGACAGTGATGCTTAGTGTGCAGCAAATTAGTCTGCTGCTCAGTAAAGTGTCTCACATAGATGTGCCCTACGTGTGGCAGGTTTAGTAGGATGAACAACTGAGCAGATGTAAATAAAAGTCATGGAGTAAATCTACAACTGTGCACTAGCCAATTAACAGAAAATTTACAATCTGGTCAGAATATGGGTGCAAATAAAATAGTGAGCTGGCCTTCTGAATAGGAATAAAGAGTTGGAAAACTTTTG
Organism: Crocodylus siamensis; assembly: GCF_052110815.1. Lineage (NCBI taxonomy): Eukaryota > Metazoa > Chordata > Crocodylia > Crocodylidae > Crocodylus > Crocodylus siamensis. Next base: position 163,235,715 of record NC_143397.1, on the reverse strand, counting down.
AAAGGAAAATATTTAATCTAAAATGCAAAAAGTAGATTTTTTTTTAAATGACAACAATTAGTGGATGTTAGCTAAGAGATCATCTTTCATACATTATTAATTGACATGAATTTTACATTTTTATTGTTAAAACGAGGCACATCTTACAGTTTAAGCTATGTGTGTATGGAACACAACATCTAGGTAAATATGAAAAAGTAGGTAGTAAAATATTTTGTTAAACTACACAGTTCTGTAGTAACCTATATAGAATAGTCAGGGGAGTACTACCTATGGTGTTTCCCTATGGGATTTGACAAGACTTTTTCAGCCCCTGAATGCAAACTAAATGGAACACTTTGAATCAAAAATCAGCTTTTCAAAGTTCACCTTGAAGGTTGCCGTCAGCCAGAAAGAAAGAAAGAAAAGAAAGAGAAACTTAGTACAACACAGCCAACATATAATATCCTCTGCTCAGAAGCAGAGTACAGTAAAGTCAGGTTCATATTATTTTAAAAAATTCTGCAATTCACTCACACAATATTTACCCTGTATTATTAACTTTCCTTCTGAATAAAATACAAGAGTGTTTATGTAAGGTTTCTTTGCAAGGTATACATAATTTGTTTTAAATCCTTGAAAGAGATTAATTAGATTGTGTAAAATCCAAAGGACTTTAGAAGCAAAACACTGTCACAGATATTAAAGATCATGATGGCTTCTAAATGATAAGAGGAATTACGTATTTGCTAGGTTAAAAACTGCATTTTATTATTTCAACATATAACTGATATTTTATGATGGTCTCATTCACTCATGATTTTTTTCCAAGGCAATACCAATACATAGATAGATTAAAATCTCTCAAATTTTCTACTGGATAAACATTTCTCCATGTCCCACCAGCCACCCCATTTGATGAGAGGGGGATGGCAGACTACCCTTGTCATCCTCCCCTGATTGTGGAACTGATTTACAACTGAACTCATCATGACAAAGTGCATATTTTTTTTCTGTTTTTAACCAAACTACAAGTAGAAGCGGATTGAAACATCACAAAAACAGCCAATTTTCCAGCCCCATGGGGCAGAGGGCGCAGTATGAAAGGGGCTCAAATAATTCAGAGACACATCTATTACAAAGCAAAAGCACAAATTTTGTAACACAAAATCTGTAATTCTGTCTCTTATAACAGTATTTTTGGAAGACTGCACTAAGGACATGAGACTACCAAAAAATGGAGCGCTAAACCAAAAAGTGCCAAACTGGGTCAGGCTAATGATAATCCAGCCCAGTACCCTGTCTTAGACAGTAGCAAGTGATAAATGGTTTAGAGCAAGGGTGCTCAAACCTCCAGCTCACAAGCCACATCTGGTTTGTGGCACTGTTCCATACAGCCTGTGGGGCTCCCCATGGGTCCAGAAATTTGGCAGCTGGGGAACAGTGCCACCAATTACCTACTGCCAAATCTTTGGAGCCATGGGGAGCCCCATGCCCTGCATGCAGGATCCAGTGGCTAATACTAGCATTCAGGGCTCAGTGGGGATGGTGCTGGACCCCAGGACCCAATCCCAATGTGGATGGCTGAGAAGGGGTGGCACTAGGCCCCAGAGCCCAATCCTGGCAGAAGGGGAACAGGAGGAGGTGGCAGCAGGTCCCCGGGACCCAATCCTGGCATGCTGTAGACAGGGATGGTATTGGGCATTAGGGCCCAACCCTGGCACATGGGGGGCAGGAGAGGTGGAGCTGGGTTCCTGGGACCCAACCCCATGTGCAAGGGGTGGGAAGGAGTGACACTGGGGTCTCAGGACCTAATCCCAGCATGCAGGGCAGGAAGGGGGCAGTGCTGGGCCCCCAGGGTCCAATCTGGCCTGCAGATGGGCCCCACGACACTCATCTGGTCCATGGGGCCAAAAGGTTGAGTACCACTTCTTTAAAGGGAAAGTGTATGACTAGGGCATGTCTAGAGGAGTCCGTCCCCTGTCATACCTTCCATACATCAGCATCATTGGTTTAAGGCTATTGGAGGATACATTCCTGTTTCTTCTGTTAATTTCCTGATGGACCTTTGCTCCATAAACCTGCCTAATCCCCTTTTTGAATTGGTTATACTGTCTGCTTCTATAGCCTCCTGTGGCAAGGCGTCCCACAAAGTTAATACTGATGGTACCCAGAAGGCAATTACGTAAAAATGTGGAAAATGTGAAGTGGCAGACATTCTGGTTTGCTAGGCTGCAGAATAATTGGTTTTGCTTTCTATTCAAGACACAAGGGGATGTACATATGAGTGTGTGTGCTCATTAAGAGGAATTTCTTGCAAGATACTGTTTACAGAAACTGATTCAAAGGAAAATCATTTGTATGTAATCTATTATGCACCTACTCCAATTCCATTGAATTCAGTCCCTCAATTGACTTGGATCATACATTATATTACACTTTCACTTGGTGGAAGAAAATATTCCTGACTTCAAGAAAAAAAAATACTCTAAACGCATGGGAAAAACTTATCATTATAAAGTGCATGAATGTGATTAAGTGGGACACTCAGTTTAGTTTAAATGTTGATAATGCAAATTGATTTAAATATATAGACTTAATATATGGTAAAGGATTAGTAGATCAAAACAAATTGAGATTAAAAATAATGCTAACTATAATATTGTAATATTGTGTCTTAACTGTTTAGTTCCTCCGTATTTTAAAATATTGACCAAAGTCAAACTGTATATAGTGAGTCATACATAAACTAGGGGAGAAGGGCAAGACAGGGAAATCACACTCCACAGTTTAAAGAGTTATAATATTATTCAAAGTGATTTTTACAGACATTTTTGTGTATTGAGATATTACTACATCTTCTAACAATTGACTTTGGGCTGAGTCACAGTTCATTTACAACACATTTACTATCATTCTTATACTGCTTTAATCAATATGCTGACAAAAGCACCTGTTTTGCCCAAAGCACTTGCTTTGGTATGTAACTCACAGAGGCATGCATTTTATTTCCTGTTGGTTTAAGTAGAAATGACCACAGATTTAAACAACTGTACAGCCCAAAAGAGCACTGGGGAAAAACAGAGCAAAAAGATTGCATGATACATTATGTCTAGGATATTCACAGATATGTGTGATTTCATTTTAGCTACTGGTAAATGAAATCATCCAAAACTCTACTTGAAACCTTGCCATTAAGCACACGTTTGCAGAAAGCTTTCCAAGTTATTTGAGAGAGAGAGAAACAGGTAAGAACCTACTCCTTTTCTGCAGCATAGCTAACCCTAAAGGAGGACACCTTCCCAGGACCCAGTCCCCAAAATATTGACAATCAAAACAGAATTAGGTAGACATTATTGTAATAATATTGCCAATAATAAGTATTGTAATAATAATAAGATGTAAGGTGTGTCACAAATCATGCACTGCTCAAATACTAAATCTTGTTTTGCATTCCAGCAAGCATGAAAAAGTGCAACAGAAGAAACAGACATCATCTTGGATTAGCCCACCATAAAAGGAAGAAAGAAAGCAAGCTGAAAATTGTTAGAAGAGTTGATTTCACTACATGTTTATGTTAATAGGGTATTTGACTTTTGAATGCTTCATAAACCTTGTTATGTTCAGTGCTATTTGAGGTAGTAAAACAGCTGGAACTCTGCCAGAAGCTTTAATTGGAATCAGCTTAGCAGGGGCTGACAAGGTTTCCTAGTGTTTAGTTTCAAACTTATTATAAAAATGCAAAATGATGTGCTATTTATTTTCTATTCGTCTTTGGTGTATGCCCATAAAGGTGAGACATAGCTGTGTTAGAAAATAGAACATTTTTTTCTGGTATGCCCCAGGCCAGTGCTTTGAAGAAGGCAGCATGGGTATTGTCTTCTATAATTAGACATTGCCTGGTATCTGATATTACAAAGATTGTCACGGAGTTATTTTCTTCTGCACAACTTGGTTACTGATGCACAGAAGTCAGATTATCCACGTTAGCATTAGATATCTCTGCCATGGCATCAGAAAGTACCTTTGATGAAATCATCAACTTGGTTGCTTTCCTTACTTCAGAGAAAAAATGGTAGTGTAGATTAGTTCTTTATTTGACAAAGGTCAAATAACTTGTTATTCTGGGGCCCCAATCATGCAGCCTAATCCAAATCTGGATCAGGATCAGACCTCTGATTATGCAGCACATTCATTCCTTTTCTGTAGTGCAGGGTCAAAGGATTTCTTCATTCATTTTCTATCCACATGACTTAATACATTAAAAACTCCTTCTCCCACACATGCTCAGAATGTCTGCATAATTTCTTGGAATTCTATACTTGTTATATTTAGGTCATAGAGAAATGTAACAGATATAGAAAAATGACTCCACCAAGGCTGTTAAGATAGGAATGAATCCCAGGGCAACGCTACATTGTCAAGAGGCCAAAAGTAGTCAAGAAAGTCATGTCTGACATAAACACAGTTCTCAAAGTTTTAATAGAATATCTTCACCTTGGAAAACTTTTCATTCCTGGAAAATACCACTCAATCAGTGAAACTAGTTCTGGTCGGGTATTTACTATCACAGACAGCACTGCAACAATTCTCACTGATTATTCTACTATTCTCTTAACTTTCATATTTAAGATGTAGGCTGAATTACAAAAATGAAGGCGAGTTCCCTTGTTGTCAATAGAGGTGGTAGTTTGATGATTAGCTAGCTTTAAGAAGCCCCTACCTTCTAATTTCTCTAGAGTTTAAAAATGATGTTGACAGCCAGGATTCCAACCATGGGTTACTGTGACACAAATGCTTGAACTCAAGAGACTGGGACTATCCAAGGGTCTTTTGGGTACAGAGAAATATGTAGTTCATTTCATACCAGTAGAATCATATTGTTAACTATTTATAATACATTTTACATACAAGTTCATTCATTCTCCATAAAAGTCCCAGCTGCTGCTGCTCTCTCTCACTCTGATTTTGTATTTGCAAAGATTACTAATTTTCTGTAGTTAACTCTATCTTAGGAACATTGCCCTGCAGAAAAAAAGATAGAATCTGCTGAATTAAACTCTCCCCTGCCATGGTAAATTACTAAGTAAATTAGCTATATTGTGAACTTTATGTCTAGAAACAGACAGCTGATATCACTAAGAGCATTATTTAGTAAACTTGTGGTTAATAAAAATAGATAAAATGCTTTCAACTTCTGTGATGGTAACACAGAAGAGCTGCACCAGTATTCTAACAGTTCCTTTTTTCTTTCCCTAATTTTCTGTGTTCTTATTGTTGCACTTATAGAAATGAAAATAAATCTGTTAAGTTAAAGTACTTTGTTCTTCTGATTTCCAGGAACACACTAGTGGTAGAAACCTGTATGATAAAAAAATGCAGGAATCACCAGCCTCAAGGTTCCAGTAGAGAGTTGGGCAATAAGTAGCAATTGAGAGCCAAGATCTGTTTATGCTCAATTTATCTTTCTTGGTGAAAAGGTTTTCTACCCCCACCCCATAGAGGGAGATCTTTGAGAGCAGCTGACATAACTGGGCCAGTTGCTTTTTATTTCTAGGTTGCTGTGTAGTATACATGAAAGCAATCCTCTGTGCTCAGCAATTGCCCAATAAAGCTCAACATCCACTATTATAGTCATAGTTAATTCAGGAACACCCTCCTTAAAGTCTTGTGAAAACAGGAACCAACACAAGTTAAATCAGCAACTAATGAACATACTGTTTCATCCTTGGAGTTTTAACCATTCTATACTTTTATTTATCTCAATGAAATGCCTCGTGTTAATGGTAAATACAAAAACATTAAGAGACTTTATTTACAGGATTTAAAAAATCCTTTTAAAGACTTCAATATTTTAGTGCTGCAAGTGGTTAATGCAGTACATTGCATTAAATAACCTGTATGTTGATCTACTTTTGATCCAGAGCACTGGAGTAAAGCAATGCATTCATATTCTTAGATTGGTTCATTTTCAGGAGCACACAGACATATAGCTATGCTAAACGTAGCCTGATGTACTTATAGTGCAAAATGTAGTTGAATCAAAAATCATTCATGCATGCTCCCTCACTGAGAGGACTGCTAGAGAACTGGGATGTCTTTCCTTTTCATTAAACATAAAGATGTTGCAAAGCTCAATGTGGAGAAAGAACTATTTAAATAAATTGTAAACATGGGAAATCTCCCTCTTTTTTAAAGATATTTTGCTTTGGTTGATATAAAGACATCTAAGATATTTTGAAAATGAAGACTTTTATAATATTTTTAGGACTTATAATTAGGTCTGTGTTTGGTCAATGATGGAAAGAGCCTAGGACAAATACAGGAAATTAATGACTGATAGATATTGAGACTGGAATCACATGAGGACACAGGAATTGCTCTTCACCATCAACACAGGTTACAGCTGCCCACAGCTCATCTGTTCTGTTTTGTTGAAAGTGGTGATGAGAGGTTCTCACATTATATATCCTGCTCATTTCACCTAGCTCTCTTGCTGTTACAAACAGTATTTTCTCTACATAGCTCACTCTTATTCTAGCCAAAACCCTTCAGTTTAATCGAATGAGTTACTCCCTTGCTCAAAGTTGTGCATGCAGCCCCTCTTCATATCAACCCTCTATTATCATAGTTCACTTACTTACTGAGATACTCACCCTAGTTTTCATATCTGATCCCTTCATACTTAAACCTAAAGTTTCATGAAAGCCTTATTTCTGGGTTTTATTGTTTCAAAAGCACAATGTAAGACATTCCACATAACTTCACTAGTTTGTTAGCTATGGTTATCATGTAGCCAAGCCACATATAATTGGTCCACTTGAGTGATCTCAGTGAGCATCAGTAAAGTTTACTAGTTATAGTTTGGTTTCTTAAAAATATCACAAACCACCCCTCCCTTCAGCCAAGGACCATATTCCATCTTTACTGTCAGCAAAAGGAGCTGCTAACTTGATGCAGAACTGTCCATGAATGTGAGTCACCATGAGTTTGGTAGGAAACTGATGATTACTAATGTATGTGCATGAGGAGTGTTGTGTGAATGAAGGTTGGGGGTCCGTGGGGCAGGGAGAGGAGCAGAGCATGCAGCAATAACTTTATTAAAGAGCATATTTAAAACATCTAGAGCTTTATAAGGACTCCTGGATTAGGTTTCTCAGGAAAAAAAATAATTAGGAGACAGCTTAATGTTGCAATATACAGGGAATGGAGCAGATATACAATACTTAAAGCATTACTTAAATGTACCTTCTTTCATTTGTAAACTGGCTTTTAAAAGTGCTTGTACTATCATCACTGACAAGGAAGATGTGGAAAAACAGCTGCAAACCATTGGTGTCCTCCTTTTGGTTTAGAGCTTTCTGCAATTAAGTCACATCAGAGAACTGTTTTATTTTTTTAATATGAGAGACTAATGTGTGACCTTTGATCTTAATTACCCTCCATGGAATCTGGGGAAATGTAATTAGTTGAGTGGATATTTTAATGGAAGTATTTTGTACAGGGGAGATGTTGGTTAATTAAATAAAAGAGTATCATTTCCTGAGGCTAGGTCTACCCTAGAAATTTATGCCATTACAGTAACACAGTTTACAGGCATTCTATTTTTTAACAATGCATCTGTAGTAGTAAGTGCTGTGGTATTGGTGCAGATATAGTGGCAAAAACACTTGGGTAAACTGGCATAAGCTATGCCAGTGAAAAGAACAACCTTTTGTTCCATCAGCATAAAATAACTCCATATTTGGGAGGCTTTCCTGGAATAGGTCTTATAGTAAACCTTTTCTAATGCAGCCTAGACCTGAGATACCTTTTTGTGGGCAAGGGATAGGAGAAGGTTACCTGGCTTATCCATGTAAGAATCCAAAGATATTTTTTTAAATCTAGAGAAAGTTTTTAAAGCTTTTAAAGAAGGATCGATAATCTCTTTCTGCATAGAAGGATTGATCCGAATGCTCAAATTTAACGCTTTTTTTGACAAGGTAAAACCCAGTTGCTGATAAAGCCAAATTGGAAAACAAAGAAGACTTATTAGAGACATACCTACTGGGGCCGAAAAGGACATGTAGAAGCATGATAGTCAGATACAGAGATTATTTTTTTTCAGATCTATGAGGTCTTTATATATGCTGTGGCATCTAGGGGAGAGATGACACAGGAACTAATAATTTCTTTCCCCTTCTTCCTATAGCATAGCCCACTGGGAGAAAATGGGTTCCAGGGAAACCTCTCCTTTGCTCTGCCATGCACAATTGTGATATAATGATATCTAATTGTTTACATTTTTAAATATAAGATTTACAGACATTGTATACCAATGATTATTATGCTTAATTTGGGTTGAAGTTGGACTTTAGGAGGACCACCCACCTCAGAATAGCCAATACTTCAGGGGTTAGGCACTCACTCACCCATATTCATGTCAGTGCCCTGCCTGATTTACAGGGCAGACTTGAATCAGTCTCCTATATTCCAGGTGAGTTCTCTAAACATCAAGCCACTAGCTGTTCTAGTGAATGTAAGGCCTTTGAAATTCTCCTCTGATATTCACATGTATAAGATTAGGAGTTAGTAACATATAGTTTATGGGGTGGATCCAGCCTGCAGAGCTATTGGATCCCATCTGTGGAGCCAGGGACTTTGGCAGTGAGAAATTTTGGCAGTGTTCACAGTGATGGGAGTCTTCACCTATGTTGTAGTCAGGCAGCATGGAGAAGTGTTGGCTCATCTCAGATCTGAACTTGGTCTTTCTGGCCTGCTGATCTACATAAAACTAAATGAAACTGCATAACTACCCCCCTGAAAATGGGTGATCATTTTACTCAAAGTATCAATGACTTTATAGCTGCTTGGGAGAAGCTACCAAAAGAGATTTGCCCAGGTATCTGTCCTGAGTCTGGTACTGTTCATTAGTGACTTGGAGGATGGGATTAAGTGTACGCTTAGTAAACTTGCAGTTGATACCAAGCTAGGTGAGTAGCAAATACTATAGACATGAGGATTCAAAATAACTTTGGTAATTAAAAAAAAGAAAGATCTGAAATAAATCAAGTGAAATTCAGTAAGATTTCATAGATTTCATAGACATTAGGGCTGGAAGGGACTGTAGAAGATCATCGAGTCCAGCCCCCTGCCCCAAGGGCAGGAAGTCAGCTGGGGTCATAGGATCCCAGCAAGATAAACATCCAAATTTCTCTTGAAGGTGTTCAAAGTAGGTGCTTGAACCAATGCTGATGGCAGGCTATTCTAGACCTTGGGGGCTCGGACAATAAAAAAGTTCTTCCTTATGTCGAGCCTGAAATGGTCTTGCAGGAGTTTATAACCATTCAACCTTGTCACCCCTTGGGGTGATCTGGTGAACAAACGGTCCCCCAGATCCTGGTGAACACCCCTTATAAACTTATAGGTGGCCATAAGATAGCCCCTACACCTGCGCATTTCCAAGCTGAAGAGCCCCATGGCTCTCAGCCTGTCATCGTAAGGTCTGTTTTCCTGACCTCTGATCAGGCGCATGGCTCTTCTCTGGACTCTCTCAAGCTTCTCCACATCCTTTTTGAATTGTGGAGCCCAAAACTAGATGCAGTACTCTGGCTGTGGCCTCCCCAAGGCCGAGTACAAAGGGAGAATGACATCCCGGGATTTGATTGAGAAGCATCTATGGATGCAAACCAGCATTTTGCTCGCTTTACTAGCCGCAGCATCACATTGAAGGCTCATGTTCATCTTGTGGTGACCCCCAAGTCCCTCTCGTCTGTAGTGTTAGCTAGCGTACCACTGCCAAGCTTATAGGCATGCTGCAGGTTCTTCTTCCCAAGGTGGAGAACCTTGCATTTTTTGGTGTTAAGCACCATCAGGTTCTCATCTGCCCATTTCCTGAGTCTGTCAAGGTCAGCCTGGATCGCTCTCTTGTCCTCAGGTGTGGATGTTTTATCCCAAAGTTTGGTATCATTGGTGAACTTGGCCAGTCTGCTTCTGACTGCAATGTCCACATCATTATAGTTTCATAGTTTGATAGTTTGTAGGGTCAGAAGGGACCTGAGCAGATCGTCGAGTTTGACCCGCTGCCATGGCAGAAAGGAGTACTGGGGTCAAATGACCACAGCAAGGTCATCTAGCCTCCTCTTAAAGACCCCCAGGGTAGGAGCCAGCACCACTTCTCTTGGAAGGTGGTTCCAGATCCTAGCCACCCTGACTGTGAAGTAGTGCCTCCTGATATCAAACCTGAACCTACCCTCTGTCAGCTTGTGACCGTTATTCCTAGTCACTCCTGGTAGTGCTTGGGGGAACAGGGACTTCCCCAATGCCTGCTGGTCCCCTCTGACTAGTTTGTAACAGGCCACTAGATCCCCCCTCAGCTTTCTCTTCTGGAGGCTGAACAGGTTCAGGTCCCATAGCTTCTCCTCATAGGGCCTGCCATACTGCCCCCTGATCATGCGAGTGGCCCTCCTCTGGACCCTCTCCACATTGTCCACATCCCTCCTGAAGTGCGGCACCCAGAACTCGACACAGTTCTCCAGTTGTGGCCTGACCAGTGTTGCATAGAGGGGGAGGATCACCTCCTTGAACCTGTTCGAGATGCATGACAAGGTGTGGTTGGCCTTCCTAACTGCATCCCCACACAGCCGGCCCATGTTCATCTTGGCATCAGTGATGACTCCAAGGTCCTTTTCTGCCTCTATACTGATGAGAAGGGAGTTCCCCAGCCTGTAGGTATGGTGCTGGTTCTTCCTCCCCAGCTGCAGCACTTTGCACTTGTCAGTGTTGAAACCAATCCTGTTCTCATTCGCCCACCCCTGTAACCTGTCTAGGTCTGATTGCAGCCTATTCCTCCCTTCTAGCGTACCCACATCCCCCCACATCTTAGTGTCATCAGCAAATTTGAACAGGGTGCTTTTTGCCCCCTCGTCCAAGTCACTGATGAAGATGTTGAACAGTGCGGGCCCAAGGACCGAGTCCAGCGGAACCCCACTGCCCACATCCCTCCAGATCAAAAATGACCTGTCCACTACCACTCTCTAGGTGCGACCCTCCAGCCAGTTGGTGACCCATTTGACTGTGTAGGTGTCAACACTGCAGTCCCCCAGTTTCTTAATGAGAATGGGGTGAGAGACAGTGTTGAAGGCCTTCCAAAAGTCCAGGGAGACTATGTCCACTGCTACCCCTGTATCTAAGGATTTGGTGACCTGGTTGTAGAAGGCCACCAGGTTGGTCTGACAGGACCTGCCTCTAATGAACCCATGTTGGTTGCCCCTAAGCATAATCTCCCCTGCTGGCCTCTTGTGCACATATGCCAGAATAATTTTCTCAAAAAGCTTGCCCAGGACTGAGGTAAGAGTAACTGGCCTATAGTTTCCCAGGTCCTCCTTCTTCCCCTTTTTGAAGTTGGGAACCACATTGGCCCTCTTCCAGTCCTCTGGCACCACTCCAGAGCACCACAAGTGCTCGTAAAGCTATGCCAGTGGTCCCGCAATGACCTCAGCTAATTCCCTCAGTACTCTAGGGTGCAGATTGTCAGGACCAGCTGATTTGAATACATCCAGTCCCTCCAGAAGTTCCCTAACTAGTTCCTCACTAACCCTTGGCCTAGGTGCGCCTCCCCTGGGGTCCGAGGGGGGTCCAGTGGGGGTGGGTGGCTGTTCCGGTTCCTGCTCGGGAAAATGGAGGCAAAGAAATTGTTAAACCAGCTTTGTCATCTGGTGTGAAGACCAAATTTCCTAGCTTGTCTTGCAGGGGCCCCATGTTACCCGGAACCTTCTTTTTGCCCCCTATGTATTTAAAAAAGGACTTCTTGTTGTCCTTGATCAGGGAAGCTAGTCCCAGTTCCATCTCCACCTTGGCCTTCCTGACTGCCCCCCTGCACACCTGAGCAACTGCAGTATACTAATCCCTGGTGATGGCTCCTCCCTTCCATTGGGTGTATGTCTCCCTTTTAGCTAGGAGACATTCCCAGATGCTTTTGGTCAGCCATGCGGGCTTTTGCGCCCTCCTGCCCCCTTTGATCCATGTCGAGATTACCTCCCTTGGGCTTGGAGGATCATCTCCTTAAGGAGTGACCACACTTTTTGGATACTTGGCTCCCCTCCCCTCGGGGACCTCAGTGCTTCCCCGACTATTCTCCTTAGCTCATTGAAGTTTGCCCTCCTGAAATCTAGGACTGCTGCTTTGCTGTAGGCCTTTGCCACCTTGCCCTGGATGGTGAATTCCAGCAGGCTATGATCGCTGTTGCCCAGGTGGTCAAGCACCCCTCACCCCCTCACCCTGTCGTCACCCATGGCCAGCACCAAGTTCAACAAGGCATCTCCCCTGGTGGGGCTGTGCACCTCCTGGGTTAGATGGAGGTCCTGCATTCTGGCTAGGAACCTACATGAGTGGTCAGACCTGGCTGACTGTTTTTCCCAGCAGATGTCTGGAAAGTTCAGGTCACCCATGATGACCATTTCCTTTTACCTAACTACCTCCGTGAGCTGACTTAAGAATTTCTGGTCTAGCTCTTCCCCTTGGTTGGGTGGTCTGTAGTAGACCACCGTTAAATCTCTTTCCCCTTGACTGCTTCGTATTCTAACCCAGAGCACTTCAGAGTGCCCCTCCTCAGATTCTTTGCTAATTGATGAGGATGTGTATTCCTCCTTAATGTAGAGCGCCACACCCCTACCTTTCCTCCCTGTCCTATCCCTCCTGCACAGCCTATAGTCCTTTATATTCACCACCCAGTCATGCGTTGGGTCCTACCATGTTTCAGTGAGCCTCACTATGTCTGGATTGGTGTCAGGTAGCAGGAGGGTAAGTTCCTCTTGCTTGTTTCCCATACTATGAGTGTTTGTGTAGAGGCATTTGAGGCCTCCTGAGGATGTGTGCATTGGCCCCCTACTTTCAGCATTACCTTGCCTTCTGTTCCTTACCTGTATATATATTCCACTCGTCGGTCTAGGCTGGGCTGTACTTGTGGGTGTTGCTTGGTTTGGCAGTCCAAGGCTTCCTTCACCCTCATCTTCCCCTTCCCCAGCGAGCCTAGTTTAAAGCCCGTCAGAGGAGATCTGCCAACCTGGAAGAAAACACACGCTTACCTTTAGGAGAAAGGTGGAGCCTATCCCATCTGAGCATATCTCTGGTCATAATGTGTGGGTCGTTGTCGAGGAAAGCAAAGCCCGCCTCGAGACACCATTCCCGAAGCTGCTAGTTGGTCTCTGCGATGTATGTAGCATGCTGTCTTCCATGTCTGCTCACTGGTAGGACAGAAGAGGAAACCACCTGTGCACCTGTCTCCTTCAGCATGCCCCCCAGAGCATGGTAGTCCACCATAAGGTGATAAGAGCTTCTCCTGGCTGCATCATTAGTACCCACATGGATTAGGACCATGGGGTAGTAATTGGTGGGCTGGATCATGGCCTGGATCATCCCCTTCGTGTCTTGAATCTTTGCTCTGGGTAGGAAGCAATTAATGAATATGTTGAACAATATAGGTCCAAAGACAGAGCCTTGAGGGACTCCACTGGTCACAGGGCACCATGATGATTGACTTCCATCAACCACCACCCTCTGGGTCCAACCATGGAGCCAATTCCCCAGTCAGCAGATTGTGGTGGACCCGAGGCTGCAGTTGGCCAGTTTTGCCAAGAGGTGATCATGGGATACCAGACTGAAGGCTTTTTTGAAGTCAAGATATACAACATGAATCTCATCTCCTTTGTCCAGGTGTTAGGTCCCCTGGTCATAAAAGGAAATAGGATTGGTCAAGCAAGACCTACCCACAACAAACCCATGCTGGCTATCCCTCAGGATGTTGCCATCGACCAGTCCATTAGGAACGGCCTCTTTGATAATCTTTTCTAAGAACTTACCCCGGATAGAGGTCAGGCCTTTAGTTTTCTAGATCCACTTTCCTTCCTTTCTTGAAGATAGGCACCACATTTCCCTTCTTCCAATCTTGCTCATTTCACCAGAGCGCCAGGAGTTCTTGAAGATCTGTGCCAGGGGCTGAGCTATGATGCTTGCCAGCTTCTTGAGTACCCTTGGGTGTAAACCATCAGGGCCGGCTGACTTGAAGGTGTCCAGCCTCTCAAGGTGTTCCTTCATGAGATCAGCATTGATGGAGGGCAAGGACTCTCCCTCACCAGGGCCTCCCTGTCCCGTAATGGGCAGGAGGGTTTCATGGGACTGGTGAAAGACCGATGCAAAGTACCCATTTAGTAGATTGGCTTTTTCCTGGGCATCTGGTTTAACAGGGGTCCAATGTTGCCCTTGCTTTTCCTCTGACTCCTCACATATCTAAAAAAAGACTTTATATTATCCTTGATACTACTAGCCAGTTGGAGTTCTGTCGCAGCCTTGCCTTTCCTGCTTTGTTCCATGCAGGTCTGGATCAGTGCAGAGTATTCCTTCTTGGAGGTGAATCCCATCCTCCATCCTTTGTAGGTCTTTCTTTTTAGACACAGGAGGTATGCTAGTTCCTTGCTGAGCCAAGGGGACTGCTGTGCCCTTTTTCTGCCTTTCCTTTGAGATGGAATAGACTTATCTTGTGCATCTATGATTGCTCCCTTAAGGAGCAACCACTCTTCCTGAACTCCCCTCCCCTGGGGTTGTGGTCCCTTAGGGCCTCACTGAAAAGTCTCCTGAGCTTGTCAAAGTCAGTTTTCCTGAAGTTGAGGACTTCTGTATTGCTGACTGACTTGACAGCTTTATGATGGATGGTGAAGATGATTCAGCTCATGGTCACTGTCACCCAGCTTCCCTTCAATCGTTAGGTCACTGATTAGGTTGTCCCCAGTTGCCATTATCAGGACGAGCAGTGCTCTACTTCTCATTGGCCCATAGACTTGATGCGTCAGATAGAGGTCATCCACACACGAGAGGAAGCTTTGCAACCACTCAGATTTGGCTGAGCGGTCTTCCCATGTGATGTCTGGGTAGTTGAAGTCTCCCATGACAACCATGGACTGGGAGCATGTGGCTTCAGCAAATTTCCTGGTGAACTCCTGGTCAAGTTCTTGACTTTGGGTGGGAGGTCTGTAGTAGTACACTCCCACCATTGTGTCCCCTGTGCCATGTTCCCCATGGATTTTAACCCGGAGGGTCTCCAGTTGTCCACCCTGGGGCCAATGTCAGCTTGCAGAAATGCACAGCTCTCCTTGACATAGAGAGCTACACCCCAACCCCTTTTGTCCACTCTATCTCTTCTGTACAGGGTATAGCTGTCTGTACCTGTGGTCCAGTCATGGGTGGAGCCCCACCAGGTCTCTGTTATCCTTATGACATTATAATTATTTGTGTTAAGCAGGAGGACAAGTTTCTCTTGTTTATTCCCCAAGCTCCTGGCATTTGTGTACAGGCATGCAAATGTCTTCTTGGGGGCCCTTGCTTTGCCTACAGATTGTTTCAGGGCTGAGATGGGGTGGGCTCCCTTCAGTGGCTTGTCTTGCTGGCTTTGCAAGTGTTCCTCAGTGGTAGCAGTGGTAGTAGTCCCCCCATCCTCTGGTGGGATTAGTTTAAAGCCCAGTGGAGCAGGTCAGCCAGTTTGGCTGAGAAGAGCCTACTCTCGAGTGGAGAGAGGTGGAGGCTATCCCTTCCTAGCAGCTCACTACCTCTCTCACCAAAGAGTGGACTGTGGTCATGGAAGCCAAAGCCTTCCTGATAACACCAGCACCGCAGTCTTTGGTTCACTATCTCAATCCTCCTCTCCCTCCTCAGCCTGTAGCCTGAAACCAGAAGGATCAAAGAAAACACCCCCTGAGCCCCCAACCCCTTAATCCCTGCTCCCAAATCCCTGTAGCACTTCATGACCTGGCTGGGAGGGTTCCGAGCTGTGTCATTGGTGCCCACATGGATAAGGAGCATGGGGTAGTGGTCAGTGGGCTGGAGGAGCTTAGGTATCTTCTCTGCAGTGTCTCAGAGCTGGGCTCCTGGGAAGCATCAGATTTCCTGGGCTAAGGGGTCAAGGTGGCAGTCCCCCTTAGGATGGAGTCTCCCATGACAAACACTTTGTGTTTTGTCTTAGGGAGAGAGGGGTGGTAGCTACAGTTGAGCCTGTGTTGCCTGTGGGAGCTGGCAGCTTAACAGGCTCTTCTGGGGCTGCAAGAGGTTCATACCTGTTGGAAAGCTCCAGCAGTGGGGGGAACTTGGTGTGGGCCTTGGGGCCCTTGACTACCTTGGTCCATCCCCTTGGCTGGACAGGATGGGAGGGCCTGGTCTCCTCCCTTGTCCTGGAGGGTGACCATGGTCTACCTTTGGCCTCCCAGGGGAGAAGGGCCTGGCAGTAGGAGTTGAGGTCCTGCTCACCATCCCTATAAAGTTTTATAGTACTATACATGGGAGGGTGGGGTGGGGGGTGGAATAAAATATAAAAATGGGGACCACTGCAATATTGCAGCCTAGTCCAAGAAAGATTTGGGAGTTACAGTGGGCTGTAAGTCAACAGTGTAATGCTACTGAAAAAATAAAGACTGATTAGCATACTGGGATTTATTAACAGGAGTGTTGCATGCAAGTCAAAGGAGGTAACTATCAAGACCTAGTAAGGCCTCACTTGGAGAACTGTGTCCAGGTCCTGGCACTACATTTTAAGAAAGATGCGGATAAACTGTAAAGAGCTCATAAGAGAGCAACAAAAATGATTAGAGGTCTCAGAAACATGACATGAAAATAGAAAGAACTGGGATTATAAAATCTGGCAAAGAGAGCACTAAAGAGTGATTTGATAACAGTTTTTAAATCTAGGAAGGGTAGTTATAAAGAAGATGGTGATCAATTGTTTTCTGTATCGGGGGGATTGGACAAGAAGTAACAGATTTTCAATTACAATAAGGGAGTTTTAGGTTAAATATTAGGAAAAAATTTCTAACTATTAAAGTGGTTAAGTATTGGAAAAGATAGCCAGAGAGGTTGCAGAAACATAGTCACTATAGTCACTATAATTTTTTAAGTGCAGATTGGACAGTCATTTGTCTGGAATTGTTTTGTGGTGACTCTGCCTTGAGAAGAAGTTTGAATTCATAAGGTCCCTTCCAGTTCTGTTTTTCTCTAATTCTATGCGTCTCTCTCTCGCGCGCTCTCTCTCTCTCTCCCCCTTTCTCTCTTTCATAAAAAACCCTTTGCCATATGTTGGCTATATTTTTATATATAATGAAAATATATCTTGAAACCTTATAATAATTTACTCCAGTTTGAAATGCTACTATTTTGATTGTCTACCATCTAACACACACTTTGCAAATGTGTTAAAGACTGTAGAAGGTCCATACCAGTGGAGAATAAGGCCCCATTTCCTCATATGTCTGTTAAAGTGCCTTGCACCCTTTTAGTTAATAAAACTAGGAATCTTGAGTCTATTCTTTTGCCAGGCAGCAGGAATCAAACAAATTAGCCTGAAAGTTTGGTGTGGTTATTGTGTTTTGCAACTTATTCTTCATTTCCCCCCTATTTTAACTTTTAAAATTATAGAAAGTTTTTACTAACTTTTCTTGGTTCTTCATTGAGACATTCCGTTTTGAATTGTCCTTCTTAAGCCATAGACAACCTTCTCTGAAGAAACAAGCCTGTCTCTTTTCCAAGCCTGCTGTTCTGGCCCTCCCCTGGGACTTTTTCTTTCTCTCCAGACATTAGTCATTTTTACAGATGCAGCAGCCTTTTATTCTCTTAACAATGAGGACTCTTTCTAATCAAACATTTTAAAACTGCCTCCACTCGTTCCCTGTTCTAAGGCTAAAAGACTTAACAAGTCCTTTAGGACTAGAGAAATCAGCAACTGCTACCAGTCTATAGTTCTTTGGGCTTTTCCTTCTCTTGTTATGGATATTATAACTTTCCTCCTATAGCCCTGATTCCCCAAACACTTACGTATACCCTTAACGTTAGTAAAGTGCAAATAGTTGAGCCACTCAAATAAGAAAAGTTAAGGGCACGTATAAAGCTGGTTGGAGCTTTTTTAGTGAAAAAGAGTGTTGCTGCCATCAGCTGAGCCAAACATGTTTTGTAATAACGTCTTAGAATTAACTGTCCTTCATCAAATTATATGCAGAGACCTTATGCAACCTCGCTTAGTTTTGTAGTAGGCTTCTGAGGAGCTCTGCTTTCTAAGGTCAGATCCACCATACAGTCTACCTTGGGTCCTGGGTTTCTGTAGTTCTAGGATCCCACCATGTGGACTGTGCTAAGCATGGAGACATTGAGCTTCTGGGATTCCTGGTATATGTTCTAGGCTCTCTGCCACTGAGCCAGGAGCTTTGGCAGACCCTTTCATGCTCTAGTCTAGGCTTCTGCCTCTGACGCTAAGAATCAAAAGACTTTCAGGCTTGCTCTGCAAGTGAAACTGGAAGTCTGGAATTCTTAGGATGGGCTTTCAGGTTCCACAGCTGTGGGACTGCCAATGGTGGGGGGTTTTCCCAGCAGCTGTGCCCAAAACTGACAGAGTGATGAGCACAAACACATGTGTGACTTTCCTCTGGTCAAGTTCCACAGATATAACTACTTAGTTACTTTTGCAAGTGCTTTGTGATCCTTGTATGAAAGGCCCTACATGCGATTACAGTATTATCTGAATTCTGTATAGTATGCTAAGACCTGAGATTTAAGCATTGGGAATTACAGTCCCAATAGCATGGCTGAAGTCATTTTCACTACCCTTCTTCAAAATCAGAGTCTGTGCACATCTATTTTACAAAGCAGGAGGTGGGCCTAGTTTTCTGGTTACAGAACTGCTTAATACCTTTGGGATTAGCCCTAATTAAATAATAACAGTTGAATTTTACAACTGAGGGCAGCTGATGCAAGAATGAACACTGAGTTTGTTAGTAATTATTGCTCTTAATTTCTGCAGTTTCTGAAGCTTTTTAAAAATTTATTATTCTTTCAACAACAGAGTGGGTTCACTACTGCATAGTATATGTTAGACTTGTGAATTCCCCAAGGGAGGTTTAACAAAATTGTATTCTTTCAATTTTTTTCATAAGAAGAATGACTTTGTCTCAGAGGACTCAAAGGGAAAACAATTTTAGTGTTTTCAGCTTTCTGTCCACAGTGGAAATGACTAATTTTAATTAGGTAGGTATCTAAATACCTCTGAGGATCTGGGCCTGAGTGTTTTGCCGAGGGTCATGAAGGAAATATGTGGTTGAGTTTGGAATTGAATCCATGTCTTCTGAGTCCCAAGGTTACTGCCTTAAACACTATCCTCATGCCCCTATTCTCCATGCTTGCTAACCTGAACTAGCACAGGAACATAATATGAAGGCAAAGATTAGACTAACCAACAAAAATTGAATCAATTCAGGCTCTGGCTTTTTGAATGTCTGTCCCCAGCTTTGGAGATCTGCCTCACTGATAGATCCATTTCTTACCTCCATCAGGTCTGTAGTGGTAGTATTTCTGCAATTCAACTGTTAAGCAGACAGTCTTAGCTTAGCTTAGCTATCATGGTTATGATACTGAAATTTATTTCAAGAGCTTCTTTTACAGAATATACTTTTCTGTAGCAATATCCAAAAACTTAAATCATACATATATTTTTGCCCTCAATAAAATTATATCAATAATGAAGGTCTTTGTGACTGCAGTGAAAAACAAATTCTAAATACAACCTTACACTTTCCCTTTTGATATACTTCTCTCTTTATATGCCTTCTGTCAAGCAAAGCACTTATTAGATTCCTTTTTGACAGGGAAAAATATTACATAAAACTGGAAATTTCAGGTTTATATTACTATACCCTTACAGTTTAGGGTCTATGCCATATACGAAGCTACGATTTCTTACCTACTCAATAAAAGAAATGCACTTGCTTTAAGAAGTGTTCTTGTATTTTACATTTGCTGGCTTATAAGCCACCCGAATTTCTTAAAGAGGAAAACATAAATTGTAGTACTGAAGAAGGTCATTCCAATAACAGACCTATGAAACACAAATTATGTGGATAAGATATTGCAGTGAAAAGTAACAATGATTTCTTTAAAATAAAGGCATGTTTTGTGATTCTTTTCTTAGCAATGTTTTATTTAGCTTGTTTTATAGCAATAAAAATTGGGTTAACAGGTTTCAAAGAAATAAATAGCAGAACCAAACCCAAATACAACTTTAAAAAAATGTAAATAGGTTCCTCTAAATAGCATATACCTAAACTGAAGGTCTGTTTTAGCTCCACGATCTCTTGTCCTTTGACTGAGAAACCCCAGTCAAAATACTCAGCCTTGGCTGTAGCCAATATCCAGTGCCTCTGAGGAAGGCTTTAAAAAATCCATTTTACCCATAAATTTTTACCATCTCGGTCCTAAGAATTTAGGAGTTTTAGATTTCAGCAGATCTTCATAGGAATAGGTTTTTCTATCATGAATTATGAATATCTTTCAATCGATTTCTGTCATTGTAATTTTTATCACCATAATTTCACATTGCTTGTCTTTACTTTTGCTTAAAGTTAAGTGAAATTATAGTGTTGACTGAACTCTAAACGTGCTATGTTGACCACAGTGTAGTTAGATAGATGAAAATGACTTACATGAAAATAACTTACCAGCAGAGAAGCCTGGTCAGTTTAGGTTGGAGAATAAAATGTGGCAGTGTGGACCAAAATTGTGTGCATAAACCAAAAGGACAGCCAACACCAACTACAGAAGTTTTGAGTCTGTATTCCAGGATATAGGATGAATGCTTGTGGGTTATAAAATATATAAATAGATGAAGTGGGAATTCTTTATGCTATTTAAAAAGGCATTATTCAATAAATAAGCACAACTTATTTTAAACATTTATAAACATTAGGTGTCTGTGAACCTAATGCCTTGTGCTGTGACCCTTTAAATTACATCAGATTGGATTTGGTTATTACTTTGATGGGAAACTTCTAAAGAACATTCTTACATGTTCCTGATCGAATAGGTGCTATCCTTTTTGCTGAACACCTTTAACATTATGTTAGGGATCACTGGGTTTTCATAGGTTCTTTGTTTCAAATGAGATGTGAAACCAAGGTTCTAGCTCCTTGTGTTGCTTTTTAGGCACTTTATTTGTGAATGGGAGTAGTAACACTTTCATCCTCCCAAATTTCAATTCAATTAATTGCATTCCACCTACTTACATTTTCGTTGCAGTTTCATTTGTTTAAGGCCTTTTTCAAGTCATTATTTATATTGAAATTATGCTCAGAAACCTTGGTCAAGACCATGGTCAGGTCCCCATTGTGTTGGTCCTAGGGCTGTGTAAAGCTTTGGTCCCTGATTTGATTTGGCTCGATTTGGTGGCCGAATCTCTGAATCTGAATTGAATCAGAGGAGCCTTTAATCTCTCTGAATCAAATCACAGAATCATAGAATCAATGAGTCGGAAGGGACCTAGACAGATCATTCGCCATGGGCAGGAATGACACTGGGGGTGGGAAGGGTCATAAGACCCCAGCCAGGAGCCCATCCAGTCTCCTCTTGAAGATTTCCAGGGAAGGTGAGAGCACCACCTCTTTGGGAAGCCTATTCCAGGCTCTGGCTACCCTTACAGTGAAGTAGTTCTTCCTAATATCTAACCTAAACCTATCCTCCCTCAGCTTGTGGCCACTATTCCTGGTGACTCCAAGGGGGGCCCTGGTGAACAGACTTTTCCCAAGTCCCTGCTGGTGGCCTCTGATAAGGTTGTAGGCAGTCACAAGATCCCCCCTCAGTCTCCTCTTGTGGAGACTGAAGAGATTCAGGTCCCTCAGCCTCTTCTCATAGGGCTGGCCACGGAGGCCCCCAACCATATGAGTGGCCTTCCTCTGGACCCTCTCCAGGTTCTCCGTGTCCCTCTTGAAGTGTGGCACCCAGAACTGGACACAGTACTCCAGCTGTGGTCTGATCAGTGCCGCATAGAGGGGTAGCAAGACCTCTCTGGACCTGTTAGTGATGCCCCTGTTGATGTATGACGGTGTGGTTGGCTCTGCCTATTGCGTCATCGCATTGGCGACTCATATTTATCCTGGAGTCAGTCATGACTCCAAGATCTCTTTCTGCCTCTGTGCTGCTGAGAGGGTCAGCCCCTAACCTACAACCATAATGCTGGTTCCCTCTCCCCAGGTGTAGCACTCTGCACTTGTCCTTGTTGAACCGCATCCTGTTCAGATCCTCCCACTTCTCCAACCTATCCAGGTCTGCCTGGATGCAGTCCCTGCCTGCCTTTACCCACAGCTTAGTGTCATCAGTGAACTTGAACAGGGTGCTCTCCACACCCTTGTTCAGGTCACTAATGAAGATGATGAACAGCACCGGCCCAAGGACTGAGTCCTGGGGGACTCTGCTGCCCACACCCTCTCAGGTCAACATCATCCCGTCCACCACCATCCTCTGGGTGTGCCCCTGGAGCCAGTTTGCCACCCATGTGACTGCGCATTTGTCAATGCCACAGTCCCTCAGCTTGCCCACCAGAATTTGGATGGGATGCTGTGTCGAAGGCCTTCTGGAAGTCCAAGAAGATGACATCAACTTCCTCCTTCACATCTAAGCTTTTTGTTACCTGGTCATAGAAAGAGACTGGGTTGGTCAGGCAGGATCAGCCTGGCACAAACCTGTGTTAGTTACCCCTCAACATCACTTCCCCTGCAGGGCTCTCACAAATGTGGCGCTTGATAATTTTTTCAAAGACCTTCCCCAGGATAGAAGTGAGGCTGACTGGCCTGTAGTTGCCAGGCTCTTCCTTCCTCCCCTTCTTGAAAATAGGGACCACATTGGCCCTTTTCCAGTCCTCAGGGACTTGGCCCGAGCACCAGGAGTCCTCAAACAGCCTTGTTAATGGCTCTGCAATGACACCAGCCAATTTCCTCAGCACCTGCGGATGAAGGTCATCCAGGCCTGCCAACTTGGACACATCTAAGCCCTCCAGGTAATTTTAACTAGGTCTGAACTAACAGTTGGGGGACTCACATCCTTCCTGGGCCTCTCTACGCTGTCACCCAAGAGCACTCCATTGTCAGCAGACAGGAACACGGAGGCACAGAACTTGTTAAACACGCCTTCTCTTGCGTGTCCGTCTCCAACTGCCCTGCCCTGCTCTGCCCTGCCTCATAGGGGTCCAATGTTACCCTGACACTTCTTCTTGCTACCTATATACTTGAAGAAGGATTTTTTGTTATCCTTAATCCCAGAAGCTAATCTAAGCTCCAGTGCTGCTTTAGTCTTCCTTACCAAATCCCTACAAGCTTGGGTCAGCGAGGTGTACTCCTCCTTGGTCCCTGCCCCCTGCTTGCACCACCAGTGCACTTTTTTCTTTGCCCTCAGGCCAGCCTGGATATCCATGCTCAGCCATGAAGGTTTCTTGGACCCTTTTCCCGCCTTCCTGCACAGTGGAATTGCATCCTGCTGTGCCTGATAGCATGCTTGAGGAAGGACCACCTTTGTTCAGAGGTGTTCAAATCAGAACACTCTGAATCAATTTGAAGAGATTTGGAAAGATTCAGAGATACGGACATAGGCACAGCTTTAAATATTTTCTCTACATGCCTCTAGGTAGAAGGCAGCTCATGAGTGCTGTGATGCTGGGGCATATGGATTGTCCCAAAGAAGCACTTCCAATCCATTTCTGGGTCTGCCAGGAAGTGCCCAGGGGGGTCCCCTCATGCCCTTCCAGCTCAGTGCCTGGTGCCTCCTGGGTCTGGGGAGAGCATCCAGGGTCCCCTCTGTGGCTGATTGCTGAGCCAGGGTGGCACGGGGGGGGGGGGGCCCAGTGTGCCTCCCAGTGGACCAAGAAGTGGATCCAAAGTACTTCTGGTCTGCTTCTGGGTTCACCACTGAGCACATGGAGGTCTCCCCCTGCACCCCTGTGGAATGCTCCATCTGCCCCAGCATTTCAGCATTCACAAGCCATGCTGGTAACTCAAGGTATGTAGAAAAAAGTTTTAAAGCTGTGTCTATGTCCAAATCGCTGATTCTCTGAATCAGCATCGAATCCCCAGATTTGGATCTGGCTGAATCGAATCAGGGACAGTGATCTAAATCAACAAATTGAATCAGTGTCCCTGATTCAAG
The DNA here is from genome assembly GCF_052110815.1 of Crocodylus siamensis. Lineage (NCBI taxonomy): Eukaryota > Metazoa > Chordata > Crocodylia > Crocodylidae > Crocodylus > Crocodylus siamensis. Next base: position 163,211,766 of record NC_143397.1, on the reverse strand, counting down.
TCAAATCTAAATCTGAGTTGAATAGGGCCTGCTTCTCACACCCCTAGTTGGTTCTACACTTATACATACAAAGACAATCCTATGTAGTTTACATTCTTATCTAAAACTTTGTGGTCAGATCTAGGCAACTATTTCAAGCCACTCTCAAACACAAAAGATTCAACCATTTACATTAAAAACCAAAGCCTTTCTTCAGAAATTCTGCTGAGAATCTGAGTCCAAAGCAGATCCTCCTTGTTGCCCACTGTTCCCCAGTTGTCATTCAGAATTAATTTGCCAGAAAAAAATCTCACAATTCCCTTGAATTTTGGCCCTTTTTATCCCAACTTCATGTCTCTACTATGCATAACTAGAGTTTAGCATTGAACCAGAGGTAAGTGGTGGGTACACAGATTCCTAGAAGAGCTTTGTCTGAGCAACAGGAAGCACAATATATGGTGTTGCCAATGTAACAAGTAGAAGGGGAGGAATAGTTATATGGCTTTGGCTAATTGAGGCTGATCCCAGTAGTAGTATGCCTACCCTATGTGTCTAGTCTGCTAGTTTGTTTCACACCAGTGGTAGCTACATTTCAATGGATGAAATGATCCCAACAAACATTTTGTTAAGTTTTTAAAGCTAGACTCCTCTGTGATGAAAATGATTATATAAAATAAATTACCTATTTTCACAAATAAATAACAAGTAAATTTATAAAAACAGATATCCTTTTATAATATCTATATGATTTGTTCTGGTTATAAAGGAACCAAAAGGCAGATGAAAACCAGCAAAACAAATCAAACAAGAAAGATGACAGAGAAAAAGGAAGAAGGGCAAAAGAAGTCATAGTAAAGAACAGAAAATGAGTTGGTGTTATGCTGATAATTCACATAAAAACCAGAAACATTTACCTATGTATTGAAATATTAATGCCTGCCATAACCTAATTTAACTGTTGAGAACTTCTAATTGTATATAGATCTTAAAAAATTGCCAGATGTGATCATATATATTTGTGTGATTAAGATTGTAAAACCTTGTCTTCCCTCTAGATTTTACTAGTTTCAATGGTGAGCAAACTAAAATGAAACTGGCAAGTCTGAACATTATTTTCCAAAATAAATGTGTTCACTACTTAGAAATACTCAGAAAAAAACCCCAGTTACTACTCTTTATTCCTAACCAAATAGTACCTTCACTTATACCCTACATCTTATGCTTCTCTGTTTTGTTTACTGGTTGCCTCTTGCAATGTTCTCATATCCAGTTCTGAAAGCTGTTGAAAGCTGTTTACTGAATTGGGGCCTAACACTATAAACTCCTGGATTCAGGTGCTGTCTTTGTTATCTGCATGTAAAATGAGTGGTCCATGATTACAGCTTATAGGACACAATACAATAGAGTACAATATAAATAAATTATTAGAACAGTCCAACCATGAGAAATAGCAGTACACAATTCCCCCAGGTGCCTTAAAATTGACATGAGAAGATCACCTTGAGGATGAATTGGCAGTTCATTCTCCATTCCCATGTAATCGCTAGTCTCTCTGAGAGGCTCTATTAATGCCAATTGTGTTTGTGATTTGTAGACATGTCAATCAACTAATTTTATATAGGCCACTGAACAATTATTAGAATGCAACAATTTGAGTTACTACTGACCCAGGCTGAATTTCAGTCAGTAATTTGCATAAGAAAGACTCCATATGGCGTTACCAGATTCCTGAGCCTGAAGTTTCCAGTCCCTTATGTAATTCATATATTTTTATTATGCTCCATAATATATATACTGAATCATCATCCCTTAATCATAAATGGCATTTATATGTGTAAAATGTAGTTTTTAAAATGAATTTGTGTGGATCTAGGAACATTTAATTAAAGTGTTGGTCATTCCAAAGCATTCTAATGCATTTTTTTTGTTTTGTTTCAAGAACAAACTTGATCTTTTGCAGAATAAGGTCATTAACCATTGAAGTTATAGTGTGGACAATGAACAAGTAGGGTGCATCCACACATGCAAGCACATGCGCTTGCAGCAGCTCAAAGAGAAGTGGTGCAAATTTGAACCGGGGCTTATTGCCTCAGAGCATGTGCTTGGACATGCACTTTGTCGTGGAGCAAACTGTGCCACTTGGGGCAAAATAACCCTTCCTGGCTCCTCCCAGATCCGCAGCCAGGGGCTGGAGCCAGTGCCAGCACCTGTGCTATCCCCAGCAGTATAAAATGCTGCCCTGTCCTGGCTCCATCAATACAAAAAGCTTCCCTGTCAAGTAGCTCAGGGCTACTCACTCTCAGGAGCTTCTGTGGCCCAGCCAATTGGTACCTGGGGACACTATCCCTTGTGCCACCTGGACTGCTGAAGTAGCCCTGAGAGTTCCCTGCACCCTTTACCCACTGAAGCAATCTGGCAGTGGGGTCTCTGCCTGGTCGTGACCTGCTGTACACCTGCCAGACCTGGATGAGGCATCTTCCCCTCTGGGCCAGCTGCCAGTGGGCTGTGGCTGTAGAGTTGGCTTTTGTGTAGCACTACTGTCATGTGTTCCCCCTGCCCATCCATCTGGGCAGCTATTGCCTGGAAGATGTTCCGGGTGTGGTGGCCTGCTTTGAATTGTCAAAGCATGTCCTTCTGGCCCCATTTGGCCAGGAGGTCAGCCATAGCCAGCTGGGTCCAAGGTGCCAGCTCTGAGCAGGCAGAGTCCTGCCATTGGCCTCCCTAGCAGGAATTGTGGTGTTCCCTATTGGAAAACTGAAAAATCCCTGATAAAAAAAAATCCTAAAGTCACTCTGTAAAATACTCCTAAATCCATATCCCTGCACAATTACAACAAAAGACCACTAGAGAGAGAGAGAGAGAGAGAGAGAGAGAAAGAGAGACAAAGAGACAGAGAAACAGTGATCAGTTGAGCAATGTTTTCTTGATATATCTACAGTGCAAAAGAAATTTGGAAGACTACTAGTGTCTCTATCATAATAATAAAGTGAACTCCAAATATGTGTTTCATGAATTCATGTACACATGAATATATATTTTTATGTTTCCCACAGGGGCTATGCCCCCCCCCCAGGGGCTATAGCTCTCCCCTGGGCCCATGGCTCCCCCCACAGGGCCCAGAGCCCTCTGCAGGGCCCACATGCCCTGCCCCACCCCTGCTTGCTCATCCCAGCCCCTTGGATTGCTGTCGTACCTGGCCTCATCTCCTGCTGGCTCGTGCAGCCCCCCTGATGGCTGCCCTCAACCCCAGTCTCTGGCACTTAAAAAACGCCCCCTCTACTTCCCAAGCTGGGGCTGTGGGGACTCTGGGGTGTCCTAGCAGAGCCTGCCCTGGGAAGCACAGGGCAGCAGGGGCAGCAGGACCCAGGTTGGGGTGGCTGGGGCTGTCACCCTGCTCTGCACTGTGTGGGTGGAGCCTGAGTTACCTCCATGGCAGCTGGAACTGCTAGTAAGTGCTGAGGTGGGTTTTTTTTGGGGGGGGTTCTTTTTCCTGATGCCGGTGGGGGCAGGGATCGGGGGGGGCTCAGGTGGTTAGGGGGGCTGGGCTATATCATAAATTCATTGGGGATTTCCCTGCCCAGCCTCAGGGTTAACCATAGAGATACAAATTTATTATTCTAGTCCATATGATCACCCTTCTGGGGAGTGCCTGCTTTGCTAGAGGCAGGCAAGACAAGCTATGGAGACTGAAGCTCTGACAAAGCTGCACTGTATGTGTCACATACTCTTAGCAGGTAACTATGAACTGCTGATACAAGAAATACAGGCAATTTTTAGGGATGGCTATATATAATTTCTAGAATATCTACTACTTGCAGTAGTGTAACTAGGGTGGGGCAACCTGGGCGGTGAGGAGGCAGGGCCAGGAGACACAGAAGAAAGTTGTTGCTACTGTAGATACATGATCACAGCCAGAAGTTGCCACTGCTCCAGGTTCCTGCCTACATTGACACCTTTGACTGCTACATACAGAAGACAAACATGGAGTGATAGGCAAGGATAGTACAGACAGCTTAGCAAATCAGTGGATGGCATCAAAGTTGGGAGGAGTTGCAGACACTCTCAAGGGCAGGGCTAGAATCCAGTAGGAGAAATGGCCTGAAATCAAATCAGCTGAAATCAGATCAGCTGCAAGTCCCACATTTGGGATAGAATAATTGCATGAATAAATACAGACTGGGGAATGAGTTTGGCTGCAGTACTGCAGATAGTTAGGTGCACGTCTACACATGGATGTGCTAATGTGCATAAAGGTGCATTAAATGTAGGTGTGAATAGTGAAGTTGCATTAGAGCATGTGCAGATGTGCTCATGTGCATTAATGTGGTGTCTATCCATTGCTACATGCCGCATTAATGTGCTTTAATGCATCTACACGTTCGCTAATGAGACTTAGCTATTTGTACATAAATTTGATACCTATTTTATTCAGGTATCAAATTTAGGCTCAAATAGCCTAAAATTGCCATTTTTAAAGCTCATGAAGGGTGTGCACGTGTAGACACATGCCATTAATGTACCTTAAATCAGGATGATATGCATTAAATGCACACTTATAGACACACCCACTGAATAGTAAGTGGGTTTCCAAGTATAGTAATATTGGACCCAAGTAGCAGAACTGAACTCCAGAGGCACTCTCCCTTCTCCCCAGCCCCCCAAAACCTACCCTATTCCATACAATAGGACACATATATTTTCAGTAATGACCAATAGTCCCCACCTCCACTAATTTATAAAAATGAGACATTCAACCCTCCCCCTTCATACTGTGAAGCTTCAACAGTGAAATGAGATATACATATAAAAGGACAATGAAAACAATCAAAACAGACCCCTGTCCAAGGAATACAATCCCAATCTGTACAGACTAAGCAGCTGGAGCAGATGAGCTGTTGGAAATAAAGATTCTGTTCTCATGCAAATGTTCTTACTCATAAAGAACAAGAGAAAAGAAATATACTGAAATTGTGATGTATTAGAAGAATAGTTTCTAAATAGAGCACTTTTCTGTTTCCTTGAGCTGTCAGCAGATGTTTAAGTTTGTTCAAAAATGATGAAGCAAAATGAAATCCTTTGACATATGATTATTTTTATATTTTCAGGGGTTTTTTTTACCCCAGGTATTATCTAGTGGCATGCAAGATAATGTACTATATCAAGACAGAAGCACTACAAAAAGATCAAACAGTCCACTTCATCATCTTAAAATACTTTGATGCTACCATGGGCAAGAAGAATAGAGGCAAAGCAGCAAGAGGACACTTCAGAATAGGATCTAGGAAAGAAAAAAAGATTATAGACTGAGCTGCTATAAAATTACTGCTAGTGAAAGCTGAAAATCCCAAAACACTAGAGATGCAGCAATCTGGTAGTGCAGGTGGAGATTTAAACATCAGTGAACAACCCCTCCCCACCCCGCCAATCCTGCCACAAATGCACTCACTTGGAGAAACACTCCCTTCTGTTTGCCTATTAGCCTCAAGAGGAAAAGTGAAGGCACAGGTTGCCTCTGTATAACAATATTTGAGGAGTTACTCTTATTTATCTAAATGGGAAGATCAGGAAGCCAGCCCTGTTTATTCTCACTCACAGCCCCCCTTTGCATATATTCAGATTTCATGAACTCACAGCCATTTTTAAAAAAAGAGAAACTACATAAAAAACAGTATTTCTATGATTAAAAATTAACTAGTAAATGCATATGTCAGTTAGGCTAAAGAGTTTTGTGGGGGGTAAAATAAGTGCTAATTTTCTTTCTGCACCTTCCTCCTAAAGTTGATCTCTGTAATTCAGAAGTTCAGTAGAGACATAGCTCCTTTTCAATTTTTCTTTCACCACAACACTTCTGATTTCTATACAGAGGTGTACCTGAATAAGAGAAAATGAACCAGGAAGACTCTGTAGCAATTCCCAGTCTTACTTTAATTAGGAAGCATTAGAAGCAATATGAGCAAAACCAAAACAGATGCTAATTCCTGTGAATTATGAGCACAGGTTTCAAACAAACACAGGTTACTTCTCCACAAGTTGAAATAAATAAATAACTAAAGATAGTTATGCCTTTATGTACAGCATCTCTGTATCTCTAAGGACTGTTTATTAGATTGAAAAAGACTGATAGCCAGGTTGTATTCAGTTCAGCAAAGAGTTCAGAGAGATTCTCATTTATACTAAGTGAGAGTAGTGGGTCTTAACATAAATGAAAATCAGGTTCATTCTATTGTCTCTCAAGGAAACTTTACTCTATTTTTGACATCACCTTAATTCATAATAATATTCTTAGAGTTAACTTGTTTGGTATCATATGCATGGAAATGAATAATACGAGTATTTTGAGGTCTGTCAGTCATTAGTTACCAAAGAAGAAAGAATCTAGAAAAGAAATACATTCAATAGAAAATGAAACAATTTGTATTCCTCTTACCCTTGAGCACTGATATCACTCTTTTTGGTCTGAAGCCATTTTAAAAAGGTGATGAAGTGAATAGGAGGGAGAACCTGAAAATGCCAAATGCAGTCCTAAATTCTCTCCTCTCTGAGAAGATCAAGAGGATCCCAATCAACAGGGAGGCCACATATGTGAAACATAATTTGTATAAATTATGTTAATACATTTTCCAAACAAATCTTTTTATTTTAAATTCAGCCTAGGGAATCTTGACTCTTAGGCTAAGTGCAGAAACTTGCAGAAGTTAGATTGCATTAAAACTGGCCACCTGACCTAAGGTAAGTTGGGATGGGAGGGCAAGCAAGCCTGGGGGGTGGGGGGAGAGGATCAGGAGTCCAGGGGAGGGATAAGGGGCAGGCAGGATCTGTGGAAGTGAGGGGTGCAGGGGGGCAGATAGCATCCTTGGGAGTGACTGGGGGGATCAGAGGGGGCAAGCAGAATCAGGAGAAAGGATCTGGGGGCAGATGTGATCTGTGGAAGCAAATGCGGGGAGGGAAGTTGGTGCAGTCTGGGAGGGTTTGGCCAGATCAGGGGGCCTCACAGGGTCCACTGGAGGTTTTGGGGGGGGAACAGGGGCAATTTTTAGCCCCTCCCGACTCTCCCTGGTTACTTACACCCACATCCCTCTCACCCCTCTTCCCACTCTCACTCCTCCATACTTGCTTGGCTACTGACAGTAGCAGACTCTGATAAATCCAACACATGGAGCGACTTGTGGGATGAAGTGTTGGCTGATCCATGGGGGAAGGGAGGATAAGGAGTTGGGGGGAGCTAAAAATAACCCGGTGCCATGGGTTGGGCACAAAAAGTGCATTTCTGGGACAGGCATCATTGTCTGGGCTTTCCTAGCCCTAGGGCTGTGCTGGTAACTGTACTGAAGTCCCATGCAGTGGCCTAACCTAGATCGATTCAGTTTGAGTGTATGTTGATCCAGGTCCATCTTAGATTAGGTCTGCCATTTTTAGAAATGTCTATGTTCACAGCACTTCTGTACTGTTATGGGTTTAGATTGATTTCTGATCACTAAAGGCACCTATTTACACTGAGGCTGCTCCAATGTACTGTAATTCCAGCGCGTCAGAGCAGACTTGATTAACCGAGTCTGCTGGAGTGTGGTAACTACCTCACTCCAGCAGACTCCAGCATCACATGTATCAGCATCCCCATGCTGAAAAACAGTGGTGAGGTTGCTTTAACTAAAGCTTGTTTGATGAGCTTTAGTTAAAGTGTTCCCAATGCCATATTTCAGCCTAGGGATGCTGACACATGTGATGCTCTTAGAGCTGCTCTAATTAAACCTTCCCCTCCCACCTCCTAGAACATGTGTATAAATGCTGTAAGACTGGGTCAAAGTGTAAGGTCTGCATATGGTTGAACTAATATAGGGTGGCCACTTTTAATTCTATCTAACCTCCCCCTAACATCCTCAAATGGCTGCACTTAGCCTGAATATGTCCTTATTATAATTAATTTTCCCCTATCAAGCAAACATTCTCATTTCCAAGGATTGTTGGCATTGTAATTTATAAAAACCTCATAAAAGTTAAATCAAATATGTGCCATTTGAAAAACGATTTAAGAAAAGAAAATATAGGTAAAATTTTGGGCCCTCCATCTGTGTACACTGCCCTTTTCATTTAAAAGTTATCTAGAAATAGTGAAAGAATATAGTCTGTTCTATTACATAGTATTTTCTCTTGTTTTATTTAACCAATATAAACTGCTAGATGATGCTCATGATAAAAATATGTTCTCAGAAAGTTTTTGAAAGGTATGACTACAATATTTATCTCTGTGTCTAACTTGCAGCAATACCACTTCATGTTCTGATCTCACTTGATTTTATAGGCTCTGGTAGCAGAGGCATAGCTAGGGTGGGGTGATAGGCAACCATGCCAGGTGCTGACAGTGGAGGCAGGAAGGGGTAGGGATAGTGGGTATGAAAAACTGGCTTTTGCCACAGCCTTGTGTTGTGAGTGCAGTGGCAGTGGCAACCAGAAGTCACCACTACTCCCAAGGTGCCCACTCACACTACTGTGTAGTAGGCAGTCTTAGAGATGTACAACCTCCATGAAAAGTCAAGCCTGCTTGAAGCACAGTAAGAAATTCAAAAGATGAATACTCAGTTGGTATAAATTAGCAAAGATGCAGTGACTTCAGTGAAGCTATTAAAATGATCAAATACCCAATATAATGGTATTAGGTAATGAAAGCCAAAATTTTGGATCACCAGGAAGAAGTGCTTGATTCCAAAATTTAGACCACAGTTTAAACCATGTTCATGAATTACATTCTGTTTATTTAAAATTCTCCCTGCACTTTCTGGTAAATACATCATTCTTGACTACTTGTCATGAGCTGTAGTCTAAGGTGAGCTGTTATGTTCCATTCTCAGATTCAAGTGTATGTGGCTGGAAGAAAGCCCTTGATAGATCCTTTATTTTTTTTTACATATCTGGAATTAAACCTGAATGAATATTTGTGAAACACTTTGAAATGATCAGCTAAAAATACTATGGAATTGGCTTTAACAGAATAAGTCAAATACTTAAGATTCTGCAGGAACATAAGCCTTGGAAACACTGGGAATTTAGTTTAGTATGATACAGCATGATTAATAGACTTTGTCAAAAGGAAGTCTAGGATATGTTGCAGATAAGGATGGAAGTGTATTAGAAGAATGTGAAAGAGAAGGGAGGAAGTTAGAATCATAGTTTCCATGTTACATGCCTGGTTTTAACCACTGCTGTTAGCCTTTCTCACTTTCAAGAGCTCTAAAATTCATTCACATTTTAAAAGAAATTACGAAATGATATTTTTTGTATTGGAAAAGGGCACTGTATGATGATTAACAAAGTTAACTCTATTTTAATATCGAAAGGACCATCAATAAAGTAAGACACTACTGTTTTGCAAAAGAAAAATTGATATTTTCAAAAACAAGGGCCAATAATTACAATCATTTTCTATTCCCCTATTCTCTGATTGCCAATATCTTCAGATGGCTTCAAATGTCATTTTATAGCTTTTGCTATCACTTAGTGGCTGCTGTTGAACATTCCAGTAAGTATTGACTATTTATCTTTGAATGGCTGACAGTGTTATAGTTTTATTCAAATGGGAGCAAACAAGAATCTTTTTATATTGCTTTCTAGAAAGAGATGAATACTGCATGCAAACAGTTATGCTGAAATGTGCACTGGAGAGATTATTGTATCCACTATGGAATAAAGTGCAAACAGTTTCTTTCCTCTGGAAAGGGCTCTCACAAAAACAAAAGCAATTAAGTGTTGCAGGTATTAATAATCTTCAAAGCGGTGTAGTCTACATAGTGCTGAAGATGCTTTGGGGAAACAACAAAACTAGAAATGGAGAATACAAGGGAAAAAAGAAAGACAAAGATATAAAGGATACATGGTAATGTCAATGAGGCTAGGGACAGACACTCAAAAAGCCTGAGCCTGAAGTGATTCAATCTTTGCAGGTGAGTCTAATCTGGCTAGGCTAAATCAGTCCTGTAACTAGGCAGACATCCCAGAAATGCAGGCACATGCCTTCAGTGGCTCAGGCTAGAAGCCTGGGGGCACTGGAGCAGCCCCCCTTCCCTTGTACAGGGCTGAGCTGAGGGGAGCATGGTCAGGACCCAGCAGGACATTGTGATTAGAACGGTGTTTCCCTCCCCTCCTGAACAGCCCAGCAGAGAATGTTTATTACCCCTAACTCAGTGTTTATCACCCCATTAAAAAAAGAGGGACATTACCAGCTATCTGTTGATTCTGCCTTTGTCCTGTGTGCCACAGCTCAGAGGTAGCCAGCATGTGGTCTGCTAGCTAATGCTGAGAGGTGTCTGTGAGGGATGGGGGGGATGCCTGTTAGCAGAGAGTGGGGAGGGAAGAGAGGGAGCAGGCAGACTCTGCTGTGTCTGCAAGTCTCTGCTGAAGCTGCAGCCAGGGAGAAGAGGGGAGGGGCCAGCATTGCTGTGGAGCAGACAGTCCTGCTCAGCCCAGCGAACATGCTGGGATGCTGGAGGAGTCTGCTCTAATTTAAACCAGCAAGGGGACAGACATTGCATAAACTGGTTTGAGCCAAATCAGTTAAGTTTGATACTACATTCAACCAGGTTTATCTCAAAACAGTTTCAGCCTTTCTTAAACTGGTTTATGTGCACTGAACATCTGTTCTGTTACAGATTTAAGCTAGTTTCTGATTACTTAAACTGGTTTATGTGTAATGTCTGTCCCTAGCCTGAGAGGTGCAAGAAGGGCATTGCTTTCTGGTGTCACCTTGTGGTCTCCTGCTTGGAGGTTAGGAAAACCTAAACAGCCCCTAGAATTTATTTGAGGCATGAAGTCAGTAAACAACAGGATATGTATTTATCAGTGTGCAAGGGTATCAGAGCAACTCCCCCCCTCCAAATGACTCCAAAACCAATTTACTTTCCCATCAAACACAACACACACACATTTACTATCAGCTTCCGGAGGGCAGGATGCTTTTTGTTTGGTAAGACCAATCTCTTAAGGAAATCTGTGTGCCATATACTAACCCAGCCAGCATAGCAACACTGTTAGAGTGACATCAGTTTTAAAATGACTTGCTCTGATTGCCTCGGTCTTTTAATTCATTTTCCTCTCTATGTTTGTGACAGCAGAACAGTGTTCCTAGAGTAAATTTGACTTTTGCTTCTTGGTTGGGTGATATTGGGAACTATTGTTAAGAGCTGAACTTCCCACACAGAAAGTTAGAGTAGGTTACTGTGATGCTCTTGTTATTATTATGCTCATCCAGGTGGAACCAGACACCAGACAAAAACAGAACTGATCAGTGAACATTGATACCTTTAGAAGAAGACTGGGTGGTAAAAAAACCACACCAGAGTTGAAACTCAGGAAATACAGTTCTTCATTCTCTGTCTGTGGGGAACAAGTGTTATCAGAAAGGAAGATAGTTAGAAAATAGCTCTATTTTTGACAGTAGCTAGTTTCTAAGCATTTGATGTGTTTAACCGTTTTCAGCCTCTTCTGCTTGAGTTAGCTAACTATGAAACGATGAATAAAATTCAAGGAATATTGCATCCTGTATACAGTGAAACAAGAAAATACAATAAGGTGAAACCAAAGAATCATCTCTGCAATTTAGCTTCTGATCACTCAGCCTTGAGATTTTTGTCTAGGGGAGTTTTCTGTCTTGTGGTGAAAGCATCAGCTATAGCCTAAGACTAAATTTTGGTAAAATCATGGAAGGAGAGACCAACTTTTATTATTCCTTCAGGAAAAGTAATATATTGAACATACATTGAACATTCACTACATGATCAGTAGTCTGAAGTTTGCCATGTTCACACAGTGGTGTTTCTTTAAATCTTTACTTGCATATGAGGTATGCTCATCTGTCATGCGATTAAATGACCACACACTTGTTCCATGACAGACATGTATGGGGTGGGGCTTGATTGTGGGCTCATCAGTAAGGGTTTTATTTCTTCTACATCTTCTCATTGCTTTCACTGAATTTCTTCTGCTGTCATGTTGTCTGCCATTAAAGTTTTGCCCATGACCCAAGAATGCTTTTGAGGGGCTAGCTGAATCAAGACAAAATTACTGTTTGTGACTAGATTCTGAAATTTAAAAAAGGAAAACAAAACAAGAAAAAACAAACCCCCAACCCCTGAGACAACATAAAGGAAGAAACACAGAACTGACTCTTGGTAAAATAATTAGAATTTATCAGAGCAAAGGAAATTTCCCAGGTTAGAATGTGCTCTATAGAAAATGGATAGAGCTCTGATACTACATGAACATGACAGAGAATCCAAGTTGTGCCAAGATAAGGAATCTGAGGCAGAAAGGCACATAAACCCAGAGTCTCAAAATGTAGCATAAATAACACATGAAGCTTCATGTACTGTAGAAACCACCACATGCTAAGACAAAGTGCAGCAGTTGAGAGAAAAGTATAAAGTAATACAATGGATAACACCACTTTGCAAGATTTTGCAAAAACATCCAGCAGAGTATGCCCAGGTTGCACACACAACAATAATAGCATCCTTCAAGTAGCTCAGATGACTTTTTTTTAGATGCAACAGACTACATTGCAAAAGAAAAAAATGGAGTACAAACTTGAAAGCAAATGGAATACTTACTAATTTTAAGTTGCATGCTGCTGCACTTATAAACACAGTCAGAAACAGTGTTTTAGCATGACAGGTTTTGTATGATAAATAGGTAAAATCCAGGGCTTGAAGTGGTGAGCTTTTTTCTATATGTGACTAAACTAAATGTATGGATTAATAATAAAAAAAATAGGAAAGTACTATAGTACCAGAGAATAGCTCATCTATTTTTGAGCATAATGAGCATGGCAAGCCCTTTGTCTCCTCAAAAGTGTACATTAATTAGAGGAAAAAGTGACCAAAACATGAGCTTGAGGATCTCTTTCAAGGGATAGAAAGTACAAAAAGAAAAAGAAAGATCACAACTGGCTCACAGTGGACTCCCATAGGCGAGCTCCCTTATCTTTAAGGCAGAGGCTGAAAGAAATTGGAGAGGCTCATTACTTTGGGCGTAATGGGGTAAGTAGAAGAACAATGTGGGCACAGTCATTAGTCATTTCAGCAGGATGCTCTGTATACTTAAAATAAGGTATAAACCAATTTCTAGATGCTGTGTATGCATATGCTTATGTAGGCCAAAAGAATTAAGGATATACAGGGCAAACAATTTCTATAAAGGAAGAAAATTTTGAGATGATTGATCACATTTTTCTGTACTTAATGCAACACGAGGTTACTGGCAGATGCCCTTATAAAAAGAGTGCATATTTGCATGTTGTGTAGTATCCTCAAAGTAGCATTATATTTCTACAGTCTTCTGTCTTTCATTTGGATTGTGTTTAGCACTCAGATTGTAGGTGCATTTGGATTGTAAGTACAGCATTTTGTATGGTATGAGTGGTATTAGGAATTTACACTGATGATGTTCTGATCTGAAGAAAAACAGTAGATAATGACCAGAGACTCTGAGCAGCTTTAAAAAGAACCAGAAGGGGTATGCTAAAGATAAAAAATGTAAATTTTGGGTAACAGGAATAGCATTCTTAGGAGAGCATTAACATAACAAAGGTGGACAGGTAAATCATGCTAAGGTTGAGGCCATCACTCCCATATGTAGCAGGCAAAGAAAAGTTACAAAGTATCTCTGGAATGGTGTAGAGAAATATGTGCCTAATCAACCTGTTCACACCAGCAATCTAAGAGTTTTATGATGAAAAGACATCCAGTAGACATGGAAAGCAAATCTTCGTGAGAAAGTTGAAGAGCCTGATGGAGTTAAATAAAGAAGAAAGTAGTCCTCAAATATGATGACTATGAACACAAAACTAAGTTGTCAGTGGATCCCTTTAGGAAGGGTACCAGAACACATCCAAAACTGAAGATCATCATTACAGATTCTAGGAAAAATTGAGTGGCAGCACCCTCAAACATAAAATGAGGGTTTGTGTTAGCTCACAGAGGTAAAATGTTGTCTGTTTTTATTTATAGATGGCCTGCTTTAGAGACATGCCAAGTGGTTTTTCCCTCCCCTGTCACCCCCAAGCCCCCCTTAAGAACACAGATTTTGCTTTTTAGCAAAAAATGTACAAAGATATAGACTGTAATTAAGAGATCTTTTTACGAGACTGGATCTTGCAGACTGAATTGGAGGTGATTAACACAGGGTGACTGGAGTGGTTTGTTCTCTAAATCCAAATGGAGAGAAATAAAGGACAGAGTGGGCACGTCCATACGAGTGTGCACGTGCCTCTTGCCCCATCTCAAACCCCTTTGAGATGGGGCAAGAGGCATGTGCAGGAATGAAAAAATGTTCCCTGTGCTGCAAACTTGCAGTGCAGGGAGAAAATTAGACCCCTGGATATCCAGGGGTCTAAAAAAAACCAAGTTAAAAGAAGCGGGATAGGGTATGGTCCTGGACCATGTCCTGTGGCAACCAGAGGCTTGGTCCTCCACAGAGATGTTCTAGTCTCCACAGAGATGGTTGGCCCCTCACCAGCAGCTTCTACAGCACCAGGGCTCCAGTGCCATAAGTAAGGGGTTGGGGGGTCTGGTGGAGGGGGGAGGGGACTATTGGGGGGACCCCCACTTGCCTCACCTGCTCCTCCAGACCCCCCCCAGCCCTGCCTTACCCTGTCCTGCCTGGCCCCACCCCCCTGCCTGCCCCACAAGCCCCCCCATCCCTGCCCTGCCCACCTCGGCACTTACCCACAGTTCAGCTGCCGTCAGGATCACAGGGGCCCCGCCGACACAGCATGGGGCAGAGGGACATACTCAGTGGCCCCAGCCTGGGCCCTCCTGCCCTGTGCTGCCTGAGGGGGCTCTGCAACGAGGCCCCAGAGCCCCTCCCCTCCCCAGCCCTGCTTCTAAGGTAAGTAGAAGCTTTCATTCATTTTTTTCTTTTCTTTTTCTTTTTCTTTTTAAAGTGATGGTACCTGAGGTTGGGGGGGGAAGCCATGGGGGCCTGGGGTATGAGTGGGGGGTGGGGCCGTAGTCCCTGTGTGGGGGGCTGTAGCCCCTGTGGGAGGGCAGAAAAATATATATTCATGTATTCATGAAGCATATATTTAGAGTTCACTTTATTATTATGATAGAGACACTGGCAGGCTTCCACATTGCTTTAACACTGTAGATATATCCATAAAACATTGCCCAACTGATTGTTGTATCTCGGTCTCACTCTCTCTCTGTGTCTTTTGTTTTAATTGTGGAAGAACATGGATTTTTCCAATAGAGAACACCAGAATTCCTGCTAGGGAGGCCAGTGGCAGGACCCTGCCTGCTCAGAGCTGGCACCTTGGACCTAGCTGGCTGTGGCTGACCTCCTGGCCAAATGGGGCCAGGAGGACATGCTTTGAGAGTTTGGAAAAGCAGCTCAAAAAGAAGTGGTGCAAATTTGAGCCAGGGCTTTTTGCTTCAGTTCACGTGCTTGGACATGCAGTTTGTTGTGGAGCAAATTGTGCCACTTTGGGCAAAATAACCCTGGCTGGTTCCTTCCGGATCTGCAGGCAGGGGGAGCTAGAGCCCGGGGCCAGCACCTGTGCTGTTCCCAGCAGTATAAAAAGCTGCCCTGTCAAATAGCTCAGGGCTACTAGCTCTCAGGAGCTTCTTGGACCCAGTCAATTGGTACCTGGGGACACTTCTCCTTGTGGCAGCTGGACTGCTGAAGCAGCCCTGAGAGTTCTCTGCACCCTCTACCCATTTTAGCAGTCTGGCAGTGGGGGCTGCTGCCTGGCTGTGACCTGCTGTGCACCTGCCAGACCTGGATGGGAACTGCAGAGCCAGTAGAGGCATCTGCTCCTCTGGGCCAGCTGCCTGTGGACTGTGGTTGCAGCGTTGGCTTCTGTGCGGCACTACTGCCACATGTGCCCCCTGCCTGGCCATCTGGGCAGCTATCACCTGGAAGATGTTCCGAGTATGGTGGCCTGCTTTGAATTGTCAAAGCATGTCCTTCTGGCCCCATTTGGCCAGGAGGTCATCCACAGCCAGCTGGGTCCAAGGTGCCAGCTCTGAGCAGGCAGGGTCCTGCCACTGGCCTCCCTAGCAGGAATTCTGGTGTTCCGTATTGGAAAACTGAAAAATTCCTGATAAAAAAAATCCCAAAACCACTCTCTAAAATACCTCCAAATCCATGTTCCTCCACAAGTAAAACAAAAAAGCACTATAAAGAGAGAGCGTGAGAGAGACAGAGACAGTGATCAGTTGGACAATGTTTTATTGATACAGTGTTAAAGCAAGTCTCTTATCATAGTAATAAAGTGATCTCTAAATACAGGTTTCATGAATACATATTTTGCTAACCTCCCACAGGGTGATGGCCCCTACACAAGGTTTTTGACCCCCCCAACAGGGGATTCAGCCCCTACACATGGGGTATGGTCCCCCCAAAGGGGACTCAGCCCCCACACAAGGGATTCAGCCCCCACACAAGGGGTACGGCCCCTCAGTGGGGGCCAAATGGCCCCCACAGGGGCTACCACCCCCCTGCAAGGCCCACATGCCCCACACCAGCCCCGCAATTGGTGCCCCACCTGGCCCCATCGCCCACCAGCTGCTGCAGCCCCCCAATGGTTGCCCTACCCAGCCCCACCCCCCACTCCCCCAGACCCCCCCAATGGCTGCCCCACCCAGCCTAACTCCCCAACATGCACCCCCAGGCCCCCATGGCTACCCCCACAACCCCAGGCACCATCACTTAAACCCTCCCCAGAAAAATACCCATAAAAAAAGGCCTTAGAAGCAGGTGCAGAGGGGCTCCAGGGCCTCCTGGTAGAGCCCCCCCATGCTGCACAGGACAGCAGATGGGCAGGAGGGCCCAGCCTGGGGCCACTGGAACTGTCAGCCTCCACCGCAATGTGCAGGTGGGGCCCCAGTCAGCAGATGGCAGTTGGTAAGTGCCGGGTTTGGGGGTTTTTTCTTTTGTTTCTTTAAACTATGGGACAGGGGGCAGGGATGGAGGGGCTTGGGGGAGTGGGCGGTGCTGTCGGGGGTCCCCCCCATGTTCCCCTCCCCCCTCCAGCCCCCTCAACCCTTACTCACCAGCACCGGAGCCATGGTGCTAAAACATGTGGCCTGGCCGGCTGTATATTTCAGCACCAGGGTGAGGGGCCAACCATAGAGATGCTCTGGCAGCCAGAGCATCTCCATGGAGGACCCATCCTCTGGTTGCCTCAGGGCATGGTCCAGGACTGTGTCCTGCCCCACTTTTTAAAACTTCAGTTTTTTTATACCCCTGGATATCCAGGGGTCTAATTTTCTCCCTGCACTGCAATTTTGCAGCATGGGGAACATTTTTTCGTTTCTGCATGTGCCTGTTGCCCTGCCTCAAAGGGGTTTGAGGTGGGGCAAGAGGCACATGCAGGCTTATCTGGACGCACCCATAGAATTTCCTTTTTGTTACTAAGAATATTTTCAGGAGGCTCAGATCTTTATTACTCAAGAGTTCATGTGCTTCTGATCATTTCCCCTTATACACAGTCCTAATCCCTTTTGCAACAACATAATAATTTCCACAGCAATTAATTGTAATGTTTGTAACAGATTATTAAATACTGGAGGTGGGAATATGTGGTCAGGATTACATAACTATGATAAAAAATTGGGAGAGAAATACTCAGAAATAGAATAGTTTCATTATTGTGATTGTACTCACTTATGGTGTGTGTGTAGGTAAGGTGAAAGAGAAATATAAAAGGTGGTGGGAATTTACTGCATGGCAGCTGCTCCACAGTAACTGCCTGTGTGCATTCCCTTCAGCATTCCCTTTTCTTGTAGTAGATGAAAGCTAAACCCTGCGCAGTTTAGCTATTTGGAACTGCATTCTATCAGTTTTAACATAAAATTTCAGGTGTAATTTTAAATAGTAACCCTTTTGTTACCATAATTCCAAAAGAATTTAACTCATAGATAGTTGCTCTGAGTGTTGAGTTTGTATTGGTGACCTACGCTTCAAAAGGCAAGTCCAATTCTATTTTTTGCCCATTTACTTGAAACACAAAATTAAAAAAAAAAACCTTAAAATTTTGAACCAGACAATTCAGGCCTCTATATGGCAGTTTGGTGGCAACAGTTGTCAGAAGGAATCTTTCTATGGTCTTATTTCTTCTGATCATCATGTTGTGAGTGGCAAAAGCATTTTGAATCAGTGGGCTACCATCTCATTTTCCTGATTCAGAGAGATGAATTGCTTCATTAAAATGATCTTTCTATTTTTAAACCTGTAATCTATTTCCAAGGAATATAGAGATCTGAATGGAGTGGAAATTCTTGCTGATTTTGGTCACAATAAATATTTATTTATAGAAACAGAGAAGGAAACAAAAAAAAAGCCTCTACTAGATGAGTGAAATGGAATATTTAATATACAATCTACCTTGAGTAAGAGGTTAAGCATTGCTGCCCTGCCCCAGCAGCAGAGTTAGGGTGCCACAAAGAACATTTCCCTTCCTGCTTCCCATCCTGCCCTGCTAAAAGGTATAAATTTGTGGTTTGGCTAGCTAAATACTAGCAAATAAGTGGGGAAAAGCACGTACAGTGACAGGCTCATCCCATTGACCACTCAACTCTCCTTTGTCTCTTAGGTTAGGGACAGAAATTACACCTAAACCACTATAGATGGTTTGAAACCTGTCCAAAGCTGTAACACAACACAAGTTTAGTGTACATAAACTACTTTCAATATGGCCAAAACCATTTTGAGCTAATATCAGATTTAACTGATTTAGGTTAAATCAGTTTATTGAACTTCTGTCCCAGATCCCTTCCAGATTCAATTTAAATTCCATGATGCTGTGCACTTCCACCACAACCCCTCTCCCCACCTCACAGGGTGGGCAGGTTAGCTTTGGCCCAAGCTTTTTGCTCCAGCCAAGCAGTGAGGTGTGCTCTAGCACCCTCCCCTCTCCCTACCACCCGCCCCCAGCTTCTGAACTGGGCCACTGCAGGATTTTGGCTGGATTTCTAGAATCAAAAGTGATTGTCTGTTCACTTCCTTATTGGTTCAATCTATGCAGCTTTGACTAATGTGCAAAGACTAACTCAACTCAATCTCAGTCCTTTTGACTGTCTGTACTTAGCTTTATTGGCTCCTAGGGAGATATTGGGTCACTAGTTTCTACATTCCTTACAAGTCTTGAGCTTGTCTTGCCTCAACACTGTCCTTAACTGACTTCCAAGTGTTAACATCCTGAACACAGATATATTTTAAAATGATTATTTCATATAAAATGTTTTCTGGTCCTGTCTTTTGAACTAATGAGTAACATCTGTATTAGTAATGGTGCCTAATTAAGTGGCAGCTACAAATATAAATTGTCTACTGTAAAATCCATCTACAGAACTGTACATTGTTTTCCCTCCAACTTTTATTTAATGAGTCCTTATATGTCTGAGAATCACCTTGAAGTCAATAGTATTGATTAGGTTTCAGAAGATGACACTATGACAGTCTGAAGTGAAGTGGCACAGGTAATAAGACTTTATTTTAGATTACATGTGTCAGCACTCTATTTTAAACCATATTTTGACAACAAGCTTTTGAAGATTTATTTACCTCAAACTTACAAAACTTCAGTCAATAATAAAAAAGCTGCTCCTTTCAAGAACAATACATCTTTTAAAACTGAAATATTCTAGTTCACCATATCCATAAATGAACAATCAATTGATCTAGGTAAATATTGTGAACTGTTTTTATGTGAATATGCTTTTACATTTCAACTAGTTATTTTTAATATATCCATGTGTCTTTTGCATCATTTTCTGTGAATATGTTCAATGAAACAGTGACATTTTAAATCACATACTATATTATAGAATAGCTCAAAATAAATTTGAATTAATAACCACATGCGTATGTTCTATTCTAATAGAGGAAACAGCTTTATTTGCAAAGAGCAGGAATTGCAAGGGTATGCAGTAACTGCAACTGGAGTATAATAATTGGAGTATAATGGAGTATAATAATTACTCCATTATAAAGATATAGAAGAATACAACCCTAGGGTAATCAAACTGCAACAGAAAAAAAACCTTCAAAATAAAAATATTTTAAAGTGACAGATTGTTGCAGACAATGACTCACAAAAGTATTTCATTGCTCTCCACTTAGTTTGTTAACTCTCAGGGATGTACAGTCATTATATTTAGATCAAACCAACTAGGGTTAGGAAAATTTAAAAGCCCATCTGTGTAGGTGTTCAGAGTGGTTAAATTGGGGTGCAGTGGGAGTGGGAAAAGAAATGGCAGGCTCAATCTAACTTAGATCAAGAACAGGTTAACCCACTCTATCAAATGCACAGCCCTAGGACTGTGAAAGCCTAGCCACTCACCCTACTCATGGGGCTGTGCTCTTCCTACCTTCCTGATTTGGACTGGGCTATTTTTAGTCCCCTGACCCTCCCACCCCAGAACAGACAACCTTCCCCACCAGTCCCCCCATCCTGCAGACCTGCCATCCCGACCCTGTGGACCTGCTAGACTCCCTGATCCTGCAAGTCTCTCCCTAGACCTTGAGTTGCTTACACTGGGTTCCCCACACAGCTTTCAGCACAGGTGCTTCTACTCTATGTTCAACCACCTTAAAAATGGCAGGATGCACTCTTTGAAAGTTTGGTAAATGCTAGACACTTTTTAACATTGATCATTATAGGCTGCATGTTTATTACTGGTATTTGGGGAATGCCTGTGTTTCCTATTGTTCCCAATGTTAACAGAGTTCTGTTTTTCAGGCCTTTCTACTTTGGAACTTGAATTTACAACAGTCTCCCTCCCTCCTCTTTGATCTGTGACCTCTGGAAAACCTATGTCCTTTCACCACTCATGAGGATGGTTTTTTGATCTATCCAGGGCTTGGGTTTTATATTTTAGACTGATGTCCATTTTTAGAGAACTTAAGTCAAGTCAGATAGCAGCCAATCAATCCTTTCTTTTCAAGGCAACCTCTGCAAAAATGTCTGCAGACTTGGAGCTGTTCAGCCCTACAGATCCCAAATGATCTTGATGCAGTTGATCTCAAGCCAAGTCTTTACTGGCCAAGGCTAACTCTCAGACAGAAAGTGTTCTATCTACAACTTAAGAATGATCCTAGCTTTATCCACTCTGTTGACTCAAAGTCAATTATTCCAAACTGACTTGTCATCTGGGACACAGCAGGCATCAAATGTTTTGTGTGCCAATAAAGTGCTATGTTTGAGGTCATTTTTGCTTAGATCACTCAACCATAATAGAGACCTGCTTTAGCACAGTGAGGACATGCTCCCTGCCTGTCCTTATGGCCTCCAACAGGGTAGTTGAGGGTTGGGATTGGCAATAGTGCTGTAATACTAGCAGGACTAGTAAAAATCTATTGACCAAATGCTGCTGAACTACAGTTGTTTAATGTGAGCTTGCAGTAATTGATGCACAGCTATCCTTTGAGCTTCTTGCTACATGAACAGAAATTATGAGAAAAGTTATGTAACGTAAAGGAAAGAGTAAGTTATTAAAGGCATGCGAAATGGGATGTATTCGATTTGGATTTGGATTCAGCCTGAATTACAGACAGTTATTTGATTAGTCGATTCAGATCACTGTCCCAATTCAATTGGCTGAATCTGAATCTGGAGGTTCGATGCTGATTTGGAGAATAAGCGATTTGGCCATAGACACAAATTTAAATGTTTTTTCTACATACCTCGAGGTACCAGGCGTGGCTTGTAAACACTGTGATAGTGGGGTGGATGGAGTATCCCACAGGAGAATTAGGGGGCTCCCTGCATGCTCAGCAGTGAACCTGGTAATGGACTGGAAGCACTTCCAGTCCACTTCTGGGTCAGCTGCTGAGTGTATGAGGGACTCCCCTGTGTCCCCCCCAGCTCAGTGATGAGCTGCAGGGGGACCCCAGGTGCTCCCTCAGACCCAGGGGTGATATGGTGGCCACCTATAAGTTTTTCAGGGGTGCTCACCAGGATCTGGGGGAATGTTTGTTCACCAGAGCACCCCAAGGGATGACAAGGTTGAATGTTCACAAACTCTTCCATGACCATTTCAGGCTGGACATAAGAAATAACTTCTTTAGTGTCCGAGCCCCCAAGGTTTGGAATAGACTACTGCTGGAGGTGGTTCAAGCACCCCCTTTGAATACCCTCAAGAGACACTTGGATGTTGCTGGGATCCTACGATCCCTGCTGACTTCCTACCCCTGGGGCATGGGGCTGGACTGGATGATCTTCCGAGGTCTCTTCCGGCCCTAGTGTCTATGAATCTATAAATTGTTCCTTCCTCCTTCACGTTTCCCCTGATAGACTCAAAGCCCCATTCTTTTTCAGGCTCTGCTGCTTATAATGGCAGAGAATTAAATGATTACTGTGTGATTTAGATAACTAAATGAGAAACAAGAATAGCTTGAGTGAGTGCTCAGACAAAAGAGTTACAACCAAGAGCAATCCATATGCTGAAATGTTGGTACAAAGTATCTGAAACAATTTTGAATAGGACAACATTGCTGTTTCTAGACTGAAGACAACACTAATAATTAGTAAATAAATTGTTCATAATTGTTTACAGATTTGACCAGCTAGGGCCTAGATGACAAATTTGTCTATTTTCGTCAGCCTGGATACATGTGTAACTCCATTGACCAATATAGTTTCATCAGTTTATACCAGTACTGAATGTGTCTTAATCTCTAATGCTTTTACTCAGTTTCCTATTGCACATAGTCTTACTACTTTGTAGACATTTGCTGCTGCTTGATACTTGGATGGTCATCAGTCTGTCCTTTCCACTGAAATACAGCATTGCTAAATGAACTACTCTCCGTCAGCATAATAAGAACCCTAGCCATTGGTTGGATAGTCTCCTGCATCACTAATTTTAGCAATCAGTCCAGTAAGAATCCCTAGAGAGCAGAAGTACTCTCCAGAAGCCAGAACAGGGAGAAGCTCAAGTTACTAAATAGTTGATTAAAGTATACAATTATTTTCACACATAGCATTACTTTTTCTCCCAGCCCTTAGGTTGGTTGAAGGAAGCTTCTAATACACTAGACTTTTATGTTTTGACTGAAGATAGTGGCAGCTCAGAAAGCAATGGACAGATGAAACCCACACAAAACAAGCTGTTGGTCACAGCGCTGAGACAACTTACAATACGTTAATGCTTTGTGGAATTTGAGTAATTTATAGATCCGTAGTTTTTGAACGAATTATTCACAAAATGTCTTAGCCAATGAGTTTACTAGTATGTTTACATATTACTTGCAAGTTGATCCTTGAATTTACCAATTTGATTTTGCATTTATTTCTATAAATAATATTCTATATGTAGCCCTGTTGGTTAGTTACAACGTATAACTTCATAATCCTGCATTAGTTTCTTGACTGACAAAAGTCCCATGGCAGCAGTGGAAAATGTGAAGAAGCAACATTAGTGAACCTTAGCCCAAGGTTTTCTATTTCAGTTACATGGCCTTTACTCTAGGCCTTAGGTATCATTTATAAAAAAACCCCAGGATAATAGAAAATGTTTAGCTATGTGCAAACTTTGAATTAAATTCCTTTTTACTACTTTCCTCAGCAGGCCTAATTGTGAAGGGCCAGTCAGATTCTTGTCAGATTTTTCTCAGATGTGTGGAAGTTTGTTCCCTGATGCAAAAAGCAGTATTCATTGTCTCCATCCATTATAATCCCCTTTGGTATAGAATCACAGAAAATTAAAGATGGAAGGGGCTGCAGGACATCATCTAGACCAACCCGCTGCTCAAAGCAGGACCATTCCTAACTAGCTCATCTCTGCCATGGCTTTGTCTAGCCAGGTCTTAAAAACTTCCAAGGATGGAGATTCCACTGCTTCTCTGGGCAACCTGTTCCAGTGCTTCACTACCCTCCTCATGAGAAAAAAACTTTCCTAATATCTAACCTAAACTTCCCTTGCTGCCATGTGTGGCCGTTGCTCCTTGTTTTGTCATCTGCCACCACTGAGAACACTTAAATATGAATACTTAAATATGTAACTTCTGGATTTAGTTTTAACAAGGATTCATGTGTGAGAAATTCTATAATAGAAATAGTCATAGCAAGCAAACAAAAGGAATGAACACTATGGACACAAATTCATTTTTTCAATATGAGCAAATACCTGTAAAACATTAAGATATTTACTCAACTTTACTCAAAAAATAAATAGACTGGAGAGGGAAAAATGGAAAATGAAAACATTCCTGCTACAGGAAAGTTCTGTATTTTTTCCACAGAACTCTTGCTAATGGAAAATTGTTCTATCTTCTCTTCTCATTCTCATTTTAAGTTATAGTTCTTTGGGAACGTTGACTTGTTAGACATAATTTTGCTCCTTAATTCAGAATACCTATCATCTTACATTTGAGTGTGCATGGTGCTCTTTCAACTGTATTTTTTTGTTTAGCTCTGTTTTCCCTCAGCACATTAGGAAATTCCATGTCTTTCCTATACACTATGTGATCAATATCTTCCTCTGTTAATCTCTGAGTCTTTTCTGAGAGATCTTTCTTTAAAATTATTTTGGTATCAGTAGGGAGGCAGTAGCTGTACATTTACAGACACTGGATATGGTCTACATTGTTGGAGAGGGGAAATGAAAGAGAAAGCTAGCTAACCAAGTGAGTATAAATGAACATGAAAGATTTGTACCTGAGATTCCATCACCCTGGAAATCAATTGGAGCTGTGAGCATGCATCTGGGAGAAAGGGTTTGTCCTTCAGTCTAGTTAGCTTTAGATGCCAAGATTGAGCCAACAGAAAAAAAAGAAGAAAGTTACAAATATTCATGGACAAGACTTAAATGGAAGAAGACAGAAAGAGGAGAATTGCAGTTGATGAGGCAATAAAATAGGAAACAGCAAAGAAGAGTAAAACAGCAAATTTACAGTACCATTGTTCTGGGTATCTAGAAGATGCATTTAAAAATATTCATTAGAAAGTATGAATGGTAAGAGAAGATGTTGAGAGCCATGATATATGCCTTGGGGCTGACTCCTGTCACTCAGTTCAGTGGAATTATGGGGAGAATTTTACTGTCACAAACCTTTCCATAGGGAACCCCCAGAGCCCCAAGTTTCTTTTCACTGTGCTGCCACTAGCCCCAAGGAATAGACCGAAATTGCTCTGAGATAGCTCTCTATCTTAGCAGCCCAGATCCTATGCCCTCGTATCTAGACTTGGATGTTCCAGTGGAGGGAAATTTTCCCACCCTGAATGGCCCCCACTTTAGGGTAGGGAAGAAATTATGGGTCCCTTTTCTGTGGAAACAGTATCCTAAACAAATCACTTGCCCATAAACCACTGTTTTTATTGGCAATCAGTAAGTAGACAAACAGCAAAAGGATTTATTACATTGCATGGAAGAATTATGTCAATAAAATAGATGATAGGTTTGGATACAGAACATAAAAGAAATAGATATTCTCACCCTCTCATCTGGCTATCCCTAGCCTTCCATGTCAATCCTGTCAGAGTTCTAGAGAACAGCTTTCCTGTTGACTCTACTAGACCTGGTAACGGCGTCCAGTAGACACCTGAAGCCCAAGGTTCAAAGACAATTATTCCAGCCCAGCTGCCAGCCCCCAATTATCATTGGGTACCTATACATGAACAGGGAGGATGCTCTGATGCCCTGTAATTACAGAGCAGCATAGCAGACTTGCTTAATTGAGTCTGCTAGAGTGTGGCAATTACTATGCTCCAGCAGCCTCCCACATCTTGTGTGTCAGCATCCCTGCACTTCAAAATGGTGGCAGAGGAACTTCATCTAAAGCTTGTCAACTTTAGATAAAGTGCTTCTGCACCCATTTTGAGGCATGGGGATGCTGATACATGACATGCTCCAAACACTTTAATTAGAGTGACTCTGAGAGCTGTTCTAACTAAAGCCCCTCCCCCCAACTCCCATGGCTCATGTATAAATACCCATTATTCTGACACTTATGAGTCTCCAGATTCTTCCAGAAAGTTCTGGCATGCTTGGGGTACCTGGAGTCCCATTGCACTATTACTCCCAGATGTCTTTGCCATTGTAGAGTGTATTGCCCCCATCACAAGTGAACAATGTCCAGGGTGCCCATCCCAACAGCAGTCCCTTATTTCTGCTGTTGTGGTGTTCAGTTGTCCAAGCTCTAGAATACAATGACAAGAGATAACTAGCAGTTCTGCCTTGAGTTCCCTGGCTAAGCCATATGCAAAACTATGAAGATGTATATAGCCAGTATAATCTACCCAGCAATAATACTAATAGCATAAACAGATACAGCTTAACATGGGCTCTTCAGTGAGACTACATATGACATTGCAGTACAATAAAACACACGAAAACAATGATGACATGCTGCAACCCCCAAAATATAACAGGGCTCATGACATTCACCAAGCAATTTTGAGTCCAGAAGATTAATAAATTACTCTAACTGGGATTGTGTGATAGAAGTTACATTTTATATTCCCTTATATTTTGGCAAGAAGCTGACACTTTGTTAGTTACATGCATTATGCAGTTATGTTTCATTACACAGTATAATAATATGACACAACTAAATGACAAAATCCCTGGTGAACATTTTAAGTGGTACACATCCCAGGACTATAGTAAACAGGATAAATTACAAATTCATGGACTGGTGAAGATGGCCAATTCAGCGATATATGAATGGTTCATCTTAATAGACAGCATGTTCTGCTGAAAGGACATGGGCGATAGGACAGTGATTTATTTTTTAGGGCTAAGGTTAAGAGCAGCAAAGGAAGGGTATATAGATTTATTTAAAATACATGGCAAAAGTTTGTGACTTTAGAGGAAGGTATACATGATGCAGGAAGAAAAGGGTAAAGGTTTTAAAGATGATTTCAACAATATCTTCTATAGACATTGAAAAAAGCGAAAAAAGTGATCTGTTCAGGTTAATTACAAGTTAAAAGGTAGGGCACTGCTATGAAATAGTAGGATTTTCTAAGTAAATGATTGATTAATGGCTCTGTCAGGTAATTTTCAATTGAAAGGCTGCAACTTCCTCAAGAGTCTAAATACATATTTTTAAAATCCACCCATCTACTGCCACCAATTATCCTTCTTGTCACCTTCTCCTCCCAATAGTTTATACATGACACCACAATATTTTCACATCAAGCATAGAAAACACAAGTTTTATTCCCAAAGTTGTTCTGGCCACCAGGGAAGACATCACAGCTGATGAAATAAGGGACCTAAATGAAAATCGAACGTCACATAAGGATTTTTGCTCCAGAAGAGAAATATTTGGTGCTCTGTCAAGAATACTAAATAGAATACTGCCCCTTCCCCAAAATGCTCTATTTTAAGCTTCTGCTTTCTTGATAGTAAACAGGGTTGCCAGCTGTCAGTAAATTTACCAACTGTCAGTAAAAACAAAGTATACTGGCATATTACAATGAAGGTAGCCAAGCATGAGTTGCTGCACTGAAAGAAAATGGGAATAATAAAAATACTGCAAGGAAAGGAGATTTATTTTATTTTTACAAAATAGAGATCAAATATGTGTTAGACAAAAATAACTTAATTATTGCAGGTTAGCTGATACTTGGCTTGGGAACATGAATAAGTTATAAAAACACCACCGTAAACAGGAAGGTAAAGCAGTGTTGGAGAAGGACAATATGGCTAAGTACAGACATTAAAAAGCCTGAGGTGGAATTGATCTAAGTCATGTGGTTTTCTGTAAGTGGCATGGGTTAGACTGGTAGTGAACAGAACACACATTCGCCCTTTGGTGTGTGTGTGGGGGCGGAAGGAGATGGGGGGAGGTGGTAGGAAGGCTGTCTGCACTGGCCAAGGCCAGCAGGTTAGGAGCACTCCTGCACCCATCCCAACAGGCTCCCCAGGCTGCCAGAGTCTGTCAAGCACAGATGCCTCCCTGCCTACCCCCTCCCATGCTGCCTATCAGCTTGTGGCTGACAGCTGGCCAGAGGCAGGAGGTGGAAAGGGTTTGTGCTGACTCAGTTGTGTGACAGCTTGGGGTTGGGGCCTGCTGGGCACTCAGCTGGAGCACCTGAGAGCAGAGTGACTGCTAGAATGTCTCCCTGTGAAGGGGGGCTAGTGGGAGGCCATAAAGGAGCCTGGGACACTCGTGGACAGTGACCTAACTCGAATCAATAGGGGAACTGGTGTTGAAGTTCTGTCCTTAGGTCTTCAGGTCAATCTTAGACCAAGGTCTGACATTTTTAGACCAGCCTATATGCATCAAACTTCTGTGATGGGTTTAGACCAGTTTCTGATCACTTAGATGGGTAAAAGCGTAATGTTTGTACCTGGCCTATATTTTTAGAGTGAAAGAAGTTGTATTTTGTATGCGCAGTGGCTTACTGCAACAGATAGCTTAGATGGAAGTGAATGATAGAAAAGGTACAAACTGTATTATAAAGAAACATATACCAACATCCAAACCAATGCAAGAAGAGACAGGTCAGGAAATGTTTATATGCATAAGAGATGCTTGTAAAGGAGGCAGACCATTAATCATGAAGACTTCAATTACCTAGGCATAGACTAGAATAGTAATCATAAAATGACTATGGAAAGTATGTCTGGAAGTAAAATAAAGTTATTTCCTTATGAATTTGCTGAGTAGTCATGTAGGCCAGACATCTCTTTGGAATTATCTGCAACAAAATATAATATGCATGGTAAATAAGAAGGAAGTTGGTGAAGGCTTGATTCTTGTGATCATGTAGTAACAGCATCACATTTTAGGCATCCCTAAAAATAATGGTACCAAAATATTGAAATTTCAAATGACAGGCTATGGAGAACAAATATACAGAATATAGTGAAGAAAAAAATTAGTAGCCTATTAAAACATTGACCTGCAAAACAAACACATGTTGAAGGGGGGAGGGGCTGTTTATATAAAAAGGAGAAAAGATAAACTATTTTGTGTTTTTACTACAATACAAACTGTAGTAAATAATACTAGTCAATATCTCTAGCTGGTATAAAACAATACAGCTCTATTCACTTTGCCAATTTACACCAGCTAAACAACTCACAATGAGCCAAAGGTAAGATTCAAGCAGAATAATCATAAAACAGAACACATTTAAAAGTCAAATGGGTTGCATACAATGAAAGCAATGAAAGACATTAGAATGGGAAAACTGAAAAAAAAAATGTGCGTCTATAACAGTTTAATGATCAGTAAAAGCTTATCTTTAGGAATATACAAAACAGATCATTTTTGTGCTTGTGATTCCTGCTGTTTTTATCTGTACTTCAGTACTGGTTAAAAGATACAGATGATAAGCAACTACATGGAGAAAATTTAAAGTACTATCTTCATGTAAAGTATATTAGATTGGAACGGCTGCTATTAGTTTTTATGTCCTGAATGTCTTTGCCAGCTAAAAACAACAACTACAAGCTGGCTGAAGTGAACAAAGTCTGTTTTACAGTTCACAAATAAAACATGAACAGTAGGAGGTCTCTAAGCTATTTAAAGAATTTCATGGACTCTGAAAACCATTCCTTGTGGATCATGCTGATTTTTCCAAACACCCTGAAATTATTTTTTAAAGGTTGACAAGTTCAAAAAATTCTATCACCAAACCATTGCTTTAATGCTTCTGTGATATTTTGTAGTTAAGCTAAAAGAAATATATCTGTATGAGAACAGTCTATGAGATGCTTACTGCATAGCTATATAGGGAGGAGAAAGAGGGAAATAGTCCTACTCCCATCCCATAGATTTTTGAGAGCCTCAGAGAACCTTGGTAGAAATATGGACAATTACTAATGGGCATTTCTTCTGGACAGTTTTAATTACTTGGCAAGTAGTGTCATTCAAACCCAGCCCAAGAATGCCTAATATTAAGGGTTACCATTACAAGGAAAGCTGAGGATCTTGGAATCATTCCCACTGGAAAATAATAGATTTTGTCATGATCTAAATGAGAAAGTTGTAAGACTGATTGAAACTCAACTGTGTCTTGCAAGTGTAAGCAGCAAGAAAATACAAGCGGCTACAATTTAGAAGTAGAAGCCAAATGCAGGAAGAGAAGGAATTAGAAAAAGGCTATTATTGTTATATTCATGGGTGTGTAATAATAGCATCTACATTTTTATAGAAATGTCATTCCTATTGACAAACAGGAGGCTGTAATGAGATTTGCAAGCTCATGGGCTTAGGAAAGGAGAGCTTAAAATTGGAGATAGATTCAAATAGACTCATAAGATAATAATGGTCCTCTAAATTTAAGTAATGGCCAGAAGGTGAAAAGGAAATGTAAGTAGGAAGCAAACTTTAGAGAAGACAGCTCTGACCAAGGGAGAGAACACTTCCTCTGTGACTACAGGAAGCCTGATTCACAGAGCCTGAAGATGATAGCCAGGTAGAGAGAAAGTGTCCTCCCTTTGAGAATGAGGGTTAGTTCACAGTGTGACTACTGGATGACAGAAAAAGGTGTCTGACAGACTATGTTCCAGGTAAATGACAGAATTCACAAAAGCACAAATGTAAGTGACTTAAGAGCCTAAATCTCATTTTCCAAAGGGACCTTTTAAGCTACATATTGACACTTATTTAGGCACTGCTGCACTGTGTTGTGAAATTTAAGTGACTGTCATACTGGGGCACAGCAGGTCTGGAGCTGTGATTAGAAGGGGGATTGAAAGGCAGGGGTCTAAATCATAACTAAGGTGCAAAGAGCAACCACCCATCCAACAGGATCTGAGAAATGGAAAGGTGTGACCAAGAAAGGAGCACGGCTGGATCAGAGGTTCAGGCAGCCAGGACCTGGCACAGGAAATCAAGGTAGGGTTGATACATCCGGGTTTTTCTGGACACGTCTTCTTTTTTGGCCTCCTGTCCTCATGTCTGTAGGTTTTTAAAGTGTGAGCAAATGTTTGGGTTTTTCCTCTGCTTCTGCTTTTCCTGGACACGGGCAGCTTGGATGCTTGCGGCTGGCAGCAGCCAGCAAGGTGATCGGCTGTTGGGGGTCACATGCACGGCCCCAGCAAGTAAGTAAGTAAGTGTGTGTGTGTGTGTGTGTGCGCGCGTGCGCACTCACGTGCATGTGCATATGCAAGAGCTGCTTGGGCAGCAGGTCTGAGGGAACAGGGGGCTCTGGATCAGGAGTGGGGCAGGGTGGGCAGGGCTGTGAGTCGGGAGTGAGGGGCACTGGTAGGGCTGGGGGGGGAGCAGGGTGCTGTGGGTCAAGAGTGAGGGGCACCAGCAGGGCTTATGGGGCAGGGGCTTAGGAGTGAGATACAAAGGAAGGGCACAGGTATATCACTGCTCTGTTCCCCACCACCCCCACAATCATATACCCCTCCCCTTCCTCTCCCACTGGTTCCCGGCCCTTGCCCCCTCACTGGTGTCCTCTTTTTTGATTCTGGAAATATGGTAACCCTCAAAAGGCAAAGCTAGCTGCTATCCTAAGTTTTGCCTAGGCTAGGCATGCTTCAGGGCAGGAAATGAACACAAGCATTGTTCTTAGCAGGGCAACTCAAGGTCTGAAAGAGCTGGGTTGAACAGACATTTTATAATTATTTACTCAGGTTTTTTTAATGGTTGACCAAGGAAGATGTGCGATTGTATAGGGTTTCAGGCAGGGTGTGGCCCAGCCTGCCTGCATCATGCTGATGGTGAGGTTATGCAGATACACTAGCACTTTTGCTTCACAGTCATACTTTTCATCCCCATATCAAGACACAGTTTTAAAAAATTTCAAAACAGAAAGAGGATAATTATCTGAATTTAAATAAAAAAGAATGAATGCTGTTAAAAGGAAAAGTTCAGGAGTGAAAAAATTGGCCCAACATTTCCATATAAAATTGTACATGAAACTGCTCCTTATCATTACAAATTTTCTAATTTTGCCTTTGATAACTATGAAACATAGTGCAATATTTTTGTGTTTCCTTTACTACCTGGAGGTTTACCACAGTTCAGATATCATGTATTTTTTGTTGTTATTTAAACCCAGTTTATCCTCTGTTTTCAGACTCTAATAAAGCTAAAAAAAAAAAAAAGGTTTGGTTCTAAAACAAAAGCCTAACTCAGGCTTTCATAATTTCTGTTTGCCAGAAGTTGCCATGTTAACAGGTTATGTAGTCAAAGAGTAAGAAAGGTCCAAGAGAATAAATTATTAGTTTGACTCTTTTCTATAATTTAATGCCAAACAGAAGAAACACAGAGGGATTCTTGATGACTCTTAATTAGACAATATCGACTAAAAGGGCTAGATCATTGCATTTGGCATTAGCTTTACCAACATAGCATAACACTACGAGTCATCACAGTGTCTTAGCTAAGTGTTTGAACTATGAATTATGTATAGGGCTGTTCTAAACATCAGCGTTCGGGATAAAACATATTGCAGACAGAAAGCATAGCTTCTAGTGTAGAGGTAAGCTGTATAAAAGGGAAATATGAAGAAAGTTTTCAATTATTGGGTGCATCACGGATCACTTCACGCATTCCTCTCCTCCCAGCCTCCAACATTCCCGTATAAAGGCTTAGTTTCAAAAGGCATTTTTCCTCGAGAAAATAAATTACAGTAGTCAGTGAAAAGCTTGAAAGGACATCAGATTGATATCCAGTGCTGCAGAATTCTGTCTTTTGTAGGAAGTAAAAAATATACATCATATTTACTGGCATTATTGACTGTTAGCAGAAATCAAGCAAAAGTGAAACTGTTGAACTAAATACAAACACACACAACCCTCCCCCCACCCTCACACTTGTCATAGGGGTTTTGCTTTTCCTGAGGTGCTATGGGGCTGAGTCACTTGACAGAAGGAGGAATAATATACTGTTTCTAGACCAGTGATGTGATTCCAAGCAGGAATGCCATTCTTTCATTCTTTGACCAAGCAAGAAATCAACCTGTGTCTCTTAGTATAGAGGAAAAGTATCTCCGATTGATTAAAGAGAATACCAGGTATCCAAAATATAAATGAACAGAGAACTGTTCCAAATTCAAACTACTCTTATTTTGAATGAATTGTAAAAAAAATTATACACACACATCTCACAAACTGTTTTCAAATCAACAGCTGTACTGCATGTTTATCCAGGTTAAATATTTGTTAAACATTTTGAATTCTGTTAGCTTATGGTATCATTGATTTAGTGCCAGACAAATCTAGGGGATAAAAGAAAAGGGGAGGGAAAAAAAAGATTGGTAAACAAACACTGTACGGTGGATTTCGTCCAGGTATTCCATAGATCAAGGATGGGCAAAATGTGGCCCACAGACCGGATGCGGCCCACCAGGCCATTCTATCCGACCTATGGGGCCCCTAAAAAATTTAGAAAATTAATATTGATCTGCCCCTGGCTGCCTGTCATGCGGCCCTTAATGGCTTGCCAAAACTCCTTAAGCAGCCCTCCACCCAAAATAATTGCCCGCCCCTGCCATAGATGGACAATCAAGGACTTGGTGGTAGTAGAAATAGGGTGAAACATCAGGTAGGACCTGGGATGTTACCGCTTCCTGACAACATACAAATACTTACAAAACCAACTAATTTAAGTTAGGAGCCAAATGTTTCGATCCTAAAATGTGCCAGTGGGGACCTTCAAAAACAGTCTGCTTTTTTGGAATGCATTCAGAGTGAGAATTCTGTAAGAAAGAGATGCTATGCATGAAGGAAATTTTAAAAAAACCTTATCTGATCACATATATGTGGTCTAACTTTTGAAAATATTGACAATAGGAACTAAGGAAATATTTGTTGTGTCATAATGTCCATCTTGTAATACAGGCTTGTTAAATACAATACTTACAACCTGTTTGTTTTTTGTATGAAAAGATGTAGTATTGTACCTCATGTCAAGGGCATACAAGGGTAAGAATAAGTCATTGGCTTTTAAAGCCTTGACATTCCTAGTTTACAGTGCAATAGATACACTGAGCTGATGCTTCTAGAATGAAAGGAACAGCCCTGATAGAATATTAAATTATCGCTTTTCCTTCATGCAACTAACAGACAAAACATGAATTTCTTTATGTAGCTCCCAATTCTAGTCTTTATAGGTTTCATGTAGTAAAAGACATCAAGGATGATCAGACAGAGCCTGAACTGAACAGGATCACTTAATTTTAAAAGCTGTAGCAGTCAAAACTGTCATTAATATGCCAAAAAAGTATTAATGATCGGTAAACCCTTCATTCATTATTTATGTAAAACTCCCATGGTATTGAAGTCAATAGGAATAATGCTTGATAAAGTCCACTTGGGGACCAACAACAAAGTCTGATAAGAGCTCCTCAGCTGGAAACAAATGAACCTTGTTGTATTACCTGATTAGGATGATTATGTTTATAAGGATGATGATGACCTGCCAATGGAATGAAGACGTGAAAGATGAAAGTGCAGTCCTAGGATGCATCAAGATAAGTATTTCCAATGGAGGTAGGAAGTATTAGGCCAAGGTCCTTGTGATACATCATTCTGAACAGTGTGTTCAATTCTGGTCATCCATATACAAGAAAGATTGAATCCAAACATGAACAGGTGCAGAGAAGCCTTACTAGGATGATTAATAGAACAAAGAGCATATTTTATGAAAGAAAGAAGAGCACAATTTGTTTAGTCTAATAAAATGAGCTGGGGAAGAGATGTGACTATTGTCTATAAATATATTAAGTAAACACTAGGGAGAAAAAAAAGGCTATTTAAGCTATAGGGCTGGATTGTTGTTGTAGCTGTGATGGTTCAGGCAATGTACTGCAGACAGAATATTTTTTTGTTATATCTTTTATTGGATCACCTTTATAGTTCCTTTATAGTGGCTAGTTAGCCATTACAGTGCTGCTAGCCACTTCAAAGTGGGGCGGCTATGGCACTGCGTGCTTCCCTCTTCACAGACACTCTTGGAACTCCCTTTGACCGTTGTCATATGGGAATAAGCTATTATTAAAAGTTTTCTTTTCAAATTGATTGAAGCAGCTTTATTATATATCTTTGAGCCACTCTTTCTGATGTTTGCTGGAAAGCACAGAAGTAATGACAGCATCTTTCCATTGTCCCACTCTTTTTTGTGTGTTGTGATGAGTTCAAGCACATCAGGTTTCACGGTATATAACAAAAATGTAACAACTGTCCCATTTTCAAAGCTTTCCCAGAGCTTTTTACCAATTCTGATGCAACCATAACAATAGGCAGATCTAGGATTTTGAAAAGGGGAGTGCAGATTATGTGGTACATTATCAGATATAACACAAAACATTTTTCTCTAATTAAAGAGAAGCTAGAAGCTTTACTAATGTGCTTGGGGGCTAGCACTATATTGTTTAGTATAAGATCAAAGCAAAACCAAATATAACCAGTAGAATGTGCACTGATTTGCTAGATTCATATCAAAGTTTTTAAAACACACAACGAACTAGGTAAAATAGTCAAAATATATTGTATCATTAGTCCTGTAATCATTAGAGTTAAATGTATTTCTCTTTTTCAGATTCATAAAACAAAATCTAGCCTTTTTGAGTGTCTGGAGAGTGCATCTAGTACTTTACTGTCAGTCATTTCTACACTTGAGTTAATATTGCCACACTTGAGTTAAGGCTTTTAGCTAGATGTAAAAACCAGTCTTCAGGGCTGTGAAATAGAAGCAAATAATTACCAGAAATGGCTAACAGACAGCAACATTGCAGAAGAAAGGATAACTTGAATAGTGAAACATCCAGACCATTAAAAAGGCTAGGGGGTCATTAACCCCTGTGGAGAGAAGGGGTTAGCAGGAAGGAAGATGATAATTTGGCATAAAGTTAATTGACTTGCTCAATACTGCCTGAATAGAAATGCTGATGCCTCTCCTAGGCAGTTGATTTGAAAATCTGGGTGGAGCAGACTCAAAAGGTGGTGGGGAGTGTGGGGACACTGGGCAACTGCACCACTTCATTCCCTTCTGGATCTGGGCCTGACCATAGCACAGTGCACTTTTCAACTTGAATTAGACAACTGGACGTGGATAATGGGTGCCTTGAAGAGACAGGGTTATTTCACACACTGGGAAATGCGTTCAATATTTTGTGTATGTTTAGTTTTTCCTCCCCAATTTTAATTCCTATATTTTTGCTTTTCAATATCAAGATCTGACATTATAAAAACATTGGTACATTATATAAATGTCAGTAATTTCATTCCAACAGCTTTGCACATCTAGACATTTAAAGAAGTAACTTATTTCACAAAATTTGGAAATATACTTCTGCAAACTTCACATCTTTCACAAGCTATAAACACTTGAAGAAAGTGATCTTCATTATAGTTTCTAAGTAATTTTCCATTGGCACCAAGTAATATATCTTGCAAATATAAAGAGACTCTGAGGGCAGGAAACTTTGCCAGTGTAGAACACAGGACTGGAATTATAGCTTTTATTATAGGTACAATTTTGGTGATGTTTTTATCTTGGTCAAAGTGTTAGTATAGGCCCAGTTATACCATTACAGAAATGCTTTGGCTTGTATAGCTTATTTTCACTTAGGGAACTGATATAAGCTATCAGGTTAATTTACATTCAAAGGATTTTTCAATATAGCTATACCAAAAAACCCCCAAAACTTTTCTAGGATAGAAAAGTCTTGTATCACAGATAGAATGTATGTGAACAGCCCAAGGCAGGAAGATGATTATCCACTTTGTAGCAAAAATACAAGCAAAAAAAAAAAACTTGGATAAAATGAACTAGAAGAATGAATTTATAATTTAATGAAGAAAAAAAGGAGGAAAATACTGTTGAGACTCAGACTGACAGGTGCAACTTGAATATTGATTTTTAGAGAAAATATTAAATTAAAAAATAGATATACCTTTGGTTTTATAAAGATAGCAGCATTAGAATAATTATATTACAAGCTGTGATGTGGGCACCATGGTCTTCTACACCAATACAGAACAGTTATTTTCAAGAGCAATTTAGACTTTAAAAAAAATCATCTGTAATACATTATATTCCTGGGTGTTCCAAATGGTCACACTTTCTAATGAAAAAGTTTAGGATGAAAGGAGCTTCAACTACATTTTCTCCTGGAGTTCCTCCAGTTGCAAATGTGACTTTCCCTTCCTCTTGAACGATCCTCATTTCTACTGAGGTTTACATGTTGATAGGAGAGCATGAGTGTAGTCTGGACTGAAGCATAGCACACTTCAGTTATGTGGATCTCCCAAGGAAGCAGTCAGAGATCAAGCTGAATAGAAAAGTGAATCCCAAGTTGGTTTACCTGCTATTATGGAAGTAAAGTTCAAGGCTTGATTTTCTTCTGGAAAATATCATATTCTCTTGGATACACAAAAAGAATATGTGGTTATCAGACACAACATTTTAAGCCTGTGAGCCTGCCTGGCTGTGAATAAAGTTTGTTGAAATCTAATGGATAATTTTTTTATTCCATACAGAAAGAACAAACCTAACAGTCCCAAAATTCTTCTCTGTTTCTGTTTTATACATGTATCCATTATCATCATTTGCATTATCATTATCGTTATTATCATTTGCCCTGTGTTAGTTTCTCTAGTCCAAATAAGAGAGAATACAAACACTTACTGAATGTGTCAAATATCTCATGTTTGTCTTATTTTTTGGCGAGCAGATCATGAAAACAAAGTTACTTTCTTGTTGACACATTAAATAGTTACTCAAGTGTAATAAGAAATTGAATAATTTATCATTTGCAAATAAAAATGAAATATATTATACATAACACTGTGCACTGAAGAAAGCATTTTTCAGATTGCCTGCTGATTATTCACACAAGTTTAGGAGAAACAAATATTAGTTTTAAATTATTAAACTTATTTAAAAAATAAATCAGATCCGCAAATTCTTACCACAGCATCTAGCAATGGTATAAATTACACATTTTGAAATCCACGAATGAAGACAATTTCAAAGTTGCTCCTTTATAATAGTAAGATGCAGAAGTTTCTGTTTGGAGCATAGTTACTAGGAAAGTGCCATTTCCAAACTCCATATAATCCATAACTCAAAGCATCATTATGCTGAAAATGTGGCCATGTACAGTTGTTACAATTCTACTGGGAGACTTGCCACTCTCCCAGTAGAAACTAGGGGTGTACAAGCATTTATTG
The DNA here is from genome assembly GCF_052110815.1 of Crocodylus siamensis. Lineage (NCBI taxonomy): Eukaryota > Metazoa > Chordata > Crocodylia > Crocodylidae > Crocodylus > Crocodylus siamensis. The sequence continues at coordinate 163,173,706 of NC_143397.1, read as the reverse complement.
CATTTTTCCCAGAGAACAAGAAGTCCCTTATGGGAGAAAAGATCTTCCAGGTGAAGATACTAGAAAATCTCCCTTGGGAGAGATTTTTCTGGCACAGATAAATGACTATATGCTGCTCCTGTTTCCTCCTTGACCAGTCCAGTAGCGGAGTGGAACCATGAGACAAAGCTCCCTGAATATTCCCTAGACCAGGCAGTCTCCAGCCTAGGGAACAATAATCATGCCTTGAACTTTACTTCCATAATAGCAGGTAAACCAACTTGGGATTCACTTTTCTATTCAGCTTGATCTCTGACTGCTTCCTTGGGAGATCCACATAACTGAAGTGTGCTATGCTTCAGTCCAGACTTTACACTCATGCTCTCTTATCAACATGTAAACCTCAGTAGAAATGAGGATCGTTCAAGAGGAAGGAAAAGTCACATTTGTAACTGGAGGAACCCAGATACGACACAGGACAGAATGTAATTTGCCTTGCTGTGTTTTCTTCCAGACTAATCCAGGAGGGGACTAGAGCAGCTACTGCTGCTCATGCCTCATCTCAAGGCTGGAAAATATTCAGTCTTGAGAACAAGTGGGGGAGGCCTTGGCTCCTGCTTCTTTCTTGGAGACTGGGGGCATGGCACTACACATGTGCTGCAATAAACTCTGGCGGTTTTTCACTGGAATTTATTGCACATTTACATGTACACCCAGGATTGTACCACATTAAGTAGGTCAGAGCAGCCCTGGCAGTCAGGGAGCCCAGGGGGGTTAGCCTGCCACTCCAGGGCTACTCCCTCCAGCTCAATGTGCTGCAGAGGGGTTGACTGGGGCACAAGTGTGCTTCACTATGGGGCTAGCTGGCAGGCAGCCCCTGCACTGAAGCATGTGTTGGGGAGGAGCACTTCACAGAAGGATACAACTTGTGTTTACAAGTACTATCCCACTATGGAGAAAATTAGTTGACTCCTGCCTAATAGGGGGTGCATGTATAGATGTGCAACATTTACTGCATAGCTAATTAATTGACTGCACAGTAAATGTCTTGTGTAGATGTTTCCTGGAAGCAGAGAAGAGGAGAAGCAGCCCACTGTTTCCTGCCTATTCCCCAGATTGGTGGTCCCTGGATCAGGAAAGGCACAGAGAGCCTTTCTCTATCTCTCCACTCCTCCTCAGGACTTTTACTACTCCCCCTCACAAAAAGATCTCTAGCTTTTCTCCGAAATTGCTCAGAAATTTTCATTGATAGAAATGAATGCCTGTTCATACCCTTTGTTATACCTTTCTAGGAGTTCCTGAGGTTTCACATGGCAGTGGGGATAGGGCTGATTAGCACATGAGTGGGAAGTTTTTAAAAGGAAACTCTGGGGCTCTGGCACATAACTTTGGCAGATAGCCTGACCTCTTGTATATCTGTACAATTCCTATACAAGAATTAAAATAGTGTAAGTATCTTACAATGGAGTGGTGGATCCCTATGTATTAGCTTATCCAGCATTATGGATTATTCATTATACTCTATAGATTAAAACCCAAATTTGTTACAATAAATGGAATATTTCACTTTATGGGTACCAAGATTTCACCCCATTTTGCTGGGATGTGGCCTATTATCCATATTTAACCTAAGTGATATAAGGTACCTCCATACTCCTTTTCCTATATAGTCAAGATAGTGTTTAGCAAGGACAATAATCTGATAGTACTGGAGACAGGAGTCTTCTAGTTAATCACAGAACAGTTTCATCATTGGCAAACTTCCTCACATTGACATGCCAGGTGCCAAGATGCATGATATATAAGGACCGTCTCTGGGAAGGTTAGTTTAGTGGTGCTCAATCTTTTTGGCCAGTGGGCTAGACAAGCAGGGCCTGGTCCGTTGGCAGGCTGTATCCAGCCAGTGGTCCTGATTTGGTGGTGTCATAAAGATAGAGAGTCACCCTGTTTTGGGATACGCATATTTTAGAATAAAAGACAAAACCTTATTTGTGTTTATGCTATTTGAGTTTATGTTTGATAGGTAAAAATTATAAGGAATATAATACTTACCTCTATTGGAGAAGGCATCAATCAGTTGCTTGGGAAACTGACTTCTGTCAATCCATCCAGCTCAGGAGATGCTGAGACCTGAGAATCAAGATGTAAAAATTAGATAGATACCTTATAAAAGAATCTTAGTTCATTTTCTGGTTTAAAAGAAAAATAAATAAATAAATATCTCTTTTTAAGAAAAAAAGTTCAAAACCTCAATAGTATAGATTGATACTTCATCACTCAGTGGTGTTTAAGTTATGTCCTCCTGAACAAACCTTTTTTACAACAAGATGTGGCAGGAGGGACTTGGGGTCACCACTGAAAGAAGGCAATGAGGAATAATCAGGTTATTTGGGACCTAGTCTAGTCATTTGCGGTTTATATACTCCAAGAGATTAGAGTGTATACTCCACAGGTGGCTAGGGCAGTCACAGTGGGGATCTATCCAGCCGTGCAGAAGAGGGGAAGAAGCTGGGGGGAAATAGCCCAGCCTGGCCCTGTGTGGGGAAAGGGGAAAGGGAGTTTGACTCAGCCCTTATCTAGCTGTGGAGGGGGAGGGCACAGCACATGGCTTGGCTCCAACCTACCCCCCAACATGTGGGGCTTGAGGTTTGGAAATTTGGCAGCAGGGTAGGGTGGCTGTATTAAATGCCATTGCTCTGCTGCTGCCCAGTTTCCCAACCTGTGGGGAGCCCTGTGGGCTGGATATCTTGGCTGTGTGGGCTGGAGGTTGAGCAGCCCGGTTTAGCCTATTTATCACCTCAGCTTATGTTTTTTGCAGGGACAGCATCAAGTTGGCCTAAATCAAACACTCTGACCTAATACACTACAAATAACTCTCTCAAAGAGTTATATATATATTCAGTTATATAAAATCATATATATATATATATATATATATATATATATCTGAATTTGACAGATAAAACAATATCCTCAATTTCCATTCCCTCCCTCCCACCTTCCCTTTCTCTACTCTTTGTTTTCCTAATTTCCACCTATTTACATTCTCACTGACATCCTGTCACACTTTTAGGTTCTTTCATTCCTTGGAGATTTCAGAAGAGCAGACTCCCTGGACATTTTTATACATGCAAGCACTGTAGCTTCAGGAGCTTTGAAAAGTGCTCAGCGCTGTGACGACTGCAGTTGTGTAAGTGGTGAAATGCATGTCAGAGCTCAGAAAATAGCAGCAGTGTGCTTTGAACTAAAACACATAGAAGGTGCTTTAGTTAAAAAGCACATTGCTGCCATTTTCTGCATGCTGATGTGCATTTTGCTGCTTATACCGCTGCATGCAGCACAGCACAGTTCACATCAGCTCACGTGCAGAATAGACTCAATGAATTGAGTCTGCTCTGAAGTGGTGGATCTCTGGTGCATTATGAGACAAAAAAGTATGCCTAAAGAAGGGTGCTTGTGCCTGAAAGCTTGCAAAAAACTTTCCCCCAATTACTCAGTTTGTCTTATAAAAGATATCACATCTACCCAAAGTTGCTTGCCTGTTTGTAGCCTCAATATAAATACTCTGAGTGGTCTTGAAATCTGGATCCAGATCTGAATCTGGCACCTCACGTCATTTCTAAGTTAAAGTAGTCATTTTCCCTTGATAAATAAATGATAAAACCCAAGACTGCATTTGCCAGTTTATTTCAAATCATTGAACATTTGTCAAATGGTAATGACTTCCTCACTAGTATCAAAAACTGAATTTGAACCTGTGACCAGGCATTGAAAAGCTATATATTCTTTTATGAATCCCCAGAGCTAACCCAGAATCCTCATGGTTTCTTTTTTTTGATATGACAGATAGTAGGCAGACAGCCCACTGGTGCTGCTGCAGAGAGAATTCTGGTAAAAAGAGAGCTATTTCTAAATACAGTGATTGATATGAACATCTCTGTCATCCAGGAGCTTAGTTATGAAAGACAAAACCCTTGTGTTGACACTATTTAAAAGAAATATTGCAAGAATTAAAGAATTAAACATAGTTCACTGACATGGTTTGCTGGGGGTTCTAACATAATTTAGAAAATGAAGCATGAATATAGCACATATAAAACCTGATTGGGTTAGTGTCTGCACATTATACACTCCTCCTTCCCTCATACACACATGATCTGCAGGGACAATTTGCAAAACTGCAACTAAATCCTCCACCTCCCCTGTTGGATAATGCTAAACTTTTCATAGGAACATAATGTACAAGTTCTAATAGAAAAAAGGCTCTTGGATGTGGGCCATAATTTCCCCAACCATAATTTTGTGTCAAAACTAAAGAGCAAGTCATGTCAAACTAGCCAACATCCCAATAGCTAGGACAATCATACCATTGTAGGGAAAAAACCAAACAGGTTTCACTGTTTAATTAAAGACTAGGGATGTAAGCCTGTGACTGAGCTTACAAGTTAGAGTCAGCAGTTGTTAATTGTAAGGAATGTTAGTTGGTGTAAAGGTTAGGACATGCTAATGATCAAATGCCAGGTTAAGTGTTATTACAATTCCTTTTTAATATGCAGTGCTCAGAGCTGCTGCTAAAGGGCTGGTGAGCAGGGGTGTAGCTAGGAGTTGCTAGTCTGCTCTGTGCCTGCCCTACTCATTGGCTCTCTAGCCACAGTATAGAGGGAGAAATGGAAAAGAAAGGCCCCCGAACCACTTGGATCATCCTCCATCACACTCCCTCCCTGAGATTACTGCCCTGTTGCCCCAATCAACCTGAGAGAGTTTCTTCTACTTCCTACCAGCTTCTAGGTTCTCTGCAGTCCCCACCAGGCCCCATGGCTGCGCTCATCCCCCTCCCCACCAGCCCTCCTCCCTTGCCCCGCCTTCAGTTGTCAAAACATCAGAGGCTGGATCTGGGTGTGCAGGGGAGGCACGGGCTAAATGGAGTCTGGGAACAGGTAGGGAGAGAGAAGTGCCCCTCCTCCTCTGCTGCTGCTGGTCTGGGGACAGTCGATGAATGGGAAAGGATAATCAGAAAGGGAGAGGAAAGGGAAGGGGGAGGACAGGGAAAGTGGAGAAACGGGTGGGCAGAAAACCGCTAGGCTACTTTAGGAGGGGAGCAGGTGGACCAGGCAACTCCCCATACCTCAGATTGAGCCCACGCTGACCCAACAGGCCCCATGGCTGCCCAGCAGCTTCCCACTGGTGAAGGGGGGAAGGGCAGGACAGGAAGCTACCCACCTCTCTATTCTTGCTCTATCTTTGCTGTACCCCCTCTCCCTGGCTGTCCCTCTCTCTTCATCTCTTTCCCTTCTCTCCCCGGTTAGCTGCTTCCTGGCTGTCCCCAGCTATCAATCCAGGGCTGTAAAGTCCTGTATGATAAGTTGTCCATGTAGGAGCAGTGGCTTCTGGGATACTAGAGTACAACAAATTGGTGTTTATATTAGGTGAACAGGTAGAAGTTAATGTAACAGTTCAAAGATAATTTTATGGCATTTTAGGTGAGAATTAAGATGTCTAGATGGCACTTAGCACTTCCTAATGAGTCTTAGAATATGAAGTTACACATTAAGCCATAGTAAGGGCACATTAAACATGAGTGTTTACATTTAAAGGTTGTAAACTTGTGCTAAGTGTCCTCTGAAGTGGCATAATTTTGAAATGCTCAGGTGAAGGTTTAGTCCCAGTTGTACTACATAGCTCACATTGGGGTAATTTCAGCTCTCTCCATGGAAAAAATGTGAGGAATTTGTAGTCCTCCAGAATCCCAGGATGCACTTCTCCCAGCCTCCCTGCTCGCTCCCATACATACCCAGAGCAGTGATTAAGTCCAGGTGCCCTAGCCACATCCTTGTTTGCTAGCCCTCTAATGGCAAGCTGGTGCTATGCGGACAAGAGATGAGATTAACCTTTAATGTGCGACTACTCACAGTATGTTCTAAGTTTAACACTGCTTAACATTCCACAGATTTAGCATGGTTCAAGTGTAATGTGCAATTTCACCCAATGTGAGATTGTTCAAGCTTTAAGTGCTTTTACCACAATCTAATTGCAATGTGTAATCTCACAGTCTGTCACCCACATAATAGATAAGTACGCCATAAACACCAGACTACTGATTCTTCTGGGGTGGGGTCTCTTTAAATGTTTCCAATTGTAGCTATTCCACTTTGCACAAAATTCATCACTTATTAGAAGTGGGCTTTCCCAGGTGAGTGCACTTATCACTAGACTGCAGACAATTCTGGGGGTACACATCAATCTCGCTCTGTCTTTTGTTTAAATCTTGGAAAAGTCTCAGGGTCATTCCCATTCATACATATATTTCTGAAATTATGAAAACTACTGAGGAATAGGAAAGCCATTTCTTGACCAACGATAGATGTAATACTGTAATTTATCATGTACCGAGAACTACCTGTTTGCTTCTACTACTCACCCAGTCTCACATGGGCTTATTTTCAGATACTGAACCCTGAAGTAACTTCAAATGTCCAGCAGCATTATAAAATAAAAAGGAAAAATAAATACATCTTGTCTTAGTGCCCCAAATGGGGGGAGACTTTAGCCCAGTATTTATTTTGTATGTTCAACATTTTACATCAAGAAAGTTATTTATGGACTTTACTTGATAAAGTGACAATCCCTCCTTCAGCTGAGGGACATATTCCCTGTAGGAAATGTTTCCCTCTCTGTGAACATTTTTCACGCTTGAAGGATCCTTGAAAACTTTTAGTCCATTTACATGCGGACTTCCACTATTCTGCTTGTCACTGAGCTGACCTCCATTGCAACTTCTGGAGCATATATTGCCAGCAAAAGCCAAAGAATAATAAGACTGTGTGGTACAAACAAACCACATCTGTTACATGACCATTTCAGGACTGCCAGTCTAAACAATATGAATTAAAGGAAAGACTTCTTCAAAGTGCTCTGCACTCCTATTTTTATACAGACACTGATGTTCTACTCTTTAACCATTTCCAAACCTCAGTGACACTATTTTGTACCTAGGACAGAAGGATGGTAATGACTGAGGTATGCAGTTAACAGATATGTACTTGCTTCTCAAGGTGAGTTATTTAACCTCTTTCTGTCTTTCATCTGTAAAGCAAGCATAGATGTTTTATTAATAATACACGGGCATTCTGTGGCTCAACTAATTAATTCCTTTTACATCCCTTGAAATCTCATATACCATATATATATAGTACTTTTCAACCAAATACATCATCATTACAAATCGTAGTTATGGATCTGGTCTGCCTCCCCTTCATCCTTACAGCTGAATGTTGTTTAGGTACTGAGTTTTGTCACAACTTAAGAAGGATAACTTGCTGTGTAAGTCACTGGTCTGGGATGCAGGAAAATTGGCTGTAGTCCAGATTTTCTGTGACATCATAGTGTTATAATTCCCATGGACAATGATTTTGTGTCTTACCTATTTTTGTAAAGTAACTATTTTGTAAGAATCACCTTTTCTCCCATCCTGTGTTTTCTTGTCTATTCAGGCTTAATCTGAACTATAAACCTATGAATAATCCAAGTTCATTTGTACTACTCATGTCCTTAAAAGCTAGTTGTATGCTAAAGTGCTTCACTATAAATAAAGTTAGAGTGCTTAGCACCTGTCAGGATAGAGGTTTTAGCAAGTAAGGAATCAGGAGAAGGTCTCTTACAACATGTTTATGCAGCATCTAGCACAAACTCCAAAAGAAAAAAAAAAAGCCTCAGGATGCCTCTGTAATACTACTGTTAGAGCAGGCTGGAAGAATTCCAGTGAAATAAACAATATTATATTAAAATGTTCTGATTTGGGGGGGGTTCAGTACCACACACAACTCTGGAATCAAAGTGACCACATTTCAATCTTAATATCCTCCATGAACTGAAATTCCTTTTCTCTGCCTGCTTCTAACTATCCCAACCTTCTATAAAGGAAGTAACCAGAAAGAAACTATGGATATGGATATAGATGGGAACACTGAGGATGCATCCAGATGAGCATGCATGTGCCTCTTGTGGCATCTCAAAGGAGTTTGAGACACTGCAAGACACATGCCATGAACAAAAAAACATTCCCTGCACTGCATGTTTGCAGCTCAGGCTCAAAATTTGATCCAGGTATCAAAATAAAATATATGGTAAAGAAGCAGGGCAGCATGAGGCCCTCAGGGCCCACTGTGTCCAGAGCTCCCAGTGGCGCAGTGAGTCCCCGGCGGCTCAGAGCTGGCACTGCTTGTGCCACTCATCCCAGGACCGGTGTAGCTTGGTGCTGGGCCATATTGCTTCAGGCAGCACTGGGGCCGCTTGTGCCCTCAGGCCAGGCCAATTCCATGGCAATAAGACCTGGCTTAGCATACAGGGACTGTGTGTTGCACCAAGCCAAGTCCTACTAGCACTGGGGCCACTTGTGCCGTCAGGCTGGGCCGGTTCCATGGTGATAGGATCAGGCCTGGCATTCAGGGATTGTGTGTCGTGCTGAGCTGGGTCCTGCCACCATGGAACCAGCCCAACCTGATGGTGTGAGCAGCCTTACTGGTGCCTTAAGCAGCATGGCCTTGTGCCGAGCTGCACTGGCCCCAGGATGAGCAGCACAGGCAGCACCCGTTCTGAGCCACTGGGGATGCACCGTGCTGCTGGGGGCTCTGGCCACAGTGGACCCTGAGCACCTCACGGCTGCTGCTGAGAAGGTGAGTTGTGGGCTATGAGGGCAGGGGGAAGGTGGGCTCTACAGGGAGGGATGGGGACCCATCCCTTCTAAGCAGCTCCACCCACACAGTCCCCTCACACCCACAGTCCCCCCCAGTGCTATGCACATACCCACCTGCATCCCATACTGTTTCCCACCCCTGTCCTGCAAACCCCACATCCCCCTATCACACACTCATCATGCCCAGCTGCTAGACAGGATGAGATCTGCTGGCAGGAACTGTGGCTGCAGGGGAAGTTGTCCCCACATCTTAGTTAGTGAAGGGGTCAGGGGAGCTCTAATTGTTCTATGTTAAGAAAACCAAAAGCAAACATCAAAACATTTAGATATTTAGAATTTATTTTGTTATGATGAAGGAGACACTGGTAGGCTTCCAGAATGCTTTAACATTGTACATTTATCAATAAAATATTGCCCAACTGATCTCTCTCTCTCTCTCTCTCTCTCTCTCTCTCTATATATATATATATATATAGTGGTTTTTTGTATTAATTGTGGTAGAATATGGATTTTTGGGTACTTTAAAGAGTGAATTTGGGAATTTTTTATCAGCAATTTTGCAGTTCTTAAATAGGGACCACCAGAATTCCTGCCAGTGAGGCAGGTGGCAGGACCCAGGCAGGGAAGCCTGCTCAGGGCTGGCATCCGGGACGCAGCTGGAGGTGGCTTACCTTCTGGCAGCTTGGGTCCAGGAAGACATGCTTTGACAGTTCAAAGCAGGCCTCCACACTGAGAACATAGATTTCATAGATTTCATAGACATTAGGACTGGAAGGGACTGCGGGAGATCATCGAGTCCAGCCCCCTGCCCAAAGGGCAGGAAGTCAGCTGGGGTCATAGGATCCCAGCAACATAAGCATCCAATTTATTCTTGAAGATGTTCAATGTAGGTGCTTGAACCACCTCCGCTGGCAGACTGTTCCAGACCTTGGGGGCTCGGACAGTAAAGAAATTCTTTCTTATGTCCAGCCTGAAACGGTCTTGCAGGAGTTTGTGACCGTTCGACCTCGTCATCCCTTGGGGCGCTCTGGTGAACAAACGTTCCCCCAGATCCTGGTGGTCACCCCTGATAAACTTATAGGTGGCTATCAGATCACCCCTGAGCCTGCGCTTTTCCAGACTAAAGAGTCCCATGGCTCTCAGCCTGTCATGGTAAGATCTGTTTTCCTGACCCCTGATTATGCGCGTGGCTCTCCTCTGGACTCTCTCAAGCTTCTCCACATCCTTTTTTGAATTGTGGAGCCCAAAACTGGACGCAGTACTCCAGCTGCGGCCTCACCAAGGCCAAGTACAAGGGGAGAATGACGTCCCGGGATTTGCTTAGGAAGCATCTATGGATGCAAGCCAGCGTTTTGGTCGCTTTACTAGCCGCAGCATCGCATTGCAGGCTCATGTTCATCTTGTGGTCAATGATGACCCCCAAGTCTCTTTCTTCTGTAGTGCTATCCAACGTAGCACTGCTGAGCCTATAAGGAAGCTACAGGTTTTTCCTCCCAAGGTGGAGAACCTTGCATTTTTCAGTGTTAAACACCATCAGGTTCTCGTCCGCTCATTTGCTGAGTTTGTCCAGGTCAGCCTGGATCACCCGCCTATCTTCTGGCGTGGATGCTTTGCCCCAAAGTTTGGTGTCATCGGTGAACTTGGCCAGTCCACTCCTGACTCCAGTGTCCACATCATTAATGAAGATGTTGAACAGGATGGGTCCCAGGACAGAGCCTTGAGGGACCCCACTGGTCACAGGGCACCACGATGAGTGACTGCCATCAATTACAACCCTCTGGGTCTGACCACGGAGCCAGTTTCCCAGCCAGCGGATCGTGGTGGAGCCAAGGCCACAACTGGGCAGTTTGGCCAAGAGGTGATCATGGGATACCAGATCAAAAGCTTTTTTGAAGTCAAGATATATGACATCAATCTCTTCTCCCTTGTCCAGGTGATAGGTTACCTGGTCATTGAAGGAAATGAGATTGGTCAAACAAGACATACCTGCAACAAACCCGTGCTGGCTATCCCTTAGAATGTTAGCCTGGGCCAGTCCATCAAGGATGGCCTCCTTAATAAACTTTTCTAAGATCTTCCCCAGGATAGAAGTCAGGCTAATGGGCCTGTAGTTAGCCGGATCCACTCTCCTCCCTTTCTTGAAGATCGGCACCACATTGGCCTTCTTCCAGTCTTCGGGCACTACACCAGAGCGCCAGGAGTTTTCAAAGATCCGTGCCAGGGGCTGGGCTATGATGCTCGCCAGCTCCTTGAGTACCCTGGGGTGCAGATTGTCAGGGCTGGCTGACTTGAAGGTTTCCAGCTTCTCAAGATGTTCCTTCAAGAGGTCAGCATTTATGGAGGGTAGGGGATCCCCATCACCCGGATCTCCCTGTCCCATTGCAGGCATGGGCGTCCCATGGGACTGATGAAAGACTGATGCAAAGTACCTATTTAATAGGTTGGCTTTTTCCTGGGCGTCAGTTGTCAGTTGCCCCATCTGGTTTAGCAGGGGTCCAACATTGCCCTTGCTTTTCCTCCGGCTCCCCACATATCTGAAAAAGGACTTTTTGTTGTCCTTGATGCTTGAAGCTAGTTAGAGTTCAGTTGCAGCCTTGGCTTTCCTGGTTTGCTCCCTGCAGGACTGGACCAGTGCAGAATAATTCTCCTTGGAGGTGAATCCCGTTCTCCATCCTTTGTAGGCTTTCCTTTTTAGCTGCAGGAGGTCCGCTAGGTCCCTAGAGAGCCAGGAGGGCTGCTGTGCCTTCTTGCTGCCTTTCCTCCATGTTGGAATAGATTTAGCTTGTGCATTGAGGATCGCTTCCTTGAGAAGCAACCACTCTTCTTGAACTCCCATCTCCCTGGGGTCACGGTCCCTGAGGGCCTGACCGACAAGCCTCTTGAGCTTGTCAAAGTCAGCTTTTCTGAAGTCAAGGACTTCTGTGTTGCTGACTGACTTGCCAGCTTTACGGCAGATGGTGAAGGTGATAAGCTCATGGTCGCTGTCACCCAACTTACCATCAATCACTAGGTCGCCGATTAGGTCGTCCCCCATAGCCAGTACCAGGTTGAGCAGCGCTTTGCCTCTTGTTGGCTCATAGACTTCTTGAGTCAGGTAGAGGTCATCCATGCATGAGAGAAATCTTTGTGACCGCTTGGATTTTGCTGAGTGATCTTCCCACGAGATGTCCGGGTAATTGAAGTCACCCGTGACAACCAAGGTCCTGGAGCACGCGGCCTCAGTCAGTTCCTGGGCAAACTCCTGGTCAAGCTCAGGACTTTGAGTGGGGGTCTGTAGTAGACTCCCACCGTTGTGTCCCCTGTGCCATTTTTCCCACGAATTTTTACCCAGAGGGTCTCTAGCTGTCCATGCCAGTCGCCAACATCAGCTTGCAGGGACATGTAGCTTTCCTTCACATAGAGAGCTACACCCCTGCCCCTTTTGTCAACGCGATCCCTCCTGTACAGGGTATAGCCCTCTATACCCGTGGTCCAGTCATGGGTGGAGTCCCACCAGGTCTCCGTTATCCCAATGATGTCATAATTCTTTGCACTGAGCAGGAGAACAAGCTCCTCCTGCTTGTTACCCAGCCTCCTGGCATTAGTGTACAGGCAGGCACGTGTGCCCTTAGGGGCTCTAGCCTTGCCCACAGATTGTGCCAAGGCTGGGGCAGGGGTGGGCTCCCTTAAGTGCCTTGGTCTGCTGGCTTTGCAAGGGTCGCTCACAGCGGGCCAGCAGTGGCAGTAGTCCCCCCCATCCCCCAGCAGGCTTAGTTTAAAGCCCGGTGGAGCAGGTCAGCCAGCCTGGTTGAGAAGAGCCTCCTCCCCAGGGGAGAGAGGTGGAGGCCACATCTTCCAGGTGATAACTGCCCAGATGGCAGCAGTGCCACAGAGGCCAACTATGCAGCCACAGCCCACTGGCAGCTGGCCCAGAGGTGCAGATGCCTCTGCTGTGGCTGTGCAGTCACTATTTGAGTCTGGCAGGCATGCAGCCTTGGGGCCACGTGCTGTCTCATGTGCCAGCAAGTCACAGCTAGGCAGCAGCCCCCACAGCCAGACTACTGCAGTGGGTAGAGGGGACAGGGGGCACTCTAGGTTTGAGCTGCTTCAGCAGTCCAGCTGGCACAAGGGCTAGTGTCCCTAGATACCAAGTGGCTGGGTCTTAGAAGCCCCTGAGGGCAAGTAGCCCTGAGCTGCTCACCAGGACAGGTTTTTATAATGCTGGGGCCAGCACAGGGCAGGTTTTTATACTTCTGGGTCAGTACAGATGCTGGTCCCAGGTGCTACCTCCCTTTGGCTACAGATCTGGCAGGAACTGGGCATGGTTATTTTGCCCCAAGTGGCATAACTTGCCCCACAACAAAGTGCATATCTAGGAATGTGCACTGAGGCAAAAATCCTTGGCTCAAATTTGTGCCGGTTTTATTTGAGCTGCTGCAAGCACATGTGCCTGCACATGTGCCTGATGGTGCATCTACACGTTCTGTTAATGAACTTTAGGTAATGTGCATTAAATCTAGTACCTCCATTGTGAGTTAGTAGAAAAATGTGTATTCGTTTATTTTAATGCACATTAGCTAAAGAGCACAGGTTTTTTGTGATGCTTTAATGCACACTAAAATAGGCTAATGCACATTAAATTGCACGTGTAGATGCACCCTGAAGTTCTAGGTTGCTTTTGTTTGTCTCACTTCTAGTCCCAGGCAATTTTTGGCAAGAAGTGCTGAAAAGGTCAGCAAGCTAAGAATAAACAAGCAACTTTTTCAGCACCATAATTAATCAATTGTTAGTTAAAATACATTGACTTTATTTTTTTTAAGTGATTGAAGACAGTGGAATTTTGAATGCAATGTCCTAACACTCATTGCTTACTGACAGATCCATTTTTATCATGAGTGAATTTGGGCAGCCAGGGCAAGAAATGCGATTTGAAATTGTCATTCTGCATGTCTCCTGTCTCTGCGCTCAGTATGTATTGCACATCATACGTTAGGGTATAAGAGTTGCTGCTACAACTCCTTGGTTCTGACACTTGATGTTTTATTATGTGTGATGCATGCTGAATGGAAGAATAGAGGAAGGTTCAAGGAGTACAACTAGCTAGAAGTACTCACAGAAAACATCACAAATTTCTCAGAAGCTCCTAAAATATATTGACAAGAAGAGAAAAAACCTCTCTAAAATTACCTGGAAATTCTCTTCTATTGACAAAATTTAAAGACAGCTTTTCAATGTATAGCAGTAAGGCACTGGCAATTTCTTAACACAAATAGAAATGTGTATAAAACTGATATAATAGGCAGTACATTGTACCCTATAAGCCAGTCCCCGGCCTACCCTGTCCACCCCCTAGTATATCTATATTCAGTGTTATAGAGCTGATGGTGCAGAGCCATTGCAGAGCTGACCATGTAGGCTTTATTCCACTGAGATTATCATGCATCAGTACAAGATCCTGACCGCCCCTTCAGGCAGTACAAAGCAGCTAGAGTGCAAGCCTAGAAGCAAACCTATAAATTAGAAGTTATGTTTCTGTTACTACAGTAATATATTTACTGACTGCAAATAGTAATCATCCAAACATGTGCTTAGAAAGGAATACATATTGGAAACAAGAAACAGAGTTGGGTGATTAGCATTGTTGTTTCCTATCAACAATTCATTCAAACAATGAATCTTTCCAATCATATATAAAAAATTATAGAGTACATTTTTTTCCTGGTACCTCAGCTCTGCATCTATAAAGAGTGTTGTCTCCAGGGGGAATGATGGATTCCTAGAGTCTTAGGAATTAGAGATGGAAAATAGTAAATAGATCACTGAGTCCCTGTAAATTTAGTATACATGTTATTTTCCTGGCAGTTTGTTGTTTTGAAAAAAAACTTGTATATTGATAGTCCTACAGTTTTCTTTGCAAAAAAAAAAAAAAACATTGAAAGTGAGTCATATTAGGTTGTGAAGTTATTCCTGACATCCAACTAAATAATGCCCCCCCAGCTATTAACTAGGCCTGTGCAAAGCAGCTAGTATTTGTTTTGGATTCGGCTGATTTGGGGGACAGTGATTCGATTTGGTTATTTGAATCACAGTCCTGAATCGATTTGGCTGAATCTGATTTAGAGATTTGGCTGCCGCTGAATCAGCCAAATCTCTGAATCAAACAGGCCCCATCCCCTGCCTGCTTTCCCAGCCCCATCCCGGCTGGGAGAATGGCTGCCCCACCCAGTCCCAGCATGCCGGTTCTTTAAAAAAAAAACAACCCACACTCACTGGCTGCTGCCAGGCAGGGGAAGATCCCCACTGCCGCCCACTGTCCCATGCTTCACTGGGGGCTCTGCCACTAGCCCCTGCCTGCCCCCCTCTCTTTTTTTTTGTTTAAGAACTGGGAGCTGGGGCCAGGAAGGGCAGCCTTTGATGGGGCTGGGAGAGTGGGTGGGGCTGGGGGGGTGCTCAGGGGGGCTGGGGGAGCAGGCAGGGGATGGGGCCTGGCAGGGGTCCCCCAATGGTTCCCTCCCCTCTGCTCCAGCCCCCCCCCCACTTCCTACTTACTGGGATGGAGTCTGGGTCCAGGTCTATGCGTCAGTGAGCAAGGACTGCCTGAATCTCTGAAGCTCTCTGAAGCTCTCCAAATCTTTTCTGAATCAATTCAGAGAGCTTTGATTCAGAACTTTTTTTCTGGTCTTCTGATTCAATTTGGATCGGGCCAAATCCCCTCCAAATCAAATCAGCATCTGAAGCTTCACATGGCCCTACTATTTACCTCCCACCAACTCAGTCTATCATCATTTATCACTACCCTTTCTTTATTCTCTTTTAAACAATTTTCAACTCACATGGTGTTCCTTTTAAAAGGCATTTGATTTTTTTTTCTCATTAAATTTTACATGACACTATCCCAGAATCCATCTTTGAAATGCTCTTTAACTTTTAACTAGAAAATGACATACTTTTTTTTTGCAGGTAAGAGTTAGGCTTCATAAATTAACAATACTTGTTGAATCATTATTCTGTTATCTCACACATGTACAGGCTAACTAAGTATCTGAAGGAAACAAGGAGAACTTTGAAAGTTTTGCAGTCTGATCCATTATTATGGTTTGTCAAAGGATCAGGAATTATTTATGAACAAGAAGTCTGGACACAAATTCCTGATGTCTGCTTCTATTTTCCCTAATAACAAGAAGGATCCTTTAAATCAATTAGGAAACATCATTTCCCATATAGGCAAGGGATAAAACACAAAACAAAAAAATGTTTAGTTGGCAGTATAATTTTTGTTTTGAGAGAAAGAGAGGAAAAAAGGCTTTTAGAGTTATAAATGAAAAGTGAAGACTATGCACTGGTGTCTACTGCATACATTGATATAAGAGGTGATTCTTGGTATCATTGTACTAAAATTTTAGACTTGGATTTCAGTGTTCTATTTTTTAATTTTTTTTATGTAACTTGTGAAATAGTTTATCTTTGAGATGGTAGGAAATTTCCACCTAATGACGAGTTTAAAACAATAAATCACTATGGAACTTAAGTAGCTAAAGGAGATTTTTAAAGAGAAGCCACTTTCTGACAGGAAGAATTTACTTTGCCACAGAAAAGGAAAAAAAACCCCAAACTGATGTCACTTCTGATAAGGATTTAATGGCTAGTCTAAAGAAAAGCCTTTTCTGTTCCCAGTCATCCATCAAGAATTAAAAAAAAAAAAACCTCTAAGAAGTTTGATATAAACATACAGGGCATATCTATACATTCAATTAATGCGCTTTAGGTAATGGGCATTAAATCTAGTACCTCTGGGCATTTATACACATCCATTTTCATGCCCAGATGCTGCAGAGATCCAATTAGGCTGCATTGCTTGCAGTTGTATAAGTGGCAAAATGCACATCAGTGTGGAGAAAATGGAGGTGGTGAGCTTTTAAACTAAAACCCTATGGCCACGTCCAGACGAGCACAAACGTGCCTCCTACCCCACCTCAGACCCCTTTGAGGTGGGGCAAGAGGCATGTGTGGGAATGAAAAAAATGTTTCTTATGCTGTAAGTTCGCCAAGGGTCCAAAAAAATTGAAGTTTAAAAAAGCGGAGCAGGCAACCGGAGGCTGGGTCCTCCACAGAGATGCTCTATCTGCCAGAACATCTTTGTGGTTGGCCTCTCACCCTCGTGGTGAAACACATGGCCAGCCAGACCATGTGTTCAACACCAGGGCTCCAGTGCCAGTGAGTAAGGGGTTGGGGGAGCTGGAGGAGTGGGGAGGGGACCATGGGGGAGCCCCCATTGGCCCTGTCCACTCCCCCAGCCCCCTAAACCCCTGCCCTGCCTGACCCCATCCCCCATTAGCAACCCCAAGGCCCCCTGCCCAGGCCAGCCCCTCCCCACACCAGCCCCCCTGAGGCCCCTGACACCTGCCCTGCCCGATCCCACCCTCTGTCACCTGCCCCGAGGCCCCTGCCCCTATTCAACCCCACCACCCTGTCAGACTCTCCAAGGCCCCCAACGCCTGCCCTGCCTGATCCCACCCCCACCAGCCCCCGCAAGGCCCCTGACTCATGCCCAGCACCATCCCCCCATTCCCTGCTCCCACCCCATAGTTTAAACCCCCCGACAAAAAAAGCCCTGGCATCTCCAATTGCTGTCTGTCTGACTGGAGCCCTGCCTGCACAGTGCAGAGTGGAGGGACAGCCCCAGTAGCCCCAGCCTAGGCCCTGCTGCTCCCCTGCCATCCTGTGCTGTCTGGGGGGGAGGGTTCTGCCAGGAGGCCCTGGAGTCCCCCCACCCCTGCTTCTAAGGTAAGCAGAGGCCTTTTTTTCTGGGATTTTTTTTTTTTAAAGTGATGGTGCCTGGGGTTGTGGGAGTAGCCATGGGAGTCTGGGGGTGCAAGATGGAGGGTGGGGCTGGGTGGGGCAGCCATTGGAGGACTGCACCAGCTGGTGAGGGTAGGGGCCAGGTGGAACAGCAATTGTGGGGCTAGGGTGGGGTATGTGGGCCTTGTGGGGGGGGTGGTAGCTCCTGAGGGGGCCATTTGGCCCCTGTTGGGGTGCCGTACCCTTGTGTGGGGGCCATACTCTTTGTGTGGGGGGTGTAGCACTGTTGGGGGCTGTAGCCTTTGTGTGGGGACTGAACCCCCTGTTGGGGGGCCTGAACCCCTTGTGTGGGAGCCAAATCCCCTGTTGGGAGTCTGTAACCCATGTGTGGGGGCAATTGCCTCTGTGGGAGGGCAGCAAAATATATTTTCATGAATTCGTGAAACCTATATTTATAGTTCACTTTATTATTATGATAAGAGACATGCTTAACACTGTAGATATATCAATAAAATGTTGTCCAACTGATCGCTGTCTCTGTCTCACTCTCTGTCTCTTTTTATAGTGGCCTTTTGTTTTACTTGTGGAGGAACATGGATTTGGTATTTTACAGAGTGACTTTGGGATTTTTTTTATCAGGGATTTTTCAGTTTTCCAGTAGGGAACACTAGAATCCCTGCTAGGGAGGCCAGTGGCAGGACCCTGCCTGCTCAGAGCTGGCACCTTGGACCCATCTGGCTGTGGCTGACCTCCTGGCTAACTGGGGCCAGGAGGACATGTTTTGACAGTTCAGAGCAGGCCACCAGACCTGGAACATCTTCTGGGTGATAGCTGCCCAGATGACCAGGCAGGGGACATACATGGCAGTAGTGCTGCACAGAGGCCAACCCTGCAACCACAGTCCACTGGCAGCTGGCCCAGGGTGGCAGATGCCTCTACTGTCTGTGCAGTCCCCATCCGGGTCTGTGAGGTGCACAGCAAGTCACAGTCAGGCAGCAGCCCCCACTGCCAGACTTCTGCAGTGGGTAGGGGATGCAGGGAACTCTCAGGGATGCTTCAGCAGCTGGCACAATGGGTAGTGTCCCCAGGTACCAATTGGTTGGTCCCCAGAAGCTCCTGAGAGCTAGTAGCTCTGAGCTACTAGCCAGGGTGGCTTTTTATACTGCTGGGGCCAGGACAGGGCAGCTTTTTATATTGCTGGGGACAGCACAGGTGCTGGCTCCAGGCTCTAGCTCCCACTGTCTGCAGATCCAGAAGGAGCCAGGCAGGGTTATTTTGCCCCAGGTGGCACAATTTCCCCCAAGTGGGACCTAAGGTAATTAACTGGGGGGGTGATGGGATTGGTGGGGGAAGTTGATGGGTCCACAGAGAGGGTAGATGGTGGGCTAAAATCCCAGTCCAGGTCATGGGGGTTAGGAACAGCAAAGCTGCAGGGCTGTATTGAGTGTCTGTACTTCTCCAGCCCCAGGGCTGTGCTGTGAATGCATACAGGTGTTCATTAGGCTGGGTTGAACCTCATATGAAATAGCTTAAGATGGGCTGATCTAGAAGTTTGCTCACTGCTGAAGTGAACAAACTTTAGATTGAGTGCACTATTTTTAACAAGAACCAAGTTCTGTGAATGCCTGGCCAATATAACACTACCCCGAATCAGACAAAGTTGTTCCTTAGAAGTACTCATTACAGCTCATGAATAAATAGGCTTTAGAGAAACCAGGCTCTTTCTCTAAAAAGCTTTGTTTTCATCAAATGATTTGATCAAATGAAAAAAGCATATCTGTTGCAAACAAAAGTAAATCAGGATAATTTATTATTCCTGTGTCTGTACTTTTTAAAATTATTAAATGCAAACTAGAACTTTTAGACCTAGATTTTTGCCATTAGGGGCTGTACCAAATGTAGCCATAGGCAGCAGAAGGCTGGAGATTGGTGGGGCTTAGCCCCCCCCCAATTTTTTTGCAGTGGCCGGCGACAGCAGAAGCACTATGGTGTTGCTTGGCATGCAGCCAGCTCAGCGCCCCATGCACGCTCAACTCCACCCAGCTGAGACAAGAGGCTAACCATGAAAACATTGCACCATGCAGAGCACAATGGACGTTGTAATTCTCATGCTGATGCATGCACTCAGCCCCCCCAAATAATATTTTCTCCTTCCATCTATAAATACAGCTAAAGCCAAAGCTGACTTTGGCCAGTTATGCCTAAGACCTTGACTGGAAAGTATCAACATAAGTTGTAACAGGCTTGAGATGGTCTAGTTCATGCCAAGTGATGATGGACTTTATATAGCTACACATTTCAGGAGTACAGCTGCAAGTTAACCACCTCTTTCAACAAGTTCTATAAAGCAGAATCTACTCAAATGGGTGAATGGGTCTACTACCTCCAGAACTCCCATAAAGCTGCAATTTTGACAATGAGGGTTTGACACCTAGGCCACATCCAGATGGGTGTAGCTATGCAGTTGTGTTTTTTTGACCCCTGGAGATCCAGGGTTCAAAAAACCCATGCAGAAAAAAATGGGCTGGTGCATATGGAAGTGACATGTGCCACCCAAAACCAGAGTCTGGCCAGTGCAAATGACTGCATAGTAAGCATCACAGTCTAAACATACAGACCCTTACTGTGCAGTAATTTTCTCTATCCAGCAGTTAATTTGCTACTTGTAACAAGCAAAAAATTAACTGCCAAGTAACTACTGTGCAGTAACACACATGTAGATGGCTGATCAGGAGCAAATTTGCTCCTGGTAAGCCGGGCAGCAGGAGGTGGAAGATTGATTCTCAAGATCAAGATGTGTCTTGGAAATGTCTCTAGCTAGCTGCACTAATTGTGAGGAAGTCTCAGGTATTAAATCATGGGTCAAAATTAATCCTGTATGGATTTTCTTTCCTATATGTCATCATCCAAAAGATACATGGACTACTGAATGACAGATCAAGTAGTGTAAAGGGTATAAAGCCAGATTGACTGTGAAAACAGGAGACATATGGTACAAGGCTAAAACATGTAAACACCTCTGTACAGTAAATATGGGAGGAGGAAATAATGTCACAGGAATTAGTGAAAAGAAGTACAATGAAATTAAAATGAATATATGGGTCTCCTCAACCCCTGTAGAAGCCTGTCAGTGGAATACTGGAATACTTAATTATATCTGTTTGGAATGTGGCTTCCAGATACAATGGGTAAACAAAATTATATTTGAATGTTATGGGAGCTTTTATCCAAATTACCCTCAATAAGCAGTAATTCAATTTACATGTGCCCATATGGTGACGTTGCTACTGCGCTGTGCTTTAGTATTTCCTTTCGGAAGTACTAAAGCATGGCATGGTAGCAGCCCATACTCTGCTGTAAGCTGGGTGCATGGTTATTTTTAGCTGCTACTTCATATAACGGCAAGGGATAATGAGGGAGCACGCTGCTATGGCAAAATAGCTACTCATTATGTGTAGATGCACATGGTCACTATGTCACCATAGTGCATCACTACAGCAATATAGTGACATGTGTAGATGCTTCCAATGATGAGGAAAAGGAATCTGAAGATTATGATGAAAAGAATATAGAAATGGTTCCTTCATGTGGTGTTATGATGGTAGGAGGGTATGCATGGTCATTACATAAACCTGTTGAGGTTATATTTGGGAAAATGGTTTTAGGTGCTAGCAGAGCAAACTGGTTAAAACAACACAAAGAAGATATTCAGGTTTCCCTCAATTTATGCATGGAAATATATGCGAATTCGCTCTTATGCAATCACCCTTTTTCTACCCAAAATTCCTTATATGCAAGGTAAATTCACTCTTATGCAATTGGGACTCCACTTCTCCCCACTCACCCCAGCTCCTGGGCTGCACCATGCCATGGTGCAGGCAGGTGGTGTCAGCTGCTCCTGGGTCTGCTGCATTAGCTGGAGTGAGTGGGGAGAGGCGGAGCCCCGCGAGGTTTGGGGCATGCTGCTCCTGCAGCCGCTGCAGCAGGGACTGGGGTGAGTGGGGAGAAGCAGAGGCCCTGGGCTGCAGCAGGCAGCAAGGCAGTGGGAACTGTGAGAGAGTGCAGGATGAGGGGTATGGCTCTTGCTGCAATACTCTCCTTGGGAGGGCTGTGGGCTGGGGGGTTATGCCAGGCTCTTCCCCAGGGAGGGGTTGCAGGTCCCCAGTTCTGTGTGCTGGACAACAGCAGGCTGGCATTGTGGTCTGGGACTAGCAGTACCCCCAGGCTCTCCCTGGCACTTGATGGGCAGCTTGGGGAGGCTATGGTGAATTTTGGGGTGGCAGCAGCAGTCCTTCTCCCACTGCATAGCAGCAAGAGCTGCACCCCCCCACCATGCCCCCCTGTTCCACGCCCCACAGCCACTTGCAGTTCCTGCTGCCTTGCTGCCTGCTGCAGCCCAGGGAGCTGCCAATGGGCTGCAGTTCACCCTTCCCCCAGCCCCTTCCCTAGTCCCAGCCTCACTCTCTTCCTTCCTCACTGCCATGGGATGTATCCTTTTATTTACATTATAAAGTGGGTTCGCTTTATGCAAATTCAAGTTATGTGCCATTTTCTGGGAATGCATGTACTACATAAATCGAGGGAAACGTGTAGTCTTGCATACACCAGGGAAACAGTAGGTATTTTCATTATCCACAACAAGTTGTTCAAGTGGAAGATGAAAAGTTTTATGTGATGAGGTCTGCCCGGTAGGGCCACCCCAGTGGAACATATTAGCTAAAAACTTGTAATTCTTCTATGATCACTTACCTTTTTTGGTTGGGGAATATTTCCTGTCACAGAAGGGATTTATACAGTCATCTCATCATGAAACTCCCTTAATTTTACATTGCTGGCAAATATGAAGAAAGCTGTCTCAAGGTTGTCAGAGGACACAGGACCACATATAATTGGACCCCATATAATCAAATTGGACCATAATAAGCAAGTTCATTTGGGCCGTCAATGATCCATCAAAGAAATTCAAATAGGCTTAAGGGGTTTGAATTTATCTGTAAATATTCTAAAGTGTGCTCTTTTTATTCCAGCAAGACATCAGGATTGAAGGCATTGGTTGGATTTATGGTATATTAAAACTACTCAGGTGTATACACATAGGCAAAGAAGAGATGTTACAACAAGTGGCTTGAGTGGACCTGGATTAGGATCAATGCTTTTGGACAGCATTAACATTTAAGTCTTTGATAATAAACTAAGCTATGCTATAGATGAGATGTTAGTCTTTTTTACCTATACTGACTCAAATCATTGAATCGTGGCTCATGCAGTTACTGTTAGTGCCACTTCTCTCATGTCACAATATAGCCACTGGTACCCATGGGTCTTGGAGTGAGCAAAGGTATCCTTATGATGATCATTATTTGGCATTTAAGCAACAGAGAAAAGAGAGGACCATTAATATCAAGGGATGTCTAATTCATGACAATTTGGTGTATGTGTGTGAGGACCAGAATTTTCAACCACAAGATGAATGTTTGTATGAACAACATGGTGTACCTTTGATTCAGTTAGTGAAGACCATTCTGTTGTATATATTGGAAAGGGATGTTTTTGAGTATGTACTCATTGCCCATATGTCCTAATTAAACAAGAAATTCTGTATCTAATGATTTTTTTTTTATAAATCAGTGTTTTTGTAATGTTTTATTGGCCAGTGGCTGTAATTTTATGTATTTTGTATCTCAGTGGACTGTACAGCATATTCAAGCTAAATCATGGCTATATCATGATATAACCCCAGTGCAACTATGATTGGATTTGCCACTTTTGCAGTAAGTTTTATCTCACCCTGATCTACTGTGGTACAGGCTAGAGATAAAAAAGAGCAGTACTCACAGTATTAGAAATGGTCCGAAATGATTGGTAACATTTTTGGTGGGAAACTTTACTTGGATGGATTCCAACTGACTGGGATTTCTTAATCTAATGTTACATCCCATTGTTGTTTTGTTTATTGCGTAAATAGTATTGCTTGTGTTTATGATTTAATTGTGTTGGAAAATGAACCTAGCCATCAAGGAGGGAATTGTTAGGGTAGCTTGTCACATTTAGCATTAGTTGCACTTGCTTGAGTGGTGAATTACTGTATTGTTTGAACTTTTTAAAAACTTTCTTTCTTTCTGCTTATTGTATTTGTGTGATCAGCTATAGCCTTGAGTTTGCTTTCACATTGTTTCTTTTCTTTCTTATCAATGTGAGAATGGCAGTTTATGGTCTGATATCTCCAACATAGTTTTAGTCTTGTTACCACCTCAAATTAACTTAACTTGGCACTAACTGACAATCAGGGGGATGAAATAATTGGACATATTAATGAGAGGTGATAAAAGGATATGAATGGGACACTGCCCAACTGCAGAACCCTTGGATTTTCAGTGCTGGTGGACAAACCAAAGTAGGAGGCCATGTCATGCCCATATTAAAACACTGGTAAAAGGCCAAATTAAGATGTGTGATGGGTTTGTTGGAACAAAGGAATATAGGATAAAATATGAATAGTATGATGACCACGGGGAAATCAATTAATGGTACCTGGAAACAGAGAGTGATTGGAGTAGTGAAGTTAAAGTAAAAGTGTAAAAAGGGGCAACAAGAAAGTGAAGTATGTGTCACCAACTATCCAGCAAACAACATCTGTCTGGATTGTGCCGGCCAAAAAGGCTACCCAAAGATGACCACCTTCTATTGTCAGGACTGTTGAAAATCAGACCCTGAGGTAGAATAACATCTGGGATTAGGTGGAACCATTGAACTGTTTTTCTCTATTTCTATATAGAAACTACTAAGCTAACATTTGATGTATTAATAGAGTTAGACTTTAGTTAAGTTGAATGGTGTGAGGTGTATAAACGTTCACCCTGGGCTGATTATGCTTTAGCTATCCCTTAGGGGGAAGGGAGGAATCTCCCAGCCCTTACCAGGAGACAGTTATCTCCTGGCCCTGCTCTCCCTGCCAGCCCTTGGGCTAGCACCCAGGGGGAACCTAGAGCTCCCCCTGGTCGCTGCAGGGGGCTGATGCAGAGCCAGAGGAGGCAGGAGCAGACTGTTACCAGGAACAGAAAAGCTGCTCCCAAACTGGTGGACATGTAGATGCCTGCCCAGGATGGGTTTACTCCAGAGTAAATTACTCTGGAGTAAACCCATCCAGCAGTATTTGCATTTGTAGGCACGCCCTAGGTATTTAAACTTTTTGTCCTTTAAGAAATCATTACAGTGCTATTCTCTATGTAAAATCTAATGTACCATATTCGTTAATACTAGCACATATTATGCTATTAATTTCTACCAAGACCATTTGTGTTCCTTCAGGAATTCACGTGTACTTGTTAGATATTTTCCACTAAAAATGTTTTTTTTCATAGAAAATCGGTAGCTTGACTAACTAATTTTTCGTAGGCATGTATGTACTGTTTACCCTTCATGAAAAAAACTGAATTTACATTAGAAAACATGATCACGAGACTCAAAATATTTTCAGAAGAAACTCAAATATTAATTTTAAAGTTTCTTCGTTGGAATTACTATTTGGCTTTGTAAGGTCCTATTATCCTCAACAGGCCCAGCTCTTCAGCTTCAGGATATCTCCCTTGATATTTTATGACAGTTTGGCAAGGCAGGAGACAGCAAGTACATCCAGGAAGATGAAACCCAGCCCAGAGAGAATGGTGACTAAGCATCCCAGCTACACTGCCAGAGTGCTGTTGTAGCATTTGTAATTAAAAAGTAAATACCCAGTTTTAACCTGGAAAATTCTGGAAAATATTTTTTAAGTGGAAAAAGAATTTGAAGTTTTCTATACAAAGCTCTACTTTAAATTCAACTTATTGCCACATGAAGAAAAACAGCCTTTTCTCTCCAATGGTTCATTAGACCTATCTAGAGAACACTTTTAAATTCTGAGGTGGCTCTATGTATTTACATAACACTTACAAATCCTAAATTAGCTCACATTGCCCATCCCGAATAATTCATAAGTCCTTCATTCTTTATCCTTTATAAACCACACCCATCTCCCTACATGCCCCTTCACCTCCTCCTCACTAGGAGTACTTAGAAACCCATTTTCCTGATTTCTAGCGTAAGCCCAATCAGATCTGAGACTGTTCATGACTTCTTATAGACCTTTTACCTAAAAGCAAGACTATATATAATCTTAGGTTTGACTACCAAAACTGGATGAATGATTTTTGAGGCAAGACCATAATTAAGCTAAAAAAAACTTGACTGGATTAGTCCATTTCTAAAGAAAAAAAGCGGTTGTAGAAATTATAAAAGGACAGTCTTTAATTAGCTCAATATGCTGGATTTTATTGTTACTTTGATGAATTTTGTCAGGTGTGCTATGGTTTGGTGCTATCATATTTCTGTCAGTGAACTGCCCTCCCTAGTTCCAGCCTAGGGATTTATAAGGGCCCAGGGCCCTGCCCTTTCCAGTCAGCTGACAGGTCCAGGTTCAGGCTAATTTGCTCTCTAGCCTGTTGCCCTGGTAACCTGCACCTGGGCTTCTGCCTGTCTCTTCAGGCTCTCCCCAGGCAGTTTCTGCTCTTCTAGGAAAAGTGGCACCAAGAAAAGCGGCAAGCCTAATCTTCTCCCCCCCACCGACCTGGAGCCTGCCTGCATACCTGAGCTGCATGGGTGCCAGGTGCTTCCCTCTATGGCTGTGGTGTCTCCTGGGACCACCTGAGCTGGGTGCCTGTGGGCAGGTGCCACCGGGGGGGGCGGGGTGCTGCTGCAACAGAGGGAAACACCAGGTCCTCCCCCCCCTGCAACCCAGGGACTGCTCTGTCTGCCAGCAGCTTGCCCTTTACTCTCCCTATCAGAGAGGCAGGTAAGTCAACAGGGTGTGTGCGTGACACAGGGGTTCAATCAGCCCTAAATTGAAGCAGTGTTTTCTAAAACCCACCGCTTCAATTTAGGGCCCCTGTTTCATCTATGTATAGCCAAGGGAACAGTCTGAAGCAGAAATTAGTCTGCTAATAAATATACCTGGTGTCAAGCAGGGTGCATGCATGTGATTGTTCTGAAGCTGCAGGCATGGTAGAAAGCAGAGATCGTTTCATGAAGTTTGGAGAGTTTCAATAATTTAAATGAAAGATGATGCTTTAAAAGAAGTAAAACACACAACACCCACTGCCACCTAAACAAAAGCGAGAATTTTCACTGATTTATACCTGTGGGCATAATATTTTCAGTTGGAAAGGACTTCTGGCTGAGGACAAACACTGAAGATAAAAAAACATAATTGCCAAGTGTGTTTAGGTTATTCAAAGTTACTGTCATAGGAGGAGGAAAAAACAAAACAGATAAACAACCTTCCCCATTGACAGTTTTATACTTTTATGTAAACACTACTTTTATTGTTTAAAATTTATATATATATGCTTGACAACATATATTTTGTCACGCTTCCCCACTCCCCTTCTTTGTGGGGGGAGGGAGGGGAGGAAGGGAGGAGGTGGAATCTTGAAAATTGTGTTATTTATTAATAAAGCTAAACATTTAATATCAGGCCTCTGACTGTATTAACATGGGAGAGGTCACCTGGCTTTTTGTTTGCACTAGGGACCCCTAAGGCAAAACGAGATGAGATGAATTTCTAAAGTGAACTATGTTCTAGGGGGTGTGCACATAGGTCTCCACATAGTTAAAAGATGACTGTACTCAACAGCACTTGCGCGAAGGGTTGCTGTGGTATTCTTCATTATTTAGTTTCAGTGACAAATGATTCTCTCATTTGCACCTGTACTGTTCCAGATTCCTGAGAAAAGGCACTACTATAACTTTATAAATGCTCTGACCCTAGGTTGAAATTCTGGAGCTACTGTTTGCCATTTGCATGCTCAGTAAGTTTGAAGGTACCACAATGACTCCAAACTCTATAATATCTATTTTAGAGACTATAACTGCAATTTTAAAACAGATTCTAAAAACAAGACCTTTTATTTGTGGTATGTGAAACACTGATTTTTCCAGGTATGATGTGATACAATTTACAAAGGCCTACACAGCCTCTGTATGTTAAACTCTGCAGTTAAGAATGGGAAAAAAATAGACTTTCCAATTTCTTAGAAAAGTATGGTCTGAATAATGTGGGTTTTGATTTTTTTAAAGCTTTCATACCATTGCATTAATATCTGTGAAATTAGTTGTATTAATGGTAATGGTAAGAACTATTATCCTGCACTTATATTTCCTTGAGGAGAAATTTACTGTTCACATGAGTGTAACAAGCTGTGTGCTGTAATGGGGTTTTGTAGAAGGGATGTTTTTGTGGGTGACAAAACTCAAACAATCTGGAGCAGCACTGAGCAATGTACCACAAAGCTAGAAAAAGCAGCACTGAATAACGATCCAGTTATTATAGTTCAAATGGAGACCCTTTTGTATTGCTCAGAGCTCTGTGCTTGAAACAGTGAAGAGATTATTTCTGAAGGAAATCTACTGGGTAAATCAACTAATTTGATCTTTGTCGGTTTTAGGAAATATTATATTTAAAAGAACAAGTCAAACAATAAAGAAACACTTCTACCAATCTAGTTAGAACAAATCTAACCGCAGAACCAAATGAATAAACTTCATATAGAAAAATGGTTATTAAATTATTCTAAGAATGAAATTAGTTGAATATTTTTATTAAAATTTATGCCATGTCTTGACATGCAACACAAGCAAAATCTTTGAGAACTAGAACAAATATTAACTGGGGATATTTAATCAAAGCAAATTCTATTATAACTCCAATAAGTTACACTAAGAACCATCCATTCGTGCTGAATGGGCACATCTACATGTGCCCCTATGGCACCATTATTAGTGCACTGTCATTTAGTATTTCCTTTTGGAAGTACTAAATGATGGCACAGTAACAGCCTGTATTGCACGGTCTGTGCAGTGCCCAGTTATTTTTAGCTGCTACATCATTGTAGTAATGTACTATATTTGAGGGAGCCCATTGCTACAGTGATGTAGCTGGGGTGTCACAGTTTTTGCCCATCAATGCTACGTCACTGTAGAGCATTGCTACAGCAATGTAGCATCGCATATAGGCACACCCAGTATTTCCCATCTCATTTTTCATAGATCTCACAGAAATGTGTCTGGTATGGACTTACTGCAGGCCACAAACCTTTAAGTGTCGCACATTCCCTATAATAAGCCCAAAGACTGTAAGTATTAAAAAATATATCTGCCTTCACATTTAGACCCATTTAAGTGACTTTGACAGTGGGATTTCAACCATGTTCATTTGCAAATATGCCACAGTTTAAGGAG
This sequence comes from Crocodylus siamensis, assembly GCF_052110815.1. Lineage (NCBI taxonomy): Eukaryota > Metazoa > Chordata > Crocodylia > Crocodylidae > Crocodylus > Crocodylus siamensis. Next base: position 163,144,986 of record NC_143397.1, on the reverse strand, counting down.
CCTATATATTTTTTACATTATGTAAGTGAAAAAGTAAACATAGCCAAAAAGTTAAATGTCAAAAGAGCATAAATTACAGAATTGCTTCTGGTCCAAATTCCACTGAAGCTTTGGATCTTTTTATGGAATCTGCTAAATCTAGTATTACCTAATCTGATCAATTTCACTGCAGCATTAGCCAGTCATTTCTAAAATACAAAACACTTGTCAAATCTAAATTAATGCGCCCTCTACATTAATTCAAGGCTTTCTTGTTTAAGCAGAAATGCTTGCACTCTACAAAATCACTGTTGCAAAGCAATTCCTTTAGAATGGCCCCGCTGTTTATATTTAAATGTTCTTTCTAATGCTGAGGAGAGCAGAAAGACTACAAAGCTGAGAGCTGCATAACATGTCATTAAAGATCAAGGAGTTTCTTATTACTAAGTCGTATTCACTTGATAGTGGGCTGATACAAATGAGGCATGGCTGGACAGTTTCATATTCCAAGCAATAGTATTCAGGTAAACAAGTAGAAGATGTATGCCTTGAAATGATCACATACAAATTTGTCTGTAGTGTCAGGTGCACAAGTTCAAAACAGAAGTTTGATCACATAAAACTAGTTAGTTAATTTCTAAACCATATTCCAGCCCTCATCTTAATTTGAGGAGGATGAGGGTTAAGAACTATTTAAATCCTACTGAAGGCAAGAGAACATACATATGCTCTAACACATCCTTAAATTTGTCCTTAAGTGCCAATTAGGTCAGATTGCGCAGTCCTAACAAAGCTTCATTCACCTCAAAGTTCATTCACCTCATAGAAAATTGTTTGAGTGACAAATGACAGAATTGGTCCAGATATTAAAATTATTATTTAATCAACATTATTTTAGAAATTCTACTACTAATAATGTTTGTGGGGTGCTGGATATAGCTGTGTTGGTGTAAGGACATAGGCAGACAGGGTTTCATAGTTTCATAGTTAGTAGTGTCGGATGGGACCTGAGCAGATCATCAAGTCCGACCCCCTGCCATGGCAGGAAAGAGTACTGGGGTCAAACGACCTCAGCAAGGTGTTTGTCTAGCCTTGTCTTAAAGACCCCCAGGGTAGGAGCCAGCACCACTTTGCTTGGAAGTTGGTTCCAGATCCTAGTCACCCTGACAGTGAAATAGTGCCTGCTGATGTCTAATCTGAATTTACCCTCTGCCAGCTTGTGACCGTTATTTCTAGTCACTCCTGGTAGTGCTTGAGGAAACAGGGACTCCCCCAGTGACTGCTGGTCCCCTCTGACTAGTAGGCCACTAGATCCCCCCTCAACCTTCTCTTGTGGAGGCTGAATAGGTTCAGGTCCCGTAGCCTGTCCTCGTAGGGCCTGCCCTGCTGCCCCCTGATCATGTGAGTGGCCCTCCTCTGGACCTTCTCTATGTTGTCCACATTCCTCTTCATGTGCGGTGCCCAGAACTGGATACAGTACTCCAGTTGAAACCTTACTAGTGCTTCCTACAGGGGGAGTATCACCTCCCTGGATCTGCTTGAGATGCATCTGTGGCAGGCAGATTGTAATGTGTCATAAATCCATTGTCTACAGTTAGTCCATGGTTTTTTGTATCCATTAAATTTATGAAGTGAAGTTTGTAGGCTCATCTTTGAAAGATGTTTTGTAAATTCCCTTTGAGGATGAGAACTGAGAGATTGGAGAGACAGTGGTTATCTTGTGATAAATGTGCACCCACAGGTAATTGGGTATTTTTGTCTTTGATAGATTTTTGGTGTGAATTCATTATGGTATTCAGTTGTTTGATTTTTCCTACGTATTTTCCATCAGGGCATTTGGTGCACTGGATAAGTATATTATCTTCTGGAGGTGCAGGTGTAAGATCTAGGAATGTTGATGGTCCTGTTGTGGGGTATAGTTATTGTGACAAAGGTGGAGATGTAATGGCAAATTTTATATGCCATCTTTGGGGGGACTCCAATCCACCTGCTCCAATCTCCAGCATAGGCTGAAAACCCCACAAACTGAACTCTCTCCACACCCTTTCCCCCCTCCCAATTTGAAACAGTGAGAGGCTGGGAGGCAGTACACAGAAATTACTGAAGATGCTATGTTTTGAAATATCTTCATGTGAACCCTCATTGCATGAGGGTTCAGCTTTTTAAAGTACTTTTCAGCCATGCACAGCTGTAGAGTGCTTTCTGGGGCCAGATCAGGTGAAAATTGTTACTTCTGTCTGTGCCTAATATTATGATATAATTATTGTTATTATTAAACTTTCATTTCTAGAAACCCATACCTGAAATTTTATGGGCACGTCTACCTAAATAAGTAAATACATTTTCAATAAAAACTATCTATAGAAAACTACATAGGATAGAGTCCTGAGGGATAATGAAAGTCCTAATTGTACTTTCAGCAAGCTCAGAAACACTCTGCTGATTTAATTGGAAGCTGCGAGTCAGACTCAACACACAACTTTCTAGTCAGAAAATAAAACTAGAAAATTTGGAGTATTTATTTAACAAAGTATTTGTAAATACCATAAGATGTTCTTCCAAGAAGAACTGCTGGGAAGAGGTGGTATCCACATGACCAAGAGAGGGAAGAGTGTCTTCGCAGACAGGCTCACTAACCTAGTGTGGAGGACTTTAAACTAGGTTCACTGGAGGATGGAGACCAAAGCCCTGATGTAAGTGGGGAAGCAGAAGACCTAGAGGAAAAGCAAGTAGGAGGAGGCAACAGGAGAGGTACTCTCATATTTCCTTAGAAATCAGAGCAGTCAAGTAGTTACCTCAGGTGCCTGTACACAAATGTATGGAGCCTGGGAAACACACAGGAAGAATTGGAAGTCCTTGCACAGTCATGGAACTATGATGTGATTGGAATAACAGCGAGGTGATGGGATCTCACATGACTGAAGCACTGTCATGGATGAGTACAAACTGTTCAGGAAGGACAGGCAGGGGAGAAGAGGAGAAGTTGCACTTTATGTAAAAGAGCCATATGATTGCTCATAGCTCTAGTATGAAGCTGGAGATAGGCCTGTTGAGAGCCTCTGGGTTAGGGTCAGAGGGGAAAGCAACAAGGGTGATGTTGTGGTGGGGGTCTGCTATAGGCCACCAGACCAGGAAGAAGTAGTGAACGAGTCTTTCTTCAACAGCTAGTGGAAGTTTCCTGATTGCATGTCCTGGTTCTCACGGGGGACGTAAACACCCTGACATCTAGAGGACAATACAGCAGTGCACAGTTAATCCAGGAGGATTTTGGAGAGTGTTTGGGACAACTGTCTGGTGCAAGTGCTGGAGTAGCCAACTAGGGGCCATGCTTCTCTTGACCTGCTGCTCATAAACAGGGATGAATTGGTGGGGAATGTAGTAGTGGATGGCAGCTTGGGCAGCAGTGACCACAAGATGATTTGAATTCAGGATCCTGAGGAAACGAAGGATGGAGAGCAGTAAAGTAAGGACCCTGGACTTCAGAAAAGCATACATTGACTCACTCAGGGAACTTATGGACAGGATCCCCTGAGAAGTCCATCTGAGGGGAAGAGGAGTCCAGGAGAGATGGCTGTACTTTAAGCCTTATTGAGAGTGCAGGAATAAACCATTCCAATGTGCAGAAGGACTAGCAAGCTTGGCTTAGCAGGGAATTCTTCAGTAAACTAAATCACAAAAAGGTAGCTTATAAGAAGTGGAAACTTGAATAAATAACTAGGGAAGAATAAGAACATTGCTTGGGCATGCAGGGATAAAGTCAGGAAGGGCAAAGTGCAGTTGGAGTTGCAGTTAGCAAGGGATGTGAAGGGTAACAGGAAGGGTTTCTAAAAGTCTATTTGTAGCGAGATGAAGATCACGGAAAGTGTGGGTCCATTACTGAATGGGGGAGGCAACCTTGTGACACAGGATGCAGAAAAGGCTGAAGTGCTCAATGACTTCTTTGCCTCAGTCTTCACAGGCAACATCAGCTCCCAGACTCCTGCACAGGGCAGCACAGTTTGGGGCCAAGGTGATCAGCCCTCAGAGGTGAAAGAACAGGTTAGGGACTACTTAGAAAAGCTGGACACGTATGAGTCAATGGAGCCAAATGGGATGCACCTGAGGGTGCTGAGGAAGTTGGCTGAAGTGATTGCAGAGCCATTGGCCATCATCTTTGAAAACTCACAGTGATCGGGAGAGGTCCTGGATGTTTGTAAAAGGGCAAACATAGTGGCCATATTTAAGAAAAGGAAAAAAGAGGAACGAGGGAACTACAGACCAGTCAGCCTCACCTCAGTCTCTAGAAAAATCACAGAGCAGATCCTCAAGGACTCCATTTCTAAGCACTTGAAGGAGAAAAAGGTGATTAGGAACAGTCAGCATGGATTCACAAGGGGCAGGTCATGCCTGACCAACCTGATTGCTTTTTATGATAAATGACTAGCTCTGTGGATTTGGGGGAGGGGGGGGGGGACGACGAGTGGATGTGGTGTAGCTTGATTTTAGGATATGGAACAACATTCCCACAGGCAAAATAAGGATATATAGGCTGGATGAATGGACTGTAAGGTGGATAGAAAACTGGCTGGAACATCAGGCTTGGACATTAGTAATAAATGGCTTGATGTCTAGTTGGCAGCTGGTATCAAGTGGAGTGCCCCAGGGGGTTGGTCCTGGGGCTGGTTTTGTTTAATGAATTCATCAGTGACCTGGAAGATGGCATAGGGTGCACCCTCAGCAAGCTTGCAGATGACACCAAGCTAAGGGGCTTAGTAGATTTGCTGGAGGGTAGGGCTAGGATTCAAAGTGACAGACAAATTGGAGGATTGGGCCTAAAGAATTCTCATGGGGTTCAATAAGCATAAGTGTAAAGTTCTGCATTCAGGATGGAACAATCCCATGCACCAGTACAGCCTGGGGGTTGACTGACTGGGCAGCAGCTCTGCAGAAAGCGACCTAGGGGTTACAGTGGATAATAAGCTGAATATGAACCAACAGTGTGCCCTTGCTGCCAAGAAGTCTAATGGCATACTGGGCTGCATTGGTAGGTGTGTTGCAAGTAGGTCAAGGGAAGTGATTCTTCCTGTCTATTCAACACTGGTGAGACCATGTGTGGAGTACTGTGTTCAGTTTTGGGCCCCCCAAGTATACCTGGTGTCAGGCAGAAAGGATGCGGACAAATTGAAGGGAGTCCAGCAGTGGGTGATAAAAAAGGTGATGGGGCTGTGGGACATGACTTATGAGGAAAGACTGAGGGAACTGGGCTTAGTCTAGAGAAGAGGAGACTGAGAGAAGACTTATTAGCAGCCTTTAACTACCTGAAGAGGGGCTCAAAAGAGGGTGGAGCTAAACTGTTCTCAGTGGTGGCAGATAACAGAACAAGGAGCAATGGTCTCAAGTTGCAGCAAGGGAAGTTTAGCTTAGATATTAGGAAGATGCTTTTCAATAGGAGGGTAGTAAAACACTGGAACAGGTTACCCAGACAGATGGTGGAAACTTCATCTTTGGAGGTTTTCAAAACTTGGCTAGACAAAGCTTTGGCTGGGGTGATCTAGTTGGGGATGGTCCTGCTTTGAGCAGGGGTCTGGACTAGATTACCTCCTAAGGTTCCTTCCAATGCTAACTTTCTATGATTCTAAGATTTGGCTATTGGCAGCTTAGAAGAAACCATTTTCACTTTTTCTACTGCACTGATATGTCCATAGATGCCTCATTTGGGTTATAGAACTGGAAGTATTGAAATGCAGTGAGAATACCACAAATCTAGAGAAAGGCATAGTCATGTAAGAATCTCTCATATTTGCTCCCACTTTGTAAGGAGCTTCGATCATTATCCTGAATTCATTTGAACTGGGCAAACAAGCCAAATTAATAAATTGCTTTTTGAGTTAGCTTATTAAAAGAAATCTAATCTAAAATAAGAATTGTAGAGTGCGCTTGCTGTCTGTCTACAGCAGAGCTCAGCAATTATTTCATCTGGAGGGCCACTTAATGAGTTTTGGTGAGCTGTTGAGGGCCACATAGGTAACCCTGCCCCTTGACAGTTGCCCTGTGCCCTAGTCACCATCACGGGACCAGAAATTCTGCCGCATACCCCCTGACGCTTGCCACCACAAGTCCCTCCCCTTACCCTCCTAGAAATAGTCCTTTTGGGAGGGGGGTTGCCATCTTGGAACAACAACAACAACAACATCAAATCATACACTAAAAGTCAAATGCCTTCTATAATGTATTTTAAATTTATTACAAAAATATTTTTGTCAGGATTTGTGTTTGAATAGTGTATATGGAAATGACTGCATAATAACTCAAAAATAAAGTCTTACTCTTGTGTATTGTGAGGGGGTGTGGCTGGATGTGGGTATGTATGGTGGAGTTTGGGGGAAATAGAGTATGTTGGGGGTGTATATGTGGGGGTATTAAGGGGGCATGGTGTGAGTGTGTGGCTTTTGTGGGGTGTCAGGGATTGTGGTGGGATATGGGGACCCCCCCATGCCCTCCCCCCCCATGGCACACAGCACTCACCAGCAGTAGCAGCAGCAGTAGCAGGCAGAAGAATTCAGGGCACTTGTACCTGGCACAGGTGCTGCCACCCAGTGGCACGTGGCTCCAGCCAGCACTGCACAGCTCCAGCCAGGCCATCTCTGTCATGCGGGGTAGGGTATCATGGGGCATGCCGCCATGATCCTTCACAACCATACTCTGGCCACCCAAGCTCCATGCTCCCACTACCCCCCTGGGCACGGGCTATGTACTGCCAACAGCCCCAGCCCCATGCTCCCTGCCTCGTGCCTGGAGTGAGTGGGATTTTGGGGAAGCCAAGTAGCCCCACCCAGGATGGTTGCAGCAGTGGCAGCAACAGCCTCACCTGGCCAGGCCCTTCTGCCCATGAAGAGAGGAGCAAGTTGCAATAGTATATGTTGGGGCGGGTGTGTGTGTATATGTGGTCATCTCACTCCCAACCTTGTGGGCAGGAGGCCTGGGAAGGGTAAAATTAATTTGCAGGTGCCCATGGGCTAGGTGAAAGTGCCTGGCAGGCCAGATTCAGCCCATAGATTGCATTTTGCCCAGCCTTTGACTACAGGAAAGGTCTTGTAGTTAGCTTTTTCTCAAGTCATCCGACTCTTGTGAATCTTCATGTTTTTCCACTTATTAGTTCAGTTTACTCTTTAATGCTTCCTTTTTCCAAATCTTATTTAGAACTATTCAAAACAGGAAGAGAGTGAGAAAAATAACATGTTTCCAATGAACAAGAACATTTTTCTTAAATCTGTTTTAATTAGAAGTGATCTTAATATAGATGACCTTAGAGGTGAGAGTAATTTCTCCTTATTTAAGGACATGTGTGTGTATGTTCTGAAACTACTGGTTGCTAAGTGATTTCCAATAAGCTAGGGAAGCAAATTAATGAAGTGTTGGTTAACACTGCATCACATTTTTATGGAATAATGTTACTAGACCAAGAGAGAGACAATGGTTGCATGCAACATCTTCAAAGCTAAAGTGTTGGGCATGTTGGGCCAGAGCTTTAAAAACACCCTGAATTTATTGAAACCTGAAGCTTTTAAATGACTGATCTGTCAATCTGTAATATAATGAAATATAATCTATGATAAATCTATAATCCATATATTTGTCCTGTATAGTAATGGTGATTATGATTAGCTTGCTGACCCCATGTACCATTCAGCTATGTATTACTATCACTTCTTCCGAGTAGTAATAAAATATATCACCAGTTTTTCACAATGCGATTTCAAAAAACAAATACCTTATGTTTGATGATATTTTCATTTTCAACCTTAAAAATAAAATGTTTGAGAATTCTGCCAACTGTGGCAATGGGAAGGTTGGGGTGGAAGTCAGAGAAACTGCAGATGTGCCTATAGCCAACATGTATACTAGACAAATATGGGTTGCAGGCATGGACTTTCTTAAATCTTCAGCTGATGCTAATTGTCATGGCTCCACTCAAGTCAATGCCATAGATATAATGAAAGATACAAGAACTATTGTTAGCTTTTCACATGCTGAAAGTTTCTCTATTGCTGTCAAACTAGAGATTGCATGTTTTTACTGTATTCTAAAGCAAAAGCATTTTTAAAGGATTTAAACAAGATTAAGAGCCCCACAATCAAATTTTTGAAAGTTTTTGATGTAGAAAATGGAAGAGTTGTCCGTTTCCCCTCTCCCCACCACCATTTTTGAGTATATTCTTCCTTCATTGTAGGTAGGAAGTGAGGGAACAAAATATTGTGGGATGGATTGGTTGAGTGTATTTCCAACACAAGTAGCACAACCACCTTCCAAGAGACTTAGGGGCTAAGGTTTGAGGAGGTTAAGTCTGTTTCAAAATGGCTACTCAATTTAAGTTTAGCATGTCCTGGTGCTGACTGTACACTTACAGACCTGGTCTCACTGACTAATCAGTGTAAGGCTGTAACTATACACAAGTTCCATGCACATAAACTGGTATAAAAACTGAAGAACCTGGTTTAAGATAAACCTGGATTTATATAGTATCAAACTCATTCAATTTAAGCCAAATTGCTGCATGGAACTTTTATACTCTCTCTCTGTGCAGCCTTGGGGCTGGGAAAACCTAGTCACTGGCCCTAGACCCAAGGCTGTTCTTTTACCTCCTCCTCTGACCCCAGGCTATACCCCCCCAACTCTGTTTCCTTGTTCTTTCAACCAACCTTACCTCCAGCCAACCAGCCCTTTCAACCCCCATCCCACAAGCAGCTCCAGATGCAGCCACTCAGTATACTACTGCTGGAGCTGAGCAAGCGAGTCACAGTTGGGCGATGGGCAACAGAGGTGGATCCCCAACATCCCAACCTGCCTCCCCATTCTGACTTACTGGATATCAGGAAGCCATTTTGAATTGATTTGACTTCCTTCTAATGCCCCTGAATGTCTGTATTTAAGATATTTGTAAGTTACTTGAAGCTGTAACAGATAGTTTCTCTCAGCACGTGAGCACAGATTTAGATAGAGTTACAGAAACTTACACAAGGTCTGATCCATGTTAAATACAACTGAACAAATGTTTAAAGTTTGCTCTTTATTGTAAAGACTGATTTGTCCTTCGGTTGCAAATTTATATCATGTTCACTGATACATCTGTGCACCCAGCTCCATGATTCCTTTGAAAGCACTAGTTGCATACACAAAAAGGGGTTAGGGTGGAGGGAAGCATACTGTATTTGAAAGAAATTGTGGCTCTCTTTATGGCTTTTCTGACCTTGATCAAAACTATGCAACCATCTACTGTAGGTAGACAAGAATCATCATATTTGTTATTTGACAAAAATCAATTGATTATAGATGTTGACAAACCTAGTGGAGGAAAAAAGTAGGATACCTCCAAAGTTTCTAGACTTATAATTCACTGCAACTTCTCTTTTCCTTAGTGATTTACCTATAAGTCTGCCCTCCTCACTTAATAGAATGATCCCCCACTATTGATCCTACTAGGCCAAAATCATGTTTCTGTAATACATTATTAAAGTGATGCCAGACTCATGATATAGTGTGCTTGGGACGTCACAGCAGTATTATTTCACTGTATACTCCTAAAAAAATGCTCAAGGGAGTCCAAGGACATATTCGTTTCATTCTGCATTGTACTATGTACTGCACTTGGTTGTAAGCCATTAAGCTAGAGAGTAAAATCTACCCCCTGACCCACAAGTCTGTGGTCTCTTATATTTTTCTTCTCAAAATTATAATTTGTGTAAAGGATTTAAAAACAACGGGGGGATTGGATACAAAAAATCCCATTCATAACCTTGAAAGATTTTGTTGTGCTGCAGAATAAGCCAATAGAGAAGCAACCTATACTGTTGCCATAGAATAGCATGCCATTTCAGTTTGAGAGCATATAGTAATGCTACTGAAACATTCATAAATAGTTCATGCATCTGCAACCAGTTATATCCTTTGATAACTCAGAAAATAGTTCACAGCTCCATAATTAGAAAAAAATTGATTAATTGCAGTATCCTTCTCTGCATTTTAATTTTAAATACTTCCTGGTTTGCTGTATGTAATGGGAAGGAGGGAGTATTCAGTTAAAATCATGATTTCGCAGTACCTTTCAAACATAAGGATAAAGTACATTGATATCTTTCAACAGTACATGATGTATGTTGCTGTATTTCAGCTTCCATCTCAGACAGTCCCATTTATAAAAGACTGACCAGATTTAAGAAAAGGTTCTAATTGGACAAAGCAGGCCAAGACCAGGGAAGGGTTATAGAAAATTTCCAGTCCTTTGCTATCATTAAGCTTGTTCTGTGATTTGTAGGAGAGAAAAGTAGATCAATATTTTTATTCTGCATACACAATTTTCAGCTGTGTGCTAAGATTGCCATGAGGACTGGCAATCAACCTGAACTGGAACAGCGGTTGGATACACTTCTCCGAGAAATTGGGCTGAAAGTACTCAGTTAACTTCAAATTCCAAATGAGGCCAGATTGTCACAGCTATACCATTTCAAGGTAAAAATGAATGTTAGGGCAATGCTAACAGCAGATGCAACAATGAAGTTGCAATGAAGTGCTGCTGCCACTCATCAGGTACCAAATGGAGAGTAAAAAGGATTATAAGTAGTGACTTACTTAAGTCATGTTTGTACAGGTTTTGCAGAAATTGTGAAAAATTGGGCAATCTTCACAGGAAAAAGAAGAGACCAATAAACTCCCCCACCCCCAAAAAAACCCCCAACCAAGCAACCCTCCCCCACCCCCCCCACAACAGAACCCAACAAAAAAAACAAAAACAAAAAGCTACCATGCAGCTAGATGCAAAAGAGGCTGCTGGCATGATTGAGACCAGGCAAAATGGCTACTGCTGCCCACCGCTGATTAGCTGAGAGGACTGCCTTGTTGTGCAGCCCCAGCCCTCTCTGCCAATCAGCAAAGGGAAATGAGGCTGCATGATGGACAGCCCTCTCAGCCAATCAGCAATGAGTGGGGACCCACCACAATAAGCCTGTGAAAATGGAGGCCAGCCCCATGACCTGCCTACTAAACTGGATAGACCCCTAATTATCAAAAAAGAAACTGGGATAAGCCCCAAGTTTTATGAAGAATTGGCAGTGGGAGCTGAGGCTCTGGCACCCCATCCTTGCCTTTTCCTGGGGTGGCCCATGCATGGCATTTCATGCAGACTGCCCCACCACTGGCAGACCCATCATGCTAACCAGCCCCAGTAGGGTGCAGTCTCAGGTCTTACCCAGGATTGGTCTTCAGGCTTGCCAGATCTTGCTCATCCCTCTCTGGGCTCCCCTCACATGTCCTAACCCCACCTGACCTGCCAACCACCAGGTCCCCTGGCCCTGGCTCCAGCTCCACTCTGGATACTCCATCTCTTCCCCTCAGCTTGCTCTTGGACCCCAGTCCTTGATCCCTTCCCCTCAGACAGCCTAGTACCAACCATCATCATCCTGCCTGCTGCTTGACTCCTTGCTCTTGGATGTGCCCCCCCAGCCTTTGACATCTCCTAGGCCCTTGCCCTACCTCCATGCCAGTGGAGACTCCAGGCTCCTGGTTCTGGCAGTCTCTCACACTAGGTTATATCACCCTTTGGTTCTTCCTGGGCCCTGACCCTAGCTTGGACCAGTTGAGGCTTCCAAGGACAGCCTGCAAGCATCTTGCCCTCTCTTCTCCATGGGTCTGTCCTCTTGGGCCCCTCCACAGATCATTTCCACTCTCTCTGGGCTCACTTGGAGCTCTGAATACATCTTGCTTACTGCATCCCCCTTTCTTTCTCTGGGCTCATCTGGGCCCCTGAATAGGCACCCATGCTCTGTCACAGCCACTGGATTCACCCAGGCCTTCTCTAGGTCTCTCACACATCTGTTTCTTCTCTCAGGGCTCACCCAGATCCTCTAATTCTCACCCCTTCTTCCAGGGCTTGCCTGGCTCCTCACTAGGCTTTTGTACACTCACCTCTTCTCTTGCTGGGCCGGGCTGGGCTGGCTTCTCAAATGAGGTACTGCATGCTCAGGGGCTTTCTCAGGACTCAGCCCCCTGCTCAGGGCTATAAATCCCACACAGTCCTCAGGAACCTCCTCTATCCTTCTAGTTTGTACCCAAACCACTAAATGCTATTCTCCTTGCTGGTATCCAGAAGCTACAGCCTTTCTGCTGAATAACATTCTTCCACCAACCCCCACACTGTGCTCCGGCTCTGGGCTTATACTCAGCCCTTCTCCAATCAGGAGACTCCCCTGACACTTGATTAGGCCTAGCATCACCTGACAGCCCCTGGGTCAGCAGACTCTCTAATTAATCCCTATCTGCCAGTAACTCAGCAGGCTGCCTAGCCTTTTAAAGTGGGAGACCTACATTACTTTGAAATCTGACTGGGTAAATGCATGTATTCAGGGCATGAGGTTTCATTTTTTCACATATGCAGAATGACAAACAAAAGAAAAAAAATAGAACAATGGCTGTCAATATATGCGCTCTGGGGTGGAGGGGTGGCACTTCAATTAGAATAGTTTTTTGAGAGCCTATCTAATTAAAGTGCTGCAGTGTTGCATGTATTCAGCATCCCATGCGTCAAAATGGTGGTGGGGGCACTTTAACTAAAGCTTGTTTGACAGGCTTTAGTTAAAGTGCTCCTGCTGCCATTTTGAAATGCAAGGATAGAGGATACATGTGATGTGGAGGCTGCTGGAGCACTCTAATTAGCATGCTTCAGCAGATTTGATTAATCCAGTCTGCTCTGATGCTTGCTAATTAGCACACATCAGAGCAGACTTCTATCAGGTGCATAGGTGTCTATTGCTGTTAAATATCATCCAAGAGTGGGGTTATTAAAATATAATAAGTTATTCACACTTCATTATCTTTCCCCATCAGTGTAAGGTAGTCTTAAGAGGAAAGCCCCTTTTACCTTTGTCCTCAAAAAAGAGGAGGTCATCAACACCGTTACTCTTTGGTCCACTGTTGTTTTTGTATATACAACATTATAGAAGACTCCTTACTGCCTCTCTTAGTTACATCAGAATAACCCCACCGAAATTAAGATGCTTGCTTTATTCTGGTTAATGACAACAGAATGTAATCTTTTAAAATGTGTAGATTTCCATACAAAAAGGTAAATTAAAATCTTTATTAAAATTCTATAAAAACTTTGAAAACCATTTCCATAGGCTTCATTTCTATTCAGCACTATTGGTTTCATTCCTATTAATTTTTCTATGACTTTTCCATAAGTGATATTATACTTTGAGTGGAATTCATCTTCTTTGTAATTATAATGTGGCCCTATACTTTCAGGAAGCCATGTCATTGTGTGATATAGATATAGGAAGCATTTGGCAGACCATTTTGGCAGATTCACCTAATAAGAAACCATTTCTGCATTAAAAGACAACAATATACTTATTTTAGCATGAAACTGACATTTTACCTGCATTGGTATTTTTGCACAGATAAGAAAGCACTTCAGCTGTGGAAGAAAGTAATACATGCTGTTTAATAGGCATCGCTGAAATTGTTATTGCTGCATCATTAACAAACTCCTTGTTTATATACCTAAACAGCTTTCTAAAAAAAGGTAATCTTTTGTTTTGGCAATTAAATGCATCAAATGAATATTCATCTTTATTTCAGGTTTCAATCTTCTATTAAAAAGATACAGCTCTAAAATAAATATATCTTTGAAAGCATTGATCTAAGTTTTGTTAATGGAAATGTTATCTAAATCTAGTGTAAGTAATGAAAATGTTGCCAGGTGTTAAACTACTGAATCTTCTGCCACTTTTATATCAGGGTTAGACAACAAAATGAATTGGCTTGTCTATCAAAATGTACTGGAAGAAAGTTTTGCTTACTTTTGGAGGTAGCAATGACACTTAAATACATGAAAAGTTACACAAAATTAACCAAATTTGAGGAAATTTGTTGTTTACAGAGACAGAAAACAATACAAAGCATGTAAGAAGTTGCTGAATGAATGAGCAAAAATGTTAAAGGTGAGAAACATTAAAAGGAGAGGCCAAAAGTGATTGTGGAACATGAGGTGATTCGATACTTCACTGGCTTTGGTTTGGTTTGGTTTAATATACCATAATGCGCTCATAAGCTTGACAGGTCAAGAGAAATCAAACAACATAGCTCTCATAACAAATGTTCAAAGCAAGATGGTAAGAATTCTTTTTAATAAGATACTTATTTTTTAGCTTTTATTCCACAAGGTTAGTCATGGCCTTAAACTAAGCTGAAGTGAAAAGCAAAAGTATAGTGCGCTTTTATGCTTGGCAGAAAGATTTCTTCAAAGACAAGTTATTTGGCTTGAATTATTGGGTGTCACAGTGGCCAGATGGAAAGCTCAATTTACATTTTAACTGATTTATCAGCTACTCCATTGACAAAGAGAGGTGTTACTGTACAGAGTGAGAAGTGTTATTTTCTGCTTATAGATGCATTAAAAAAAATAAGACCACAGTATGTTACAAGTTTGTACTCAAAGCATTTTAATCACTATTGCCTGTTTCCCAGGCTCCTCTATTTATAGTTGTTCCTAGAAGATAAGAGTTTTCTTTTTTAATTGCTTTGAGTGACATTCATTCCTGTGCAGAAGGCCAATGCATAGCAACATCAGGGAGCCCTGAACGTGAAGGTTAACTTGACTCTGTTGGCCTGCTACAGGGTCTTCTGTGGTTGCCATGACAATGGGGCCATTTCCTCTGTTTTCTTGGTAAACTGGCAACTATCAAAGTTTCCTTCCTCCTGAGAAAATGGAAATTTCAGAATATCTTTCCCTTACTCCCACCCCAGATCAGCAGTGCTCAAAAAAGTCACAACCGTCCTGCAATTCTTTTCTCTCCTCTACAGTACAAGAGCAATGTTTTGAGAGTTCCTTGGAGTTGTACATGAGCTCATGAACTTCTATTGTCTAGGGCTTGGTAAATATTGTCTTCAGTCCCCACAATACAGTGGGTGCTACCATCAGCCTTTGTACTTACCTTGTTTCTCTTCCACCAGCTCTTTCGCTTAGCCAAAGTCCCATGCTTCTCTTCGGGCTTGACTGCATATAGATCAAATTATCCTTGGGATGTTTCATCCACCCATCTGTTTCTTTTGGCTTATGCCTGCCTCTTGCAGTTAGCATAGGCCCCAAGGGCTACAGCAAGTCTTACATGCAGTGGAGTGAGCTCCTTATGCATTGCCTTCCTTTACAAGAAGGAGAGTAGATGCTCTTAGAACACAGCTCTTGAGAGGAAGCCTGGCAATGGTGGACCAGCAATATTCCTTAAAGAAACACGTTACAGGGTCCATCTTTGAAGTCACTAAGAGCTTTCCTTTAAAACTAATTGAAGATTTTTCTGAATACAGACTTTGGAACTAGTTAAATATTGCTTTACTTTTATTAAAAAATACAAAATTTCCAGGACTGCATAAGACTTGGGAGCTTGGATCTCTTATGCTTTTGAAATTTTTCTTTTTGCTACAAATTTCAAGCATTTTTATAAGAAATGATAGACAAAGCCAAGTGAGAATTAGTATCCTTTTTCTATTGCTATAGTATCCCTAGGTTGTTAAAATAATTTTAATTTTTAGAGTTTCAGCTTCCAATAAGGGGAATAAAAC
The DNA here is from genome assembly GCF_052110815.1 of Crocodylus siamensis. NCBI lineage: Eukaryota > Metazoa > Chordata > Crocodylia > Crocodylidae > Crocodylus > Crocodylus siamensis. The sequence goes on along the minus strand of NC_143397.1, from coordinate 163,129,416 downwards.
CTGAAGGTCCTATTCATCCAAAAAATTTAAGTCTTCCTTTGTCTGGTAGAAGAGTATAGGGTAGCAAGCGACCTGCAGTAAGGAAGTTTCCTATCCCAGAAAAAACAAGTAGGGAGGATAACAAAAATTATGAAAGATACCATCATTTTTTACTTGCACACAAATAGCACCATGACTTGTAAAATTATTTTGTGGTTTCTGGATTGCAATTCTTTAAATTGCCCTGTGTTAATGCACAGTAGACTTAGTATTAATGCCAAGTAAAAAGCAGGTATCTGGACTAATACATGGTAGTGCCAATTATGGTATGTTAAGTTAGTACTTGTTATTATAGGTATTAAACTTAATGTGGTATAATTACAGTGCATTAATGAACATGTAGATACCTCCGTGCCATATATTAAAGTTTACATAATTTGAATGCTATAAAGTTGTGCTATCTCTGGGTAGGCTGAGAAGATGATGCACTGTACTGAGGAACAAACGTCTCCCATTTTCAACCTTATTCCTCACTACGCTCTTGAAACCTATAAAACTTAACTGCTTGCGATAGCTTGATTTGGATAACTCTAGTAGAACAGTAACTCTTCATATTCCTTGCCTAATTGGTATTAAGACAAAACACCTATTGCATTTAAAATTAGGAAGAGGCTTATCAACAGCTGCAGTTTCCTTAATGGAAAGTAACAAAGGATATGTTGTCATGAAATATTAGAATAACATTGAACTGGTGACATGTTTACATTTCATGAAATGATTGATTTCCTTTGTTATTTCATTCAGAATATTTTTGAATCACCTCAATTTATTAATTTCAAGTGAAATGGATATTTTAACTGGAGCAAATGAGGACATGTTTGAAACCTGCTTTTTCTAAACTCCACATTTCTGATTTATGTTAGTAGCTCTGACATGCTGAAATAGAAAAGGAAATATGGAACAAGCCCTCCAGGAATCTGTTGCAAAGCACCTAGAGGAGAACAAGGTGAGCAAGGAACATGGAATCACCAAGAGTACACACCTGACCAACTTGATTTGCTTCTATAATAACGTGACAGGCTCTGTGGAAAAATGGGAGGGGGAAAAGTAGTGGATGTGATACCTTGACTTTATCAAGCCTTTTTTCCCCCCTACCCACACAGTCTCCCATGATATCCTCATTAATAAGCTAAGGAAACAGACTAGACAAAAGTACCAGAAGGTGGATGTATAACTGGTTGGATCACCGTGCTCAGTGAGTAGCCATCAATAGCTCAATGTCTACTTGGGAGGAGGTATCAAGTGGGGTTCCTCAGGGGTCTGTCCTGGGTCTTGTATTGTTCAGTAGTTTTCATTAATGATACGGATGATGGGACAGAGTGTGTGCTTAGCGGATTGCAGATGGCACCAAGTTAGGTGGACATGCATCCTGGAGGGTGAGATTAGGATCTAGGATGACTTTGACTGGGAAAAAACAGAAGACATCCATAATCAATCAGATGAAATTCAACAAGGACAAGAGCAAAGTCCTTCCCTTGGGGCAGAATAATTAAGTGCAAAATATAGACTAGGGAATGACCAAATAAACTGCACTACTGCAGAGAAGGAACTGGAGGTTATAGGTTGGTCAGACACTTGGCTGGAATGATTTAGTCCATAATGATTCTATGTTGAGCAGGGGCCTGAATAGGGTCAGAATCAGAGATTTTTTAATACCCTCATAATTTCTATTCTGAATTTTAGCTCCAGAAGACTAGGAACACAGGAGATAATGTTGCTATTAATGTATAGAGAAAGAACAAAACAGTGTGCATGTGTATGTGAGGAGAAATTGGGAGGGGAGAGGGAAAGTTACTGGGTGTGTCTACATGTGCCACTATGGTGCCAATGTTACTGTGGCATCTTTTGGTACTTCCTTATTATGTTGTGCTGGCAAAAGTCTTTAACATTATATGAAGCTTTCTCATTTTAACCAGAGTACAAGAAAGAAAAACACATTTAAGGGAAGTAGGAGAAAAGAAGTTAATGAAAAAAAGAGTTCAAATGTAATTAAGCTTAGTGGAGTACAGCCAGATTAATGACTAACTTGAGTTTTCCTTCAGTATCAGAAATCCTATATCAAAACTGTCAGTTCAGGAATGTAGTTTACCATGCAGAGAAATTTCTATGGCTTCCTGCATTTCCATAGCTAATCTTTTTATTATCCTAAAGTCAGCTTTTATAGCCCATAGCAATAATTTTTATCTACTAAGGACATTTAAAATGGGCATCAACATTGAGAAATCACCCTTTCCTTCCCTTCTGTTCTGCAAGAACAATAAGCTAAAAACTACACAGAAATATCTCCCGAATGAATTCAACTGCATTTTCCAAGCTGTGTGCATTCTAGTGTAGTTCAGACAGTTATATTAATATGATAATTCTGCAAATTCATTCTGATTGAATTCTCTCCAATTTGGGGCTATTTGCTTTTGTGGCTTACATGATGCACTGAAATGCTTTGAGACTATTTGTCTTAGCTTGAAAACATGTTTTGGTACATTTTATATTTTTATTTCTGTTCAAGTTTGTATTCTAATGAGTTTATTTATGTAATAATTTTAGCTATTCGAAATGATGTATGGGGAGGGGGAGGAAGTACTGAGTGAGGGCACTACACGCTGAAATAGTGCTCCTGATCATCTTTATCAAATCCTTATCTTTGTCCATTTTCTCTGGATCCACATATAAAATTCTCATCCTTTTTCAATAAGCTCCTGCTCTTATTAATAGTTCCATTATGCTATTAACTATAAAATGGGCACAAATGATAATAAAAAAAACTGGATTAGAGCATTCAGACTTAAATCTATATCCAAACCTATTCATGACTAAATAAATATTGGGTCAAGTTCCATACTTGAACACTTCCAAGTGTTTGGTTATTTATGCCAGTCATGGTCAAATTATAGAAAACTCTAAATCAGATCACCTCTCACCGTGTTCTTCCTGTAGAAGAGCAAACTTTTTGGTGATGCTACTGTGCAGTAGCGTATTAGCACTGTCCATGCTGTGACAAAATACTGCACAGTATTTTTTGGCTAATGTGCAGTTAGCATCTCCTAAGGTCAATGCATGGTTCAAGTGATTGGATTACGCAGTCAACCACTCTTCTGTTTGGAATCAGAAAATAAGAAAGTATTATAGAAATGCTCTCGCTCTAGAATCTCATTGTTCTTAAATTGAAGGTTCTTTGTATCTAGGAATATTTTATTTGCACTGGCCATGTTAAGGTCCTATAGAAATAGCAGTTTACACAGTTTAAGTTACAAGAATGAGAAGGTCTGAACTTTAGAAATGTGGACAGATATAACACTTAACCTGTTCCAAGAATATCACTGATTAGGAACTGGCTTGCAGTTGTCTTTGGACAGAAGCACCCAGGCATTTCTAAGTAGAACCTTCACCTTAAGGATTGCATTGTTACTAAAATGCCTCTGGGGGTGGTAGGGTACCCAGACCATCACATCTTCCAGAATGGGGTTATAATGAAGCTCTTGTCAAGTTCTGGAAGGCAGTGTGGACCCATTCTTGTGGTTCCCAGATGGCTGGGTGCTTCCCTCCACCAAGAACTCCCTTGCTTTTCCAATCATTCAAGTACCTTGTATTGCTTACAACTGCATGGAGGTGTGTGTGCAGGGTGAAACTGCAGGGCAGGGCTGGCTGCAAGAGTGCAGCACAGAAGACAGGGAACAATCAACAGTTAATGAGCTAATTCATTTCATATTGAGCTTGGAACTGAAAGCCATATTAAATGCCTTTGTGAAATGGCTATTCCCACCCTGCCACCTTTGCCCCCACTCTCTCCCTCCCCCAAGCCACACAGCAACCGACTGTTTTTATATTCACTCCAAGTCACAATAAGAACTAGTCCTCTCAGAATTTCATCCCCTCTCCTGCAAGGACAGAGAAATGCATCAACCCCACATAATCTAGAGCAAGAACTTGTTCAGAGCCCCATAGGTTCAAGTTGCTTCTATATTGTAGGAGAGGAAAAGTTTTCTTGGATATGAGCTGTTCTGTGGTAACTGACTGTGAGCTTGATTTTATACACTTGATGAAAAGCAAGCCACTGCAGCTTAGCCCTTAGTGAAAGAGGGCAGCCTGTGGTAATATTTCATTTGTTGCAGGGTAAGAGGACAGGGTCTCACCTTCCTTTACCACACAAACTTGTTCATGTACCCAGGCCCCTTATGTCCCACAGACCCCTGCCCCCCACATTACCTTGCTGACAGGTTTCTTTATGTTGAACAAATTCCTGTTTAGTGTCAAATGCTTGAACAATCCTCAAAACAATGCCTAGAGAGCAGGTAGTGCTGCAATGAATAAGCCAAAAAACCACAAGCCCATTTGCTTGTTTTCCATTTTGGTTCTCTGGCCTCACATTCTCAGCTGCCTACTAGACCAGATTCAAACAGGAATGACAGTGTGTGCCTTTACCTATCCTATTATGGCTTGTACGTTAGGTTACTCTTCGAGAGGCATATGCTCAGGTGGAGAGGGTCTAGAACCAGGTCTGACCTTCCAGGTGAGTGCCCTAACCATTAAGTAAACATACACCAAATATTTGCTGACTTCATTGCTGTTGATGCTTGTTAGCCATGTTTTCTTGACTTCTGGCAGAAGTTGGTCTAGGTGCCTAGGACAGTGAGGAAAGTAGAGGTTGGTTTAAGTGCCTAGACAGTGTTGTGATTGACAAAATACCCAAATAATTTCTGATCATGCCCTTGTGCTTTTGCTTAGGGAAATCTGCAGCCTGAAAGTGCTAGCATCTATGAGTTCTGTGGCTGCTAGCTCAGGGTCACTTGAATCATTTATTGTAATTTCGGTATTTAGACACCCGTGGAACTACTTTGATTCTTGCTTCTAGGACTCAAGATCATCCAGTTCTCCTAGCATGCTTTTCCAGAATTTGCAGTGCCTCCTGGTTTTTTGGTCACTAGCAAACTTTTAGCAGTAGGTCATTAAACAAAATGTCCCAAGAACAGTTCTTGAAGTCACCAATTATATTATTAGCTTCATAAAAGAGGTTTCATACTGGTTCCATCTAGCCCAGTGTTCTGCGTTTCAGTTGTACAGAAGAAATAAACTGGAAGTAAAAAGGGACACTTTTCAGTAGACCAAGGTCTTTTAATGAAGATTTTTTGATGGCATGCTTTTCAGCCAGGCTTCTGACCAGTTAATTTAATAAAATCTACCATTTTTTCTTTATTAACAAATAGGATGTCCAATTATTAGTTGTTCGCCAATTAGCTAGAATTTTGATTGTGATGGAAAACAGTAGACAAATATACAAAAAAATACTTATATGTGCAAAATAAATGGCTACTGCTGATGATCTGACTCTAAATACAGAAGCTGAAGCATATGTTGGTTGTTAATAGTTAAAGAGTCTCTACATTCCTAAAGGGCTTTCAATATTTCATAGCTGGAAAGGGTTTCCTTAAAAGCTTTTATTGTTTTAGAGACTGCATATTAGAACCCCAGAAGGCACAACTATATTTGCTGGACTGCAGGTTTAAGTCTTTTCACTATTAGGAAAGAAATCAGCAGATGCAGATGAGGAATTCTGCATTGGGTTTATTTTATTCACAATGGCAAACCCCTCTTGAACAACTATTTTCACAGGAAAAAAAAAATGTTGCAAAAGGTAAATCTTCACTTCAGCACTCCCAGCTGTATTTGAACAGCTTCTGCCAAACAGAGGTCTCTCTCTGCTTCTTCTCCCAAGAGGCTATTTCCCAAACTGCTGTGTGGGAATGTATTTTTATTCTGACACACACCAAGAATTCCTTGTGTTAAAGATGCCATTCAGAGTCTTCTCCTTTGGTCCTATAGGGTCTTCATCCTATAATCAGAACAAGTCATCAAAAACCTGGAATGAGTCGCACTGTGGAAATCTCCTTCCTCAGTAACCACACAGGACCCCTTCTGAGACAATTTGGCACCGAATATACAAAGATGCCAACAAACTATTATTGCTCTTGTGGCAGGCAGAGCTTCAGTATCCACTGGCTCTTGCTAAATGGTAACAAAAAGAGGAAAATAAATTAACTGAAATATTTGATATCAATATACTGCAGTAGCACTGAGGAATCAGGACAAAATATGCTGACATTAGCTATGACTAAATAGGGGAATGAAAAAGAAATGCTGTAAGAGGACTGGTGGAATACAGAGATCCAATTTCTCTTTAGATATTGTGAATAATAATGATAAAAAAATCATCAAGAAAGTGCACGTTTGGTAGCTTAGGGAGAATCCATACACAACAGCTTGTTCACAGTACATACTTTTAGACTGACAACTGCTAGCTAACTTGTTTTATCACCTAGTTATTATAGGTCCCTTGCATACATCACTGTCTATTGTGTAGAAAGTCACTGATGAGTCTGACTGGAATTGACAAGTTGCTTTCTACAGCTCTGAAAGTTTTTTGCTTTTTTAAAATCTTCATACAAGTAATTCAAGAGTTATGAGACGTACGGAATTTGGTCAAAATTGTTAACAATATTATCAGAACTAATTTTTTTGATCTTTTAGGGATCATGTTTCTAGCTTTGAAATGGTCACTTGCTTAACTTTCTCATCTGAAAAAAAAATAAAAAGACAATTTCTAAGAGTTAGATAGTAATGAGGTGCTCAGAACTCTTAAGATATCTTCCACTAAATCTGCTCAATTATAAGAATGAGGGAAAGAGAGACTTGAATGTTATTTGTTATTGGCCTTAAAGAAAGTTATTACTATATTATATCCTACATTTAAGCTCAGTATGATATTTTATATTTTTAAATGGGACTTCTTATAGTGGTTTGTCTTTAAAACAAATCAAGACAGGGCTCATACGTACCACTGAAAACTCTTATAGTACAGCTTCATAAAATCTTATTTCTGTAGAGCAGATAATCATTTATTTTTATAATGGCTCTATTAGAGCAGACCATGCCTCTACCTAGAAATGCCCTGTTAGCAAAGCTGTCATCCAACAATGATCTCTGGGTAGGTGAATGAATAACACAGGCAACTACTGCATTCATTTTAGAATAGTCAATAACTTTCCTCCTCTTTCCCCACCCTTATTTCATGAAGCATCATACTTTCTAAAGGGTTTTTGTTGTTGCTTTTGCTTGGTAATAATGTCTCTCTCATGGACCACGACCTGAAAACTTGCCTAAGTAGGGAATTAGACCCTAGAAAAATATTTACAAGATGTATAGTGGTTTTGTCTGCAAGTACACACTACAGTCATTTCTCGTGCCCCCTTGCTTCAAGTTCATTCTCTCCCTCTCTCTCCTCCCCCACCTGCTTTGTTATATTTAATTACTGTAGCATTTAGCAATTCAAGATACCAATAGGGGTGATATCAAGAATATACTAGCTTTACTTTATGGAAGCTAATTTTAGTCAGGTGTAGAAGCACCTATGACCCCAGCTGACTTCCTGCCCTTTGGGCAGGGGGCTGGACTCGATGATCTCCCGAGGTCCCTTCCAGCCCTAATGTCTATGAAATCTATGAAATCAATATATTGCAAGACAGGCAAGAATTCTTGTGGGTGATATCTTTTATTGGACCAGGCTGGGATAAATATAGGCATCATGCAGCCTGCCAGGAAATAGGAGTGCTGAGACCAACAGGTTTCATTTGTTAGGTTTCCAATGTATTTTGGCATAATCAGAAGGATTAGCTGGTTCTAACAAAGATAATCTATGGACACATTTCCTAACTGAAACTCCAACTCATCTGACCCAGCATACACCCTGATTCATTATACAGATCAGAATTGGAAACTGATATTCAACTTAAAATTTATAGTCTTCAGAAAGGCTATTTTTTATTTCCAAGGGTCAGATTATTAATACTATTGGCAACCTGCAATACTTTGGCAGTTTTAGATAAGGAAATTCAACTGTCTCACTTATTTAAAAATAGTCTGTCACTTTCCATGTGGGTATATTATATTGAAATTCATGCAATTCTCTTCATTCATTTCTGTTTGCAATGATCTCAGGAACATGTTTAACTGTTAGCTCTGTCGCCTCCAGATTGTTTTGCTTACTAGCAAGAGGAAACCCTCATCTTCATAAAAATATGGGGGTGCATGTATCAAAAATTAGATTTATTTCCCTCATGATACAGGGTATCTGATTTAGGGCTCATGCATGATTTTCATATCGAAGATTGTTTTAAGGTGTAAAAAAAGGGAAAGGTTTAAGCTGGAAGCCCACTTATTATCAAGCATATTAGATGGATGCAGTACGCCCAGCATGTTTGAACTGTAGCTATTTAGTCATCTTTTGATAAAGAAGGTAAAAGTCAGAGTGATCACAGTGATTAAGACAACATTTGCCATTGCACATGTAGAGAAACTGGCATATTATGATGCGAAATAGTCATTTACTTTACAGTGTCAATAGAAGTCACAAGGAGTTACTCTGAGATAGAAATCTCTGGGATTTATGCTGGGTATGAAAGAGGGAGTTTACATTATGATGTCGATATGAGTTGATGAGCTTCATGTTGTGATGTGAACTATCTTTTTCACATTATGTTTTCAATAAGAATCAGTGGGATTTACTGTATGTTACACCGTGGTTCTCTGGTGGCCAAGTACTAACTCCCTTTGATAGTTTGCTGAATTCGCATTGTTTTTGCGTCTCCTGCTGTACATATAAATCTCAGCAAACCTGAGCATTTGGGAAATGAAGGGAAGGTTAGAGGTCTTCCTTGTCATTTAAGATGACAACTCTCAAGTGGATAAGATACATGCTAAGGGTTTGATCTAGTTGCTAAATGTTCTACATAAGCTCAGAGTTTTTAGTAAGATGAAATTCAAACACTTTTATTTAAGTCCTTTCGTGCCCTTATGGTTTGGCCTTTACAATATCTGAACATTTAGTATAGCTCTTACTTAAAGCCATCAAATACCTTCATTCATTCTAGATTTCCAGTTTATTTCCATATTGAATTGCTTGAACCCAAAGCTTGCAAGACCTAGAAGGCATTCAAGAATTGTTTGGACCTCTGGGTAAAGAGTCAAGGAAGTGGGAAAGCTGAACATTGTTTAATGTTTACTTACTGCCTTTTCAAAGCATTGCAAGCTGAATGGTAATCTATTCAGGCTAGTTGATCAGAGGGTTTAGGAAAAGAAAAGTCAATGCCCAAAGGGAAGAGAGAAAAATATGACTTTGATAAAGGTCCCAATTATGGTCATAGTTGTTTAAGCCCTGACTTACTAAAACTATCTCAGAACAGTCTCTAGGGACCAGAGTTCCAATGATAAGGATGAAACTCCTTTATTACAAGATGAATAGCCACAATGGTTTATTTGTTTTTCAAGAATCAGAAGCAGCTAAATAAATTGAAGTTTCTTCACTGTGCCCAAAGGAAACACTTTTGGAACAAAAGGTGACAGGTCTCTCATACCTTAGAACAAAGTTGAAATGGAACCAAATATTGCTTACTTAGTGGGTATGTCCACATGAGATGCTGACTACACAGTCGCTGGAAAATAAAACAAAACTGTGCAGTATTTTGACACAGCACAGACAGTGCTAACACGCAACTGTGCAGTAGCATCACCTAAAAGATACTGGCCAGTGCTACTGCACAGTAACTGATTACTGTGCACTTATTTAGTAATTGCTAATACAAGTACTAAATAAATGTGCAGTAGCATCTCGTGTAGATGCACCCAGTAAGTATGTGTAAATATCCATGTAACATATACTAAACTACAGAGCAGATAGCCTAATAAACAAGTCCAGATCATTGTCTCCAGTGACTTCTGTTTTAGCTGTCAATTCATATCAGCTGAGATTATGGTCGGTTGTCAGTAAGTGGACATATGACATTGTCACCAGAAAGTGACATTAATATTGTGCCATACCGTGAGTTATTGTGGCCACAAGCCATTACTTCCAATTAAAATAATGACTTGCAGTTTCAGGACCCACTGTCAGACTTTGCATCAGGTCAGCAATTAACTCGTGTTCCTTTTGTATGTATAATGATGAAACATAACAAACAGGCTAGGTTAATCACCCATCCTCTTTCAAACTGTCATTTTTAAGTAGGACAAGTGCAAATAGGATAGATACTCACCTGCAGGAATGGACAGTGACTATTTACTGAATACAAGTGTCTCTAGAAGATCATATATCCTGCAGTAAGACACTTTTAAAAACTGAAGTTCAGAGAGATGTCACTTTCTGATATCTATTCTCTATCAAGTGCTGTCTGTTTGAAAAGGGTCTAGATACCTGTTTGTTCTGTCTGTACATTTTTCCAACTAATCCATCCCCTTTCTTTTGAGGAGAGAGACTTCAGTTTCATAGGATTTACATTAGGATAGTAGTTAGGCTGAAAGTCATATGTATACACTTACTAGCAGCCCAGAGCAATGAATTTGTACATAATCTACACAAATACTAGGTGATACATAATTAAAAGCTTATGCAAGCCACAATTAGAATTCCAAACTTATCATAATATTATACACACAGTTAGCATTAAGTAGCATTAGTAGCTACTTTTTAAAACCATTTACTTTTCTTTCACTACTTGGGTTTCATACCTGCATTTTTCTATTATCCATTTGTTTATACAATATGCAATATATAAAAGAAGACACACAGCACTTGCATAGTTAAAGATATCACTAGAGCCACTAAAAGTGAATAATGACTATATTGGATCCAAGAACCTTCACCAGGTATTAAGGATAAAATTAAAATATTGAACCATTTGACTGCTGTGAAGCAGTAAGGAAGTTTTTGAATTCTCTCTCTCCCCCCCACTCCACTCCCCCCACCATTTAAGTGAGTTGACTGGCTCACAGGCAAGCAACTTCTCCAGACTTGGGGTCCTTTATATAGGAAGAAAAGAATTCTAAGACTGCCATCCACTGTGGAAGAATTCTTCCTATCAGCTGCCTTTTTTCTAAGCAGACAGGAATGAGACATATAGAGACACAGTGGGCACATCTACACAAGACAATACATCACCACAATGAGCTATGGTGATATAGCTCATTGCTATAGCGCTGGCAGATATGAACCATGACACCGATGCTACTGCGCAGTAGCTCATTGCTACTGCATAGTAGGGTTGGAAACGTCCTGTGTGCTGCCAGGACTGCACAGCAACAGTGGTTACAGCGCAGTTAAAGCAAGTACTAAATGACCGTGCAGTAACAGCCGCACAGTTGGGGACATGTGTAGACCCCCTGCCTTTTGGATAGCTCTGGTATGATTTCTAGTTTACAACATGGTCACCTTAAAACTCTACCTAGAAGCTAGTCAGGAAGCCTAGATCAGTGTGGACAAGTGCTATGGTCTTCATGAGAAATTCTGGATAGTCACCATGTTCTATGCTAGCCCTAGTTTGGGTGGATAAGGTTGTTTTATGCTGGTTGAATTACAGAGTCATCAAATTTCAGGATGGCAAAAACACAGTTGCAAGATCAGTATCCAAAACCCTATCTGACTTCCTGATTAGACTAGGGGGGAAAGCAGGTGCCTGCTTCATAGAACTTCTAAAGAAGTGTGACAGCAGACAAGTTCTGCTACTCCCCCAAAAAGTGAAGCTAAGTATCAGAAAATGCTCATAAACCATCCATTAAAGTGGCAGGATAAATGTCACTGTATCCTTCAGTTGCTAGCACTGTCAATTCTATTTTAAATTTATGTCTCACCATCTTGCCCTCAACCACACCGGACAGAACCCTGGAGAAAGGGGAATTGCTGAAAGCCACCTTCTGGCAACAATCAACAAGACAGATCTCTCCTTCAGGAACTTCATTCCTATTTTCTGCTACAGTTAGGTTAACATCTCCTTATAATCACTGGTAGCAGAACAACCAGTAGATCTAATAACATTTGCAGCCATATAGGTATACCTACTGCAGCAGCATAAAAAGGCAACTAGGCACCCTGCCGCACATGGGGGCAGCCATGACTTCCAGCTGCAGCCCCAGTGTGATTGTTCAGTAGCGACGACAGCTGTTTTTACCCCCTCCTTTCTCTCCTGCCCCTCTCCTTGCCCCCAAAGTCAGCACCTGGAGCAGTTGCTCCAGTCACCCTGCCCTAGTTACTCCACTGACCCATTGTAAAGAGAGAGGGGTGGCATTGCTACAGTCCGCACCATACCTGTGCATTTAGCCAGGCTGTCAAGGAGTTCTGAAGCATCAATTTGATTTAGGTGGTGGAATATTTAATATCCCACTATAAAGTGGGGGGGGGATTTAAACACTCTGAATACTCTGAACAATTTTTTTAAGAGAAAGAAATGTATACAACAGACCCACCAATTACTCCAGGTCAAATGACCATGCAACAACACAAAGGAATAACAACACCTCCATACCATCTACATCCTAAAGCACATAGAGAACATAGAGTCTTGTTACAGCCTTTTCAAAAGCCAAAAGAAAGCCAAATGCAAGTAGCTGTCTACATTTCAGCCAGCAACATTTCTCAGATATGCCTGTATCATAGCTTTCTTTATAACCTGATCCTCCCAAAGAGACACTGTAACTAGTTCATTTATCCAGGGTTTCATATGTGCAGCTACTAACCCAGTATCTTCATACCCCATGTAACTGATTGCTTAAACAGTTGGCATTTTGGTGTATTTAGCTCTCTGGCTACAAGAACTGCCCTCTGTCAGGGTATGCGAATCTAAACAAGTCTTTTCACCCCTTGGAAATATATGGATTCCAGACATTCCCTTTGCCCCTTCTCTACAAGAGATTTGGAAGCTTTCTTTTCCCCCTTTGATGGAGGGGCCCAGGTTTCAACCCCAGGCTAGAGGGTTGAAAAGAAGCAGGCACCCACTCTGCCAGCACTATAAGACTCATTCTTCTGTCAGGGCTAGTACCAATGGTATCTTGTCAACTTTCTTACCTTGTTGTCCCAGTTCCTTTTCAGCCAAGAACCCAGCACAAGATCAAGGCACTACCTTGATCATCTTAATCACTATGCTCTCTTCATTTAAATTTCTATAGTATAAATAGGAGGGAGTTAAGTGGGGGTGGGGGGAAGGGAAAGGAAAGATTGGTTTTTATACCAGCACACATCTTGTTAGGGCAGGACTGTCTCAGTTTCCTTACTTTCTCATAAAAAACAGAAGATCAGCTCACCAGCCAGTAGGATCAATTAAGGTCTCACCAGCATATCCTATCACTCTCACTCAGGAATGCATGATTGATGAATGAACTGTTTTTGATCAATTAAAAAAGGTACCCAACCCTCCTAAGGCCTCTATTAAAGAATATTTCTGTTTCTTCCTACAAAGCAGATAGGCTTGTATCTGTTTGGCACAACATGCCCCCCATTTGAATCTGTTTCCTTCTGACCCAGGGTCTTCTACAAAAAAGCCCCCACAACTGGCTAATGAGGTGCTTGTCTGTCTTTTATTCACTAGGTGGGAGGCAAAGAGCTAATTAATTATGGGTGGAAGTAACCATGTCCCTTAAGGCCCATTCCACCCTCTGGAAGAAAACCAGGCCTAAGGGACCTGAATGCCATTTAAAGTTGCAGCTCACTCTATAACAGTGGCATTGACAATCTCTTCCTCCTTATGCCAAGTTGTGGCACCAACAATTCTTAATCTGTCTTGTAGCTCAAGTGCTACTGGTCTGACCTATGGAAACTTACACTTCAAGTAAGGTCTTTCAGATTTTTCCTGGAAAATAACCTAAGATTTCATTATCAGCCAGCTGAACAAAGAAAGAAAAAAACAATTTCCCCACTATTCAGCCCAAATTCTCTCACTGACACTTAATAGTTTCTTTGCTGAAGCAAAAACCTTTCGTGATAGCATAGACAAGGTGAAAGATTTAAAAAAGCTGCTTGTGCTGCTGTCATTCAGATTCGGCATAGGGCTGCTGCCTGCTGGTGACTGGCCATTTTTGTTGTCACAGGTCTTTGTGCATTGTATTGACCTCTGAGGAAAAGCCAAGGAAGAGGAAGCCTAGTAGCCATTTATCAAGGGAATAATTATCCATTCCTTCCAAACCACCAGTATAGGATTTTTGGGGATTATCAATGCTCTAGAAATTCTCTATTTTTATTAGCGTTCAGGAGTAGTTCTGCTGCTGAAAGAGGAAAGAGCTGTGGACCCTATGGGATCTTTGTGACAAACCCCAACCAGCATTTAAGAATGTTGAAGAAGTCCAGAATATATAGGTCCACCATACATTCTTTCTTGTAGTGAGTACACCAGGCACTGAGACTACTGAAGCCCTTAAAAATAGGTTAGCAACTAAGAACAGCTTTCTTGCCATTCAGTGCTTTATGTTGGGAAAGATTCCTTCTCCTCTTTAATTCCTCCCTCACAGAGATAGCACACAGCCTGAGCTTAAAGAGACTTTTTGACAGCACAAAGATTTGGCTTTAATTGAGGAACTGATTTGCATGAGCTATTCATCCTTCTTGAAATTCTGCAAACTAGAACCTTAGGGGACATATTCACTCCTGACAACACAGTTGACTTCAGTGGTATTATGCTTGCTTTCACCCAGGCCTAAAAGTGGCCGTAGGACTCTACTGCATGAAAAATTCCTTTGTTGAACACTGGTGGATAATGCATGAATACAGTTCTACTTAGATTTCAAATGTGTGTTTTTAACTGGAAAGGGGAAGAAGTTGATTATAGGTGAGGAAATATTTCCAAAGCACTCTAATGAGTTTATTAATATGTATGAAGTAATCATTAAAACATTGAATTTTATCAGGAAGATTTGCCACTATGTACATGCCCATAACAGGTTGGATTCATCATAAACATACCTAATAGTATCATATGTAATGAACAAAGATCCTTCATAATCTCTGCTGGAATAGGATTTTACACTGAGACAAAGAATGTTTTAGCTCACGTTTAAGCATTACAACTGTTCGTTTTTAATGTTCAGACATTAAAAAAAGGAGAAATAGAGAAATAAATCCAGCACAATGATTGTAACAAATGTGCGTTGGAAATATTTATTTTAGAGAATGTCTCTAAATTTGAAATAAAATATAAAGATTATATTTTTCATGAAACAAAGCTGGTATTTGTAGACCTGTAGGAATAAAAATTACTCCTCATAAATACACAAATAAATAAGAATGGTGTTGAAATTTTTGTAGGTGGAATTTACATTTGGTTAATAACCTCTTCATCATGAATTATGTGTGTATATGGGTTTCATCACTACTGCCTGTATGTATGTTGCAAATAAAACAGAAAATCTTTATATATTATATAATAATGATAAAACCTTGTATTTATATAGCACTTTTCACCTAAGACTAAGAAAAATATCATTATCCATAATATTTTTTCAATGTGGCGAAACTGAAGCCCAGAACAATTGAAGCCCAACATCTGCAATGCACTATTCATGAATGGATCCTTGAACTATGTAGATCTCCACTGATTTGAGCAAGATACTGTACAAGCACCGAAATCTACTTGTCTGGCATTTATTGAACAAATAGGGACAATAGGACCTGTGAAAGGTCATGGAGAAAGACCAGAGGGCAGGTCTCCTGCTGTGGAATCCACCACAGTTACCATTATGCTATGCTGCCTATTTATATAATATGCATGTCCTAAGGAAAATTAGAAACACGGGATTGTACCACAGCTGAAGTGTATCCGGGCACTTGAGGATCAGAGAACACCCTGCCTAACCTGCTCCAAAACTAGGAGTTTGCCTATGAGGCTACTCTAGGTTTGTCCCCAGCACCTGCTCTTTAACCCTTGGTGCCTGGTGGGTTTAAGAGCAGGCACTGGAGACAAGGCCAGAACAGTCTGACAGGCAAACTTTCATTCTGGGATAGGTCAGTGCAATTGAGTGGGTGGGTATAGCATGCTCAAACCCTCTGGCATGCTGTCACTGCCATGGTATAGATAAGGCCGAAGTGTGTCTTGGTTTCATAGATTCATAGACATTAGGGGACCTTATGAGATTGGGTCTAGCTCCTCCACAATAGGTGGGAAGTCAGCTGGGGTCAAGTGACCCAAGCAAGAAAGAAATCCACCTGTTTTTTGAAGGAGTCCAGAGTAGGTGCTTGCACCACCTCTGGGGAGAGTTTGTTCCAGAACCTGAACATGCACACTGTAAATAACTTTTTTTTTTATATCCAGTCTAAATTGGCTTTCTGGAGTTAATGGCTGATAGACCCTTGGGGTGCTCTGGTGAACATACTCATATTCAGCAGTGTAAGAATATGGCCAGGCACCTAGGGTGGCTGCTCCACACAGGGACAGCAACAACTCACAATTATGCAGCTGCAACAAAAACTGATTTTTCCACCCCTCATCCTCTTTGGTGTCCAGAGTGGTTGCCCTGCCCTAGTTAGGCCATAATGCTGGCATCCATCACCACAAGATCTGGGCATATCATATAATTTCCATTGCTTGAAAACAGTATCATTTGCATAGTCAGTAGTTCAGCCTAGTTGATATGCTGATATTAAATGAGGAGTCATCTCTTACCATCTAAGGGCCTGATTCTACAAACATTTCTGAATGTAGCTTTTATTCACCTAAACAGTCTCCTTAGTTAAAACAGAATTCAATTAAAAGACTCACTGAAAGCAACACTTAAAAGCACGGTTGTGTTATTTGATCACTGTTTTGCTGGATAAGTGTTCTAGTGCCAGTCCACCACAAGGCATCTCTATATAATACAAAATTTGATATTATAAGACAGTATGTGCTCAAGGTTTTTCTGGCCCAGGACCACACAAACAAATCCTGAAGCCTCTTACCTTAAAACCTTGAACCCTGAAATCAATGGAGCAGCTCTGATTTATATCAGCTGAGGATCCAGCCCTTACATTTTTAACTTAACTGAAAACAAACTCTGAGGTTTGTTCTGAACTAGCTATAACCCCTCCACCTCCCCTTAGAACAGTTTTATAAAATAGAAGAAGAATAAGTAAAGAAAAGGATGCTCGCAGGTAGTAGAGATGTGTCTCAATCTTCAGATGCATGCTTGCTGCTGATATTATCCAGAAGTAGGCCCTGTGCCTTTCTACACTGTGCACCCAATCTTGACAAAGTGTAACAGTAGCTGAGGAACAAAAGAAATTAATTGTTCAGATGGGCAAAGACTGTTAGTATTCCCAAAATTTACAGAGAGGAAGAATACAATGAACTCAGGAGCAGAATTGCTATGAATATATCCAATAAAAAGTTAGCCAGCATGGCTAGTGTTAATAATCCATGTGCAAATGGCCTAAAGGGTACTACATATGAGCTGCACTCCTTTCCTGAAAGGTGACAAGCAGGAAATACTCTATTACTGCCTCAGCTAGATCAGTAATGACTCCTCTACTTCTTCCCCTGCTGTAGGTAATGGCTTACCCATGCAATTACCTTCTTTTGTCTTCTCCGAGTTGAGGATAAATTATTTCAACCTCCTTGCAGGGGGCATTTGAAACTAAAGTTATTTTTAGGGAGAAATAAATTCTTTCATGTAAGATGCGGGAATTGTTGCTCCTCAGGCAGCTGAGAGAAAATGAAAGGCACTTCAAGTCTTTTTAAAAGCTGGGTTCTGATGCTTAGCTTGAGATCAAAGAGAAACTGGAAGAAGGAGGGGAAGTAGAGTTTCTAGTAAGCTGCCAGTATATGCAGGCTGGTATATGCATCCTTTGAAGGGCCTGCCATTACACTTGTGATCTTTGAACTCTATTTCTTATTTTATGGAGGTGAGCTGAATTTCTTCACAGTTGTCTTATTGCAAAGCTAATGACTGTGACTTAGATGGTTTCGGAAGCTAGCGCTAACCTTAAAAACAGAGAGAACATAATGCCTTCTTAGGATTTAGCTAATGCAGACACACTTTTGCATGTCTATGAAAAAAATAAACCTGAGAAAATAGATTAACAAGATTAACATCTTAAAATGTTATTTACCAGACTCTTGAAACTTCAGTTTAGATTTTTGATGTTATATGGCAATTCTTTAAGCCAGATTCTGCTCTTTCAGTATAATTGTCTATAATAAGCCTATTTATTTTCCCTTCAAAATGCTTTATTTTTTTAAGGGTGATACAGTTCAAACTCAAACTTCATTTTGCTGTTCTTACACAAACTTGCAACTACAATTCTCTTGTATGTTAAATAATAACCAAGCTAAATAAGCTACAAGAAGCTTTTTGTATCTAAAACAGATGCCGTACCATATTCTTAACTCAGTGGAGTGACACAACTTTTTTTTTTAGATAAAGCTCATTGTATCACTTCCCGTCAACTTATATCTAATAATATATAGTGGAATATATATTGATCTTTGTTACATTCTACATTCTTACTGTTTCCTACATTCAGCCAACCTGAAATGATACAGGCCAGGAGTCTGCCAGGGTTTACAGCCTCAACTAAGGGCCCAGGATACATTTCCAAAGCAATATGCAGGATGTCAAATGATGATTTTGCAGGAATAGGAATGGCAACACTAAACGAGGAGTAATTTGAATGTTTTATTTGACAACAAAGCTATTTGCTTATATAATGTCTTTCTCCACAGGTCTTAAAGTCTTGTAATGGTGGGTGAGTAACATCATCTTCATTTTTACAGGTAAAGTGATTGAGGTACAGAGCAGTAGCTGACTTGCACAAGGTCCAAGGGCACATCAGCTCTTTGACTTGCTGTATCTTACTTAAGGAGGTGTACCATATTTATAAATATCAATGTGAAATATCTTACAATTTGGTGATTTTCTGTTGTACCATATCAATAAGAAATTCCTCATGCATTGTATGTGATTTTGGCCATACAAATGACAGCTCCTGTGCAGCAAACAGTATTTTTTGCAAGCATATGGAAGAACCCCTGGAGAGATTCTGATTTGGATCAAATGAGTGACTGATAGAGTTAGAGACTGCAATGTGAGGGGTCTGTTGTTACTTGTTACAGCAAGAGCTCTTTGTCTCTTTCTGGAACAAAGCTTCAGTGCATGTTCACTCACAGCCTTCTCTGTCTTTTCATTGTGTGCACATACCAAACATTACAAATATAGCATTACAGTACACTGTTCAACCCACTGGCAAAACAAGCCTCTAGGCAGAATGCTGGTCTCATTTATGCCTGTTCAGCCTCACTGAAGTTTGGTCAAGAGATAAATAAAAGCAGAAAATTAGAATCACAGCGCATATATTGATCAGTTATAAACTGTCCAATGTCCATGCATGCAAAATGTTGAATGCAAGAGAAAGAGTATAATTTATAATATGAAGACTCCAGTGATAGAGGAATATATACCTCAGGCTTGGTACTTAGGACTTGACACTTACCAGGTACAAAAATGGACTAAGGGACTTTCATTAGCGATTTTCATTAGGGACTGAGGACTTTTATATCAGCGCCCAGAGTTTACTAAGAGCAATACTGATTACTGAATATCGTGAAAAAAGAAAATTAATCTGACTTGTAACAAAATTATGAATCTCTTTCAGTGTTCATACCTATTCTTATGGTAAGCTGTGTCTATGATATTCACTTGGACTAGTAACAATGATGTTTTATTAGCAAAATGTAGGCCTGATATTCATTTACATTCATACCATTTACACTGTAAGTAATATACACCCATGTTAAGGTCTCTTTATATTGCCTGTACAGTACAATGTGAACTTACTGTAAATGAGAATTAAACCTTATGCAGTGTAATAGATTTGGAAAGAATAATGAATTACATTTTCTGAGTGTTTAATGGGTGCCTGCAAAAAAAGAACTGTTGCTTGTAGCCTGGGATAGAAGTTGATTAGGTTAATATACTATTATTATTTTTTATTGCTAGTAATGCAGTATGAGGATTAGGATAGAGAAGTTACACATTCTACCTGTGAAAATGACTGCAATTACACAAGAGCCAAAGACAAAATACTTGGTATCCATATGTTACACCAAAGTAGAAGCCAAGTACCTGCCTATTATATGAAACTGAACCCTAATTTCACCTTACTGAAGTCTCTTCCAGATTGTCAGGGTCACAGAAGGAATACAGAAAGAGACAAGAGCTTAGAAAATATGTGTACATGTATATATTTTTTTAAAGTATCAAACTGATGAACAATCTAAAGAGTAAGAGAAAAGACAGCAACCATTTTTGGAAACCTGTAGCAGGGAAAATGATCACTTATATGTACCACAGATATGTAAGTGATTTAAATCCTCCCCTCTGTTGTGGGAGACAAGGGAAATTCCTTTAGCCTTTCATTGTCAGGGAGCTTACTTTATGGAAGTTTGGATTTTAGCTAGTGAACCAAGAGAGCACATAAGTTCCCAAGTTAGAACTCTTGTGTGGCCCTTAGCAAGTTACTTAATCTCATCTGCAAAAAATAATGGTAACGGTCCTTCCCTACAAAGATTGCCAGGTGTTCAAATATAAAAGACCTTTTATCAATATACTAGATTTGAGAATATGTTTTATTTGCACCCCTTTATGACCTGCTTGCACAGCAGAATTTCACCAGCTTCACTTAAACACGGCCAGCTGTGCCATTGTTTCAGAGGAAGGACTGAATTCCTCTCAGGGGGGTATGTCTACACATGCTATTAATTTGAAGTAGGCTTAGTGTGCAGCAAAAATACTGTGCTGTAGGCATATAGGGGAGCATATCTATATGTGCTCCCTCTTGGGAGCAGATTTGCTCCTGATGGGAGTAGCCTGGTACAGGGCTGCTCTGATGCTCTGCTCTGTCCTTCTGCAGCAGCCAGAGGGAAGTCATCCATGCCATTGGGAGGGGACCTGGTGTACACAAGAGAGAGCTGCTCTTGCATCAGGAAGAGGTCACCTGGCCCCATTCATATCCAGACACAGCTGCCAGCCAGCCCCCTGCTGGGCGAGGGGCTTGCTGGGAGCTGTCTGAAGTGTGGGGCAACTGTGGGCGAACCTTCTGCAAGGCAGGGGAGCATGGGGCTCACTGGCAGCTGCCCTGCTTGACACGGCACCAGCTGTGTGGGATGGGGGAGGAGGGGCTGGGAATCCAGCGCTCACTTGTCCCCTAGAGCAACCAGCTCCATGCGGGGTGCAGGAACAGGGGGCAGAGAGCTCTCCAGTCCTAGCCCTGGTCAGTTCCCAGCTCCTGGAGTGGGAGCTGGGAAGCTGAGTAGCTCCAGGATTGGGGACAGAGAGCTCTCTGTCTCCTGTGGCCTGCTGCTGGCTAGGCTTTCCCAGCTAGCATCTACACATTTTTTACTGTGCAGTATCTACTGTGTAGTTAGGTACAACATGTATTTATAGGTACAGTAAAATCCCTGTTATCCAGCATGAGTGGGGAATGGGGGGTGCTGGTAAACTAAAAGTACTAGTTACCTGAGGCAGAGGGTTTCTGGCTGGACACAGAGTTGGGGAGAGGGGCAGAGGTGGTGGTGGCTGTGTGCAGAGAGGCGGCAGGACAGGAGGGTAGGTGGCAGTGGCCACCATGTGCAAGCTTTCCCTGTCTGCTGCCCAGCACAGCAGAAGGCAAAGCGGTGTGGCGCCATGTGTGTCCTGCTGCTTTCAGCGGCGCAGTGGGAAGCAAAGTGGCATGGCGTGGTGCTGTGTGCATCCTGCCACTTTCAGCGTGGTGTGGCATAGAAATTCCGGACAATAAAGTATTCCAGTTGGTGAAGTACCGGATAACAGAGATTTTGCTGTAGTAGTAACTGTGCAGCACACTGATTTACTGTACAGTATGTGAGCATGTGTAGATGGTGATGCTTTACTGCATGCTAGAATAATTGACTGCACAGTAAAGTGTCTCATGCAGACACACCCAGGGAACCTAAATAAGAATTTGCTTACAGAGAGAAAGTTCAAAGTTAAATGCTTTTCTGTGTCCTATCCCCCACCAACCATGCGCTCAATGTTCGTGGGTAAATTTTCCTAGTATTTCAGCCGCCCTGCATGAGAAAGAACACACATGTGATAAGACACTATTTCATAGTGGTTACTGTGCATTTATTTAGTACTGTAGAGTTACTGAACAGTAGTGCTGGTGAATGCTTTTTAAGTGACGTTACTGCACAGTAGGCTAATAATACTGTGTAGTAGTGTATTAGCAGTGTTGGTGCTGTGACGCTACTGCACAGTATTATTTGGCTACTGTGCAGTCAGTATCTTTTGTAGGTGCACCTGATGCCTAGTTGTATATATGCTTTTGGGTTGTTTTTTTGTTTGCTTTGTTTTTTAAGCAAAGCTGCTGCCTCCCCTACTATTTGGTTAGGATTCTGGACTATTATTAGATCCAATTCTAGCTCTGCAGCTGGTACCTGTAAGGATGGACCTGGATTTGTTTGTACAACTCAGATCAAATACTGTTTTTAATTTTAAAAAATGATGCACATATAGAACATTTTTGCTTGTCCAAGAACAGTGTTGTTCTATCTAAGTGGGAACCAAGGTATTTACATAACATAGGAAAGGCCTTTCTCACATTATTACCAGTACAGCTGAGAGAAAATTTGGCCAGAAAACTCATTTCTATCAGAATTACATTTCAGTTTTCTGATCACAAAATAGGGACACATTTGATGCATTTTGCTAACTTTTTTGACCATTTTTCTAATCAACTTGGGTCACTTTTAGTGTCA
Source organism: Crocodylus siamensis (assembly GCF_052110815.1). Classification (NCBI taxonomy): domain Eukaryota; kingdom Metazoa; phylum Chordata; order Crocodylia; family Crocodylidae; genus Crocodylus; species Crocodylus siamensis. The sequence continues at coordinate 163,106,824 of NC_143397.1, read as the reverse complement.
GTCATCTCTATTTTGAAGTCTTTTACATAGTGGTTCTCCCACTCAGAAATTCAAAATGAAATACATATGATGACTACAAATTTGAAGGAGGTGATTGTGAACACAGGATCCAAAAACAAATCCCAATGGATATAAAGTTGGCTGCAGGCAGACAGAATTTGCCATTTATTTTATTTCTCTAACTTGATATGTATTTTTCTGCCTGGCCTCAATTGACAAAGATTGTGACAGTAGTTGTGAGAGACATTTCTATGCACACAGCTCTCAAAACTGCTATTGGTAAATTATAGCTTCTATTTCAAAACACCAATAAACATGATTGTGTCTAATTGCAGACTAGCAGTAACACCAAGTAATTTTTCTTCTGTAATATTACCTTATTACAAATACAACCAGAAAACAATAAATGTGATTACCCTATATGTATAAGAATACATTAAAACAATTGCATACTCCCCAAGATCATTTTTTGGGCATTATTTCTTCCCTTAACCTTGCCTTGGTGAAGACTGAATTTTTTATTCATGTTATTGTTATGTACTTTTTCACTGCAGTTACTTTTTAGTTTTTCAACCAACTGATAGTTGTTTGGGAGGCTGCATCTTAAAATTCCAGTAATATAGGTATTATCATGATTAGATTAAATCTGCCTTTTAATAACATTCGTTTAAAATTATAATTAGGGATGGACAGGTTGGTTCTGACTTTTGCTTTGATAATCTCAGTTCTGTCCGCAAAAAGTCCCATTTATTTTGATTAAATCAAAGAAAAGCTGTGTTATACACTATAGCTAAAATGAAAGGTCAGACGGTTAGAGTTTTGGTAAAATGCCTAAAATGTTCTGCTCTTTGCACAGTACGTTTTCTGTAACTTTGTAATTTCCCATTTGCTGACTATTTACACTATAGGAAAGTGACATCCTTGTGAAATTAACTCTCAAAATGTCCTTGTAGATACTACTGAAGAAGTTGAAGGCTAATTTGTACTTTTATTTTTTTTTGCTCCATTCTTTACCTTCCTTTCAGCCATTTCCCTACCAGTGCTTATTACACTCACAACTAAATGTATTCATATAATCATATTTGCTTTCAAGGAAAGTAAAACAGGTTTTAGCCCAGTATTTAGTTTTGTTCACTTGGCTGAGAATAACATTTAAAACTTTTTAAGAGGGGGACAACTCCACATCAAAGAGTAAGACAACCAGATATCCAGCCTATTAATATTCATTTTACAAGAAAACAGTAACATTCAGTTGGTATCCATCTCCCTTACCCCCCAGAGATAAAATTGGTTTTAATTGCTGATTTTTTTTATTTGCGGGGGGTGGGGAGGGGGCTGACTGTTTACATATCAGATGAAGGCTTTGCAGGAAGGAGTGTAATGTCATCTTTACAACTCAGATACTGAACACTTGATCAAAAGCTCGTTAATCTTGTCACTTATGCTGATGAAAATAGGTGTTCACAAATGTGAGTTTTTTTAAACAGGTAACAATGATAGATTACTGAGCAAACATTGGTCAGAAAACCATACTGGCAGTAGGAGGTTGGAATGTCTGTGGCTACTCCTCAGAGAGTCACTGCATAAAGGACAGAGGAGTAAAGGATCAGACCTCATGTCTCTCTTTTCCTATATCTCCCTTGCTCTCTCTTTCCAGGGCAAATGAATCCTGTTCTGAACAGTGCACAGCTTCAACATGCACAGAACTTCCTATAGTAAGGTAGTCTGGGCACTCTTCTGTGAGAAATGTTGTGGGTTTGACTCTCCTCAGGCAGAAGAAGAAACTTAACTTAGGTTTTCCACACCCTGGGTAAGTATTCTAACCACTAAGCTATTGCACGAAGTATGGGCTCATCTCCTCCTGCCATCTTTGAAAAGAAAAATGGCCTCTGTTTTATCTTCGAAGGAAAGATATAGGCAAGGCATCTGCCTTCAGGAGAGGGGCAGAAGCATGTCCCTACAATGTCGGCCCTTTTTAAGCCACACACCTGTGCTCACTATTACATATAGATTGGAAGCTCAGTATGCTGGCTTTTGGTGGCTCCCTGCACAGTGCTGGCTTCTGAGGCACTTACCTCTCCCTGTACACTACGTAGTGTCAAAGATCTAAGTCTTTGATTTCAGATGCCAATGGCAAAAGGTCAGATGACAAAAGGTCAGAGGCTAACACAACAAACTCTGTAATTGTAATTTATGCCTCTGTATTAACAGTGCTGCATATACACACCCCTGTCTGTGCCTCATTTCAAATTATTTGAGCTTTTCATACGAAAGAGACAAACTGACCTTGACGGCCCAGCATGAAAGATAAAGTACCTATAGTAACGAGATTAGCTGACTTTAGTAAAGTTGTAGAATTAAATATACTATGCGCGTCATCCTGTGACCAAACAGAACCAGTACCACCCAAGTAAAAATAAACCCCCTTTTTTATGAAACCTGAGCAAACAAAGAAAGCACAAGTGCCAACACATTAATTATTTATAATTGGCGTATAGTAATTGGTCACCTGTGTCAAATAAAACTTTGAAAGAACTTCCGCCCAAAGCAGAGAACAGAGAGAGAGAGCAGAGAATGGAGAACTGTGTATACACTCAAGAAGAACAGATTGTGCACAATGAATGTTATCTCTTCTGCCTATGTATTTTTTTTTTTTTTTTTTGGCGTACCCCGTCTCGTCTTACCAGTCCGTTTATCTCTTTATCTTTAACGTTATCTTTCTTATCAAGAGCTCTTAGTAATCTGCAGACCGCAACGGCTTATATGAATCGCTTGGAAGCAACTCTCTTACCCACCCTGTAAATGCTGAGTAACATGATATCTGCATGCTGTAACTGAATCAATCAGCTCCTCTTCCTACGCTGCAAGCCATCAGTAGTGTAAGTAAAATAAACTTTTGTGTAACCATCACGCTGTGTTTAAATCATCCTGACTCCTGCTCACCGTTATCACCCACCTGCCCGGTCATAAATCCCCCTCCTCGTGCCAAGCCGGTCGTGCCGACCCAGGCTTGCAGGTCAAGGGTGCACCGGCGTTATGGGACACGACACATAGAAGACCTAAGAACCTAATTTATGACACTGTATTCCACTCCAAGAGCCAAGTTAAGCATTGGCACATCTAATCTTTAGCCATCAGAGTGTTTTGTTTTGTTTTTAAATCTGTCTGTAAGTGACTTATGTAAGGTTTTGCCACAAGCTTGTGGCAGAATAAAGACTTGCACAGCCAAGCCTCCAAAGTGTCACGGTAATATCCTAACCACTGAACCATCCTTCCTTTAAATATAGATGGCTTTCCCCAGCACACAGCAGTAGAGAAACAATCAATGCTGGAATTTGGTAAGCTATCTATGGTGGTCATGGTGTCCTGAAAGCTACAAAGATATACATCACCATAGAAATCTAGGGCACCGGTACATACCACAGGGTTTAATGCTCATTAAATTAGATAGGTTTATGAAATTTAAATATATTTATTTTGGAGCGTTGCATCAGTCTTTGCAAGTACCAGGTTTTTGAATGAATTAAGCTTTGGAGCATCACACCAATGTTTGCACATACTTGTTTTTTGAACAAATTAAGTATGGTCCCTGGCTGGTGCCCCAGGAGAGTGGGACAGTCTAGTGCTGCCCTCCCAGCTCAGGGCCCCCCAACCTGTGCTCTGCCATGCAGCTGTGGGAGCACGGGGCTGGCAAATGTCACAAATAAAAAAGCAGAAGCAATGTGAAAATGGAAGCAATTCAAAGGGGTGAACTACAAAAACTTGCATCACCATCTGGAGGACAAAGAGGGCTCATTACACATCTTTGAGTGCCTTTGCGTTTACATGCAACAAATCTGACATGACATGGTGCTTTAATTCACAGCAAGTCAACCTAAACTACATCTGAGTTTTACTTTAATGCACCAGAAAGACTTTTAAAGCATCCAGAAAACCCACTCGTGCACAGTCATGCAATTGCAGTGCAAGAAAGGGCAAAAAACATGGCTTCTACAGAGGCCCCTAGTTTTTCATAACTCATAGCTAGTAAATTTTATGCTGTGAATCACACCTTATTAAAATGATAAGACTAGAGTCTCAGCAGACACAAAGGAACATAGCTTTTGCTTAGTCAGTTAGCTATGTTGGTTTATACCATCGAAGGATCTGAACTATCTGTTGCTTTCCTTGGTCACTCCCATTTTTTCACTATCAATTAGTAATGTAGTTTAATAAACATACAATTATGACTTACAGAGGGGTTAGGAAACTTTGTCAAATAGTAATACTTAAAAAAAACCCCTCTCAGTGCTTTTGTTTTCCAACTTAATCATACATAATTTAAGCTTTTAAAAAACAAATGGTGGATCTTAGCCCTGGATTCTTGTTTCTTTTCTTTTTAATAAAATGTTTAAATATTTATTACCAATAGGGGCATGCATATATCACATTCTATGGCAGTTCTATCAGTAGCCAATAGTTTCTTCAGTGTCATTCTTTGTTGTAGAATTAGCATTGCCACTGTTCTCTAACTGAGGGGCATCATAAACTTCCGACTTTACATCATTACATTCCCTGCTATTTGGATAGGATTTGCAGTCTGTTCCCAAATTCTATTACTGAATGTGCTTTTTTGCTGGAAGGGAGAAGGAAAAAAAAGGAAGGAAAAGAATAAGCAACATTTTTATTAAACCTTTTTTTTTAGCTTTATGCTAGTTTTTTTTCCCTTGTAGACTTCCATGTATTTTTAATGATTTCTCTGTTGCTTATAGAAAGTTAGAAGGGGAGAAGACAGAATAGAAAGGGAGAAAGCACTCAGATAGAATAATTTAATTTTCTACTTTGTGAAGAGAAAAATCTGTCTCTGGGCTACAACTGGAAAAAAAAAAGATGTTTTCTGTTAGTAGCTACTAATACTTTTTATTTAAAACCAGACTATGTTTTGATCTCAATTTCTTTTTTCAGAAAACAAAGTCACATGCTTTACAATATCACTGTGAGGGTGATGCACATACACACTTCAATTTGAAAAGAAACAGGAGAATATCACACCAGAACTGAAGATAACTTGCAAAAAACAACCCTTTGACAAAGCAAAGTCACACAAGCTTCTTGAAAGGAGGGGAAGTTCTCAGGTGTGCATTTTTCATAGCCTGATGCAGTTAGGGAGCTAAATAATAATAACTTCTAAATGTGCCACCTGATAATAGCTATTTAGCTAAATAATTAATGTGAAAGGTTTATTGTTTTTTTTCTGTTATTTCATGTGGCAGGCAAATGTATCATCACAGTTAAGGAGATAAGATCCACATCCTCAAACACCTTTATAGGCATTTGATTTCTCTGGGAATTAAGTGTCTTAAAGCCTTAAGTGAATAGTACAAACCACAACAATTGGTGATTTTGTGGCTGTACAATTATCTGTTGCATTTATGGGCAGTAGCATTGTGCAGAAGGCAGTGAAGGAGATGCCCTGCTAGCTAAGGTGATAGATAGATGTTCAGTTGTGGGGCTGCAATTTTTTGGGAAATTTGTAGGCTAGAAAATGGCAGAAAGGGGGCAGAAAAAATTACAAAGTCACCTCAAAGGATGAACTTTCTAGTCAGAGGATAGTAGGGGCCTACTTCTTTGGTACCTCCAGGGGAGCCTTATAATTAACATGCTGACCTCTAACCTGCTGGGGAGGTGGAGGGCAAGCTGCCAATGATCAGTTGGCACTACTGAAGAGCAGTAGTTGCCAAGGACAGCCCCCTGCTGGAGAACTGCACCTCTTGTCCCTGCCACCCCTTGTAGTGCTCTTCACAGAGCTTCAGATCTTGTCCAGGTTCTTGGGGTGGCAGCAGGATGAGGAGCCCTTGCCCTAATCTTACCCCTTCACTCTATGCCTGCTCACTCAATCCAGCTAAATGGGGAGGTGGCTGGGGGGGAGGGCAGTTAGGGTGAGGGAATTCCTGTCATCGCTTAACTCCCCCCCGCGCTCCCTGGGAATATTCAAGGCATTGTGGGAATGTCTCTTGGCCCTTTAATAGTGTTGGAGAGACCTGGAACTGTTCAAGGGGTGAGGAGCTTAAAGAGTCCCAGTACTTTTCAAGCAGGCATGACACCAGGGTCCCAGCAGGGCTCTCTGACAGCTTGCTGCTGGGTGGGCTACCAGCGGGGTAGTACTCTCCCTCCCTCTTGGAGGGGGAGAGGGAAAGTTGGGAATGTGGAATTTTAGCAAGGTTGAGGTCCCCAGGATAACTAAGTGCAAGTGTACATGTATTCCATGTGGTGCTAGAAAACTTTGCTTTCTGGCAAAGCTGCTGTTTGAAATAGCTAAAAGTTTGTGGCAGAATCACTATTTTGTTTTCTTCCACAAATTGCTTGCAGAGCTGTACACTTACTTTTTGTGCTGGGAAAATGGCATTTTTCCTAACATAAATGTAGCAAAGCAAAGGTCAAGCAGAATACCATCAAAAACAATGAAGGAATGGATGCAGGAGTAGCAACTGGTGTGCCCGTAAGGAGGCTGCAACGTATGCTTCACCTAGTCCTGGCATGATGGTTTAGATTCAGCACTTTCTTCCACATATCCTTAGGAAGTATGGCATTACTGGCAATGGCAGTGACGACACCGACTTTCTTCAGCTCTCACACCTCCTGTTTAGGCAGTAGACAATATGTATTCCTTACTCCTACCTAAATAAAAGCACAAGGATGAGTAAGAGACTTGCAGGCTCCTTCCCTGCACTGCACACCCTTAAAATGTGTAAATAGACAAGCAAACTATACCAGTGTTGCCCAACCTTTTGGTCCTGCTGGCTGGATGAATGGCGTGGGGTTAGTCTGCAAGCCAAATCACGTCCAAAGACCCAAACTGGTTCATGGGAGTGGCCCAGTCTGGGCGCGATCCAGTGGATGGAACTGGCTCAACCAGGGCACCATGTGAGGTGCCAGTCTGATGTGGGGCCCCCGCCCTATATGCTGAATCAAGACGCAGTCCCTGTCCCAGGCACATACACCTGATGGTATCTGTAGCCCTAGCTCCTGCTCATGCGACCCTCAGGGCTTGGAAATTTGGTAGTAGGGTGAGCAGTGGCAAGGAGAAATTCTGGACCCGGGGGAACTATGGGGCAGATGACATGGCTCTGCTGACTGGACCTGGCCTGTGGGCTGGAGGTTGAGCATTCCTGAACTATGCCAAGTTAAAAGTATGTGTATGTGGTGGGGGGTACTTCCTGCTTGTCAGCTGTTCTATGGTAAATGTGTCGTGGGTCTGCTCCTATACCGCAGTGAGGAGAAACTAAACTGGGGCAGTTTGCTTAAATGAAACACCTACTAAATTACTGCGGTTTAGCTTGCACTTATTGTAGGATAGGAAAAGGCACACAAAGAAGTTAGTGCAGAGCAGCTGATGCACAGTAAATGCTGTCTCTCCCTTCAGCTCAGCATAATGTTAGTCTGTCTACACCCTAATAAAAGCCAACATTCATCCCAGTATATAAAAGACATTTACTCAGACTCATCCATATTTTTCTTGCTTATTACATTAATCCACATGGTCATCTCAGAGATTAATATCATGCGAATACATGGGAGCTAGTACTGTTACACCCCATTTTGTTCAAATTCAGGTTTCAGAAACAAAGGGCTTGATCCACTGTCTAAGCTGGATTTGTTTCATTAGAACCATGATCATCAATGGAATAACACCTATTTTCTAGAAAAATAGATTTGGTATTTCAGTTGAGCAATGCTTTATTATTTATTATTAATACTAGATAATATTAGTATTATTCAAGTAGAATATATTGAATATAGCATAATCAGGATCCCATTTGATTATGAACATACATATAGTAAATGGTATTCCTTTTCCCCAAAATCTTCTGAGAAAATATAGGTAGATGCAGAACAGCTGTAAAGGATGTGTAATAAGCAAAATAAAGGTATTTTTGCAGTATTGGACATCTCAAGAGACCTCCTTTCCCCCTATAATTTCAAGACTTCTGGCTTGACCAAAATGCTTTTGAAAATTCTGGCTGCACTTAAGAAAAACATCTGCATGTCAAGATGTTTACTTGAGCCAAACCTCCTTTTCACTGAGATGGGTCCACTCTGAGAGATGCAGTGTTTTAGATCCAAATATTTGCAAAATTTGGTTAGAATTCACTCTGGATGCAGACTGTGCATCTTGGGTCTGTTCCTCATTTCTAGACAGTTTACCCATTGCCAATAGAAACTTTATGGGTCCTTATTAAAAGGGGCATGCCAACCTATTTTAAGTAAGCTTTTGGTTGTAATGATAATATTCTCATGAATAATGTTATCAGAGCTACAGCTCCTCAAGATTTGAAAAGCTCTGGCAGAAAGCGTGTTCATGATTAGCTTTGTTCTGTGATCCTTGCTGTGGAATGAAAACTTCCTATCTCCCAAGAACTGCATTTTAGAAAAGGTGAATAAATGACTATTGACACATAAAATTACTAATAACACATAGGGTACAAATGAGGAGGTGTATTTTAATAGTAATATTCAGAGATTGATGTGTTTAACTGCTATTAGTGTTAATAGGAGTTATTCACATGTATCCATGCATATCGGGAAGTAATGTACACCTACCTTGCAGATGGAAAATTCAAACTGTCTTATTTAGAGCAAGGCAATAGAGTTTGCTGAGATATGGCTGACTCTCTTTAACAAGAAAACCATTTGGGTTGTATATGTATTTTTCCAACTGCAGACTGCCTACTTTTCAAAATACGTACTGCTTGCTGTTTTTTACAAAGAGGGCCTAAAGGGTTCTTTCAGGCTGTTTGATTCCTCTGAGTCCAGTTCTCAGCCAGGAAGCATGCTTTGTGCACTGAACTGTTATTGACAAATCTACCCGATAACTTAAATTCAGAGGGAATTCCAGCAGTATAACAGACTTGTGTAGTTTCAGACTACTATTCATAGGAAATTAAGGCACAGTCTATGGATTTGTAACAAGGAACAGTGCCCTTGTTTGGGCCTGTCCTATCCCCTGTGTCTGGGGATAGGACTGGTCCATATAATTTTAAAGAAGACTATTAATTTATGTATTCATTTTTTATTTATATAAAGTTTTATCTTAAATTCTAGGTGTCATCACAGGCATCACACCATTCTATTCGATTAATTTAAAAGTAGAATTCTGCAAGGAACTCTATTAATCCACAACAAAACAAAAGCTAAATTTTATCCTGAAGTTGTGTCCGTCTTCAACAGTAAGACTACTCAATGTATCAGTCAGTGGGGACTTAAGACCTATGTCTACATGCTGAACTGAGGCAGATTGTCAACCATTTGGTGTTCAGTGTGGATCCCAGGGTGCTTTCCAATACTGCAGCAGTGATGTGCAACTGAACTGTTAGGGTGTATGTAGACAAAATGGAGGCCCTAAATTGAAGCAGTGGGTTTTAAAAAACACTGCTTCAGTTTAGGGCTGATTTAAACCCCTGTGTCATGCACACACCCCACTGACTTACTTGCCTCTCTGGTGGGGAGCAGAGGGCGAGCTGCTGGTGGGTGGATTGTTAACTGCTAATTAATACATTTATATGCTCAACTAGAAAGATGCAGGTTTTCCTTGAGATCTAGGACTTTTCACTGTGGTCTGTTCTTTTTTGTTCCTGCTCAAGAACAGATTTTTCGAGGCATTTTTTTTCATGAGGCTACTACTGAATATTATTTCTTACAAAGGGCATACTTCCTGGGTCTCATTATCTGAATGATTTTTGGTTTATTTCTGAGTTTCAATATGTTTTTGCATTTACAGCCCTTTTTGGTTTAGCTTCAGGTTTCTTTCAACACCTCCTATTCTTTTGTACTGTACCACTGCGGAAGCACACACGAGCATCTGATTTAAATAGGAGGAAGCTGGCAACAGCACATTTTCAATGTAGGATCCTGCACTCTGAACTCACTTCACCTGCTTTTCCCACAGTGCTTGGATTCATTGATCCTCAGAGTATGCTGTAAGTTTCCACAATGGTGGGACTGGAAGGCTGATTTGGCATAATAGCCTATGGAGTGAATAATTCTTATTTAACATTTATATTGTGGTGGCAGCTAGATACCAACTACATCAGAGTTCCATTGTACTGTGCATTGTATAAATATGAGATAGATACAGCCATTTCATAAAGCTTACATTCTAAAAGCTAAGCTGTGATACACAAAGGCAGCAAGCAAGTAGGTTGAGAATGGTATTTAGGCTAGATCCTTAGTTACTGTAGCAAACTAGATACATTCATCAAAATCAGTGGATCTGCTGAGATTTACAACTAGTTGAATCAGAATCAGAAACAGCAGGAACATTCAGAAAACCAAACCCCTTTCTTTAAACACCAGACTGCACTTTGACTCTAAAGGTATCATGCCAACATTGGAGAATCCCTTTACCTGAACACTGCTGAATCAACATTCAAATTGGTATTTATGATTATTCTCCCAAGTAGGCACATCTACATGTGCAATTAATGTCCTTCAATTTACTGTGCAGTAAGTTCACACACATTAAGCTGCTCCTGGGTGCATGTCGATACTTGTGCTTGGGTTGGGAGCAAATTGAGCCCAAGAACAGCAGCCTAGTCCAGGGTTGCTCCTGCATTACTTTGCTGCCTGCAGCAGCCAGGGGGAGCCCCAGGCTCCCCGGGCTGGCATGGGGCTCCGAGGGCAGTCCCAGACTGACAGGAGGCAAGTCTGGGCTCTGGAGCAGTGGAAAGGAAGCTGTCCTTGGCTCTGCAGGCAGTACATGGAGTTAGCCCCATACTTGGGGGGGAGGAGCTGTCACGGCAGCTCCCAGCTGCCTGGGGGCAGCTCAGCCCTGTGCAGCTCAAGGCCAAGCTCTACAGGGCTGAGAGCTGCCTCTCAATAGCTGAGAGCTCCCACAACAAGCTCCTTCCCACCACCTGGAGCTCAGGGCTAATCCCAAGCTCCACATGGCTGCACACTGCCCCCAGAACCAGGGACAGCTCCCTTCCCCCACCAACACCCGCCAACACCCTCCAGAGCTCAGGGCGTAACCAGGCAGCAGTTATGGCCCCCTGCTGCTTGGGCTGTCCAGAAGCAATTTGCTCCCGTTCATTGTCTACATGTGTGCTTCGAAGCATCACTTTAAAGTGTCATTTTCTAGTACCTGTATTTGTCAGTACTAGCAACTGGTGCTTTAAATTAATCTATTGTGCAGTAATTGCTGAGCACATGTAGGTACTGACCCTTTATTGTACATTACATTAATCTAATACTCAGTAAAGTAAATGTGTAGACACACCCGATGAGTCAGAGAATCAGAATCAAAGATGTCAGTGCAGACAAGTCTGGAATATCTTTATGGTAACACTGGTACCATCACATCCTATATTTTTGTTTGTTCTCTGTGTGATATTTAAATACTATAAAATAAGCCTACCTGGAGCAAAGTTTCAGGACGTGAAGGGGATAATCCAAACTGTGATCCAGCCCACCAATTACTACCCGATGGTCCTAGTCCATGTGGGTACTAATGATGTGGCCAGGAGAAGCCCTGATCGCCTGATGGAGGACTACCTCCATCAGGCGTGCTTTCGCTCTGGGATGCGTGCTAAAGGAGATAGGCACACAGGTGGTTTTCTCTTCCATCCTACCAGTGAGTGGACATGAAAGATGGCATGCAACGTGCATCGCAGAGACCAACTGGTGGCTTCGGGAGTGGTGTCTCAAGGCAGGCTTTGGCTTCCTCAACCATGACTGGCACATCACGACAAGAGACATGCTCAGATGGGATGGGCTCCACCTTTCCCCTAAAGGTAAGTGTGTGTTTTCTTCTCCTCTGGCAGGCTTTAAACTAGGCTCACTGGGGGAAGGGGAAGATGAAGGTGGAGGAATCATTGGACTGCCAGACCAAGCAACACCTACAAGTACAGCCGAGCCTAGACCGATGAGCAAAACATATACACAGGTAAGTGACAGGAGTCAGAGAAATGCTGAAAGTAGGGGGCCAGTAGACACATCCATAGGAGGCCTCAAATGCCTCTATGCAAATACTCGTAGTTTGGGAAACAAGCAGGAGGAACTCACCCTCCTGCTAGCTAACACCAACCCGGACATAGTGAAGATCACTGAAATGTGGTGGGACTCAATGCATGACTGGGCGGTGAATGTCAAGGGCTACAGGCTGTACAGGAGTGTCGGGGTACGCCCCTACCTGGCACCCTGCGTCAGGGCCATCTACCAGTCACCAAGTCTGCTCACCTCAGGTTGGGCATGTACCATGTGCTTACCTCTCCTGCCACGACTTTGATGTTAAATGGAGTTGATCCAGATGTACGGTGTGTGTCATCCAAAAATGAGACTCCTCAGCGTCCCATGGGTCCTGCGTTTCTGAGGGCTCCACCACCCCTACACCCTTACCCGTTCCACCGGGAAGTGGCCGTCTATCTTGTCAGGCCACGTATCTGTAGGTCTCACAGACAGTCGGCAAAAGAAAATAGGAAAAAACAACACAAGAACTTTGACCCAGGGACTCTCTTGATAGGAGCGGCTGCTTCAGCCATCAGCAATCGTCCTTCAGTCCCCACCTTACCCCTTGTGGGGTCGGATGCTTCTCTTTTCACTCTCAAAGCATCCCTGTGGAGGGCTTGCTCAATTGCCCTTTTACAGGTGAAGGCCACTGTTGGGCTGTGCCCCTATTACAGGAGCTACGGTCTCCACAGTCAAGTAGTGCCCAGCTATCAGGGTCAATAAGGTACCCAGCTCCAGCCAGATTCCCGCCGCTCCCAGATGGTAAACAAAACAGTTCTATGCCCCACAAGGGCCAGCAGACTGGGCTCAGATGCCCCACTAGGGCTTAGCCCTTCCCCAGAGGCTCCTACCGGCACTCAGTGCTGCTCGCATCCACTGCAACGTACGCCGGCCTGCTCCATCAACTCCACACCCTCCTTCTGGTTCCGCGTTGCCCCCGCTTGCCTACTCTGGCCTCCCTTTTATGCCGGCCAAGGGAGTACCGGCCCCTTCCTTCCCTGCACACCTGTCTCCTTGGGGCTGCGAGCCTGAGGCTACTGGACCCCTGCTCAGGCTGGGGCTCAAGGAGCCTTTCAGCTCTTTCTCTCCCTGACAAGGAGGGACGGGATAGGAAGGAAAGGTGGAGGCATGGCACTTTAAGGAGGAATACCCATCCTTGTCAATTAACAAAGGCTCAGAGGAGGGGCACTCTAAAGTGCTTTGGGTTAGAATACAAGGCAGTCAAGAGGAAAGAGACTTAACAGTGGAGGTCTACTACAGACCTCCCAACCAAGGGGAAGAGCTTGACCAGGAATTCTTAGGTCAGCTCATGGAGGTAGTGAAGTCAAAGGATGTGGTAGTCATGGGGGACCTGAACTTCCTGGAGATCTGCTGGGAAAAGCAGTCAGCCAGATCTGACTGCTCACGTAGGTTCTTAGCCAGAATGCAGGACCTCCATCTAACCCAGGAGGAGCACAGCCCCACCAGGGGAGATGCTTTGTTGAACCTGGTGCTGGCCATGGGAAATGACCTGGTGAGGGGGCTGCGGGTGCTCGACCACCTAGGCAACAGTGATTATTGCCTACTGGAATTCACCATTCAGCGCAAGATGGCAAAGGCCTGCAGCAAAGCAGCAGCCCTAGATTTCAGGAGGGCGGACTTCTGAGGTCCTGGAGGGGAGGGGAGCCAGGTGTCCAAGGAGAGTAGTTGCTCCTTAAGGAGATGATCCTCCAAGCCCAAAGGGAGTAGGAGGACACACAAGTCCCCATGGCTCACCAAATCATCTGGGAATGTCTCCTAGCTAAAAGGGAGGCTTACACCCAATGGAAAGGAGGGGCCATCACCAGGGATGACTATACTGCAGCTGCTTGGGGATGTAGGGGGGCAGTCAGGAAGGCCAAGGCAGAGATGGAACTGGGACTAGCTTCCCAGATTAAGGACAACAAGAAGTCCTTTTTTAAATACATAGGGGGCAAAAAGAAGGTTCCGGGTAATCTGGGGCCCCTGCAGAACACGTTAGGAAATTTGGTCGTCACACCAGATAACAAAGCCAACATATTTAACGATTTCTTTGCCTCCATTTTCCTAAGCAGGGACCGGAACAGTCATGCCCCCGCTGGGCCCCCCTGAGGCTCCAGGGGAGGCACACCTAGGCCAAGGGTTAGTGAGGAACTAGTTAGTGAAATTCTGGAGGGACTGGATGTATTCAAGTCAGCTGGTCTGGACGATCTCCACCCTAGAGTACTGAGAGAATTAGCTGAGGTCATTGCAGGACCTCTGGCATGGCTTTACGAGCACTTGTGGTGCTCTGGAGTGGTGGCAGAGGACTGGAAGAGGGCCAATGTGGTTCCCCTCTTCAAAAAGGGGAAGAAGGAGGACCCGGGAAACTATAGGCCAGTTACTCTTACCTCAATCCTGGGCAAACTTTTTGAGAAAATTATTCTGGTGCATATCCATGAGGGGCCAGCAGGGGAGATCATGCTTAGGGGCAACCAACATGGGTTCATCAGTGGCAGGTCCTGTCAGACCAACCTGGTGGCCTTCTATGATCAGATCACCAAATCATTAGATGCAGGGATAGCAGTGGATATAGTCTTCCTGGACTTTCAGAAGGCCTTCGACACTGTCTCTCACCCCGTTCTCATTAAAAAACTGGGGGACTGTGATGTCCACACCTACACAGTCAAATGGGTCACCAACTGGGTGGAGGGCCACACCCAGAGAGTGGTGGTGGATGGGTTGTTTTCATCCTGGAGGGATGTGGGCAGTGGGGTTCCGCAGGGCTCGGTCCTCAGGCCCGCACTGTTCAACGTCTTCATCAGTGATTTGGACGAGAGGGTAAAAAGCACCCTGTTCAAATTTGCTGATGACACTAAGATGTGGGGGGATGTGGTCATGCTAGAAGGGAGGAATAGGCTACAATCGGACGTAGACAGGTTACAGGGGTGGGTGGATGAGAACAGGATGGGATTCAACACCGGCAAGTGCAAAGTGATGCACCTGGGGAAGAACAACCGGCACCATACCTACAGGTTGGGGAACTCCGTTCTTGTCAGTACAGAGACAGAAAAGGACCTTGGAGTCATCATTGACTCCAAGATGAACATGGGCTGGCAGTGTGGGGATGCAGTCAGGAAGGCCAACCATACCTTGTCCTGCATCCACACATGCATCTCAAGCAGGTCCAAGGAGGTGATACTCCCCCTCTATGCGGCACTGGTCAGGCCACACCTGGAGTATTGCGTCCAGTTCTGGGCGCCGCACTTCAAGAGGGATGTGGACAACATGGAGAGGGTCCAGAGGAGGGCCACTCACATGATCAGGGGGCAGCAGGGCAGGCCCTATGAGGAGAGGCTATGGGACCTGAACCTGTTCAGCCTCCACAAAAGAAGGCTGAGGGGGGATCTAGTGGCCTGTTACAAACTAGTCAGAGGGGACCAGCAGGCACTGGGGAAGTCCCTGTTCCCCCATGCATTGCCAGGAGTGACCAGGAATAACCGTCACAAGCTGGCAGAGGGTAGATTTCGGCTAGATATCAGGAGGCGCTACTTCATGGTCAGGGCAGCTAGGAACTGGAACCAACTTCCAAGAGAAGTGGTGCTGGCTCCTACCCTGGGGTAGGGGAGGCTAAGGGGAGGCTAGATGTACACCTTGCTGGGGTCATTTGACCCCAGTACTCTTTCCTGCCATGGCAGGGGTTTGGACTAGATGATCTACTTAGGTCCCTTCTGACCCTAGAAACTATGAAACTAAGTTTAAGATTAGTTTCTGAACTCATTAAACAAATGCTAGGAATGAAGCAGTATTTATTAGTCTGTCATTACCATACAAATACCACTTTAGCTTGCTTTCTGCAGAATTTCTATTGTGAATTTCCAATATCCATGTCATCTTCGCACTAAACCAGCTCCTGTCACACATCAGGCAATAATCTTCTCTTCTTGATGGGCTTTGCCCATGTATCTTTATTAATTTTACTGGCTCACTTTGTACTCTTTGATACTATCGATCATGAACATAAAACTTTTTAATTATTATTCAGGCAATATTTTCTTCCTTCTGACACAGCATGTTCTTCCAGGTTCCATTTATTTTTAATTAGGATGCTGGCATTGTCCAGTCTGCCAGCCAAATGAGTGCTTCGCAGCGTGAATAATAGTGGTACCTATATAGCAAAATCATGCCATCTGTTGAGCAAAGGGGCAAAGAGGAGGTGGCAAACCTTCATCACTGCACAAAGACCAGGGAATTTTTTTCCATAGCACTCAACAGTATTAGTAAACAGGACCTAATGTGCTGATTTCCACATCCTGAGAGGGAAAGCAGGGTATGATCTGCTATTTAACAAGAAATATATTACACCTATAACCAATGATTTGGTGCTAGGACCAAGAGCTTGTAAGGTGCATCCTGACTTTTGTACAAAAGTAAAATCCAAAGCATTCCTCATAGCCCCTTTCTCTGGAGGCGTTCTTACAACATCTAAGAACTCATAATCAGATGTCTGGGACAGGTTTTGAAATGGCCTTTGTCAGAGCTGCTCAGCTTTGGCCTTTGTTCCCACTGAAGCTTCTGTAAAACTTGATTGTTTCTTCTATTGGAAAAATAGGACAACCCTGAGGATGCTGAAAACCCTATTCCTAACACATACCACTACAAAATTGAAAATGATGAATGTCTTGTGTTCAGTTTGTTTCATTTGGTTATTCACATCCAGCTTCACTTAAGTAACATGTGCTGTAGCAGAGCTAGACCAAATAGCAGACAACTTCTTAGTTATGAAATGTAGATGGTATTTATGATTCAGCTGATATTTCCAAAGCATATTTTCAGTTTCCCAAGTTGTTCTGTATTTGACGTGGAATGCTGTAGACTTATGCTAATAAGGCCTAAACATTTCAAAATGTTGTACTGCAGCTGAGTTGCAGGCATACCACTATCTTATACGTGATATAAGGTCTATAACAGCTGGAAGCTCCATGGCTGCCTATACATGTACTTAGGGTGGGGGTGGGGCGTGTTAATTAGAGCAATTCCTGGAGAGCTGCTCTAATCAAATTGCCTCACTGTCATATGTATTAAGCACCAATGGGTTTAAAAATGGCTATTGAATGTTTTAACTAAACCTCATTTGATGATTTAATGAGCAGGGGTTTATACGCGTGAGGGTGGGGCCACGCTGGAGCATTCTAATTAGAATGCAGAGCAGATTCAATTACTAGAGTGTTCTGATGCATTCTAATTTGAATGAGAACCAACACATATATAGGTTAGTTCATCATTTTTACTGGGAAACTTCAAGAGGGGCCTGGATATTCTCTTCAGCTAAATGCCCCAAACTTTATCTCAACTTCAAACTCATCTCTAACTATTAGCATAGGGTCTTTTTGAGATTTCTGATACCCATCACCTTTTTGCTTGGCAGGAAATACTGAAATAATCATTTTATTAACACTTGTCATAACTGGATTCAGAACATGTAAAAGTGCAAGACCATTAAAAACAATAAGGGAATCATTTTCTGAATTTTTCCTAACCTTAAAAAAAAGGTCTTTAGTTTGAGTTTTTTAATGAAAGTTTGGTGAGTTCTTATTTTATTTCAAACTGTTTAGCCTTCCTGAAGGCAGAAGGCTTACTGCCATCAATAACAATTCATTTTAGCTAAAAGTTGCAAGTCATTTTTAGTTGAAAGCCGTAGGTTTTGTTATCCAAGGCACAATCACATACTTCTGATTTACCATTGTGTCGGTATTTTTACTATATGTTGAATATGCACATCTTCAACAGACACAGAAGAGAGTATTGTACAATTATTTCCTGTCAAATGACCATTTGTAGTACTTAGTATATCATGTATATTACCTTTCATTTGGTAGTCGTAATAGGTCTATTTAAAGACCGGTAAGAATGCTACTAAGTGGGCATGTCTATATGTGCATTTAATATGCTGTAATTACAGCGCATTAAGTTTAGTACCTGTAGTAACAGGCACTAACTTATTGTGCCATAATTGGTGCTACTGTGAAGTAGGATCAATACATGTCTTTTATGTGATGCTAATATGCAGTAGACTAATTTTACTGCACATTTTACTGCAATGTGCTAATGCGTAGCAGAATTAGTTTACTGCACTTTTGGAGTCTTATGGAGATGTGTCCTGTGTTCTATAGAGACTTTCTATCCTTTTACATGGGCTTGCAGTGTTTGAAATAGTAAATCCATGCTATATCAAGTACCTGATTCAAAAATTAAATAAGTCATAATAGATAAAAGAACTTTTCCAACATTTCCACTGTGGTTTCTCTTTCCTTGAGAATTAGGAAGCTTTATCTTCACTAATGTAAAGCAATTGTTGATGTCATAGCAGCATGATGGAAAATCTGAAATATTTAATATAGTTTAGATGGCTGGTGTTATTTGCTCAGAGATTGCTTCTGTTTTCCCACCTTTACCTGTCACCACTGCTTTCACTTAGGCCATGTCTACTCCCTGGCAGTATTGTGCCCTGTCTGGGGTGGCCCTGAGTGCTCTGTTGCTCCCACTTTCAGATAACAAAGGCAAGAATACACTGGTGAAGATGGTCTAGGGATACCCTGAATGGCATGTTAGAGACTATGGATAGCCTGGGTTTGCAGTGCAGCTCTGGTGTTGATGTGGGTAAATGGGAGCAGGTGAATGTAATGCCACTCACCTGTGACAGCCAGACAGTGCCATACTGTACACATGTCATCAAAGTCCCATACAATGTAAAAAGGTAGTTAGAATAGGGCTACCTCAGGATCTCATGATGCCACACCATCAGCTATGTGTATCACTAGAAACTAAAAAACACATTTTCCTTTCAGGCATTTATCAGTCCTCTTTGATAATACCATATAGGGATATCTTAATGAGCTTTGCCTGCAGTATCTCTGGAATTGGAGAAGCAACATAACTGTGTTTAATATAGCACTGTGCCCATGCTAATTAGCTCTGCTGCCTTGGTTTTCTCCATAGGATGATGGTTTATGCCACACAGATTCCTGTACATGGGCTTGTGTGTCCAGTTAGCTCAGGGAATCTCTGGCTGGCATTGAATATACTCTTTCTTCCAGGCAAGGAAATCTTAGGGAATATTGCTTAATCATAGCATCCTTGCTGGTTTCTTTTAACTAGGTGCGTCTACATGAGACACTGACTGCACAGTAGCCTGATACTATTATGTAGTAGTGTTGCATGGCAAAAACTGTGCTGAGATGCTACTGTGCAGTAGCATCACTTAAAAGGAGTTCAGCGGTGCTACTGCATAGTAACTCTACTTCTACAAGTACTAAATAAATGCACAGTGACTACTGCACAGTAGTGTCCTGTGTAGACACACCCACCGTTTGGCTCAGGAGATTAGGAATTAATGTTATAGTTATAAAGGCAAAGATGTCAATAGAGTCTAACATTAGTCTTCTAAATCCATATTTGAACACCAAAGTGACAGTGGCATGGTTTTGAGAAATCCTGCCCCCCCCAATTACAGGTGCTGAAGCCTAAGTCTTTGACTGAAAATATTGGCCTGGTTACTATTGCGAAATGCAACTAAAATGAAAACGTTTATGTTTATTTCTTGTTCGTCTAGTGAATAGACACTAGCAATGAAATATGTAAGATAATGGCTTTCTGCTCTTACATAAAGAACTAACTTTATAAAAGATACTTTGTAAACCAAACTGATCTTGTAATAATGACAGTTATAATAAACAGCTGTAGTAGATATTCTTTTGTGCTGTTACTGTGAAAAAACTGATATTTGCTCTCTATATCCTGCTGAGCAACACAAAGAATGCCCCTATTTTTAAAATTTATTTAAAAGGAAAGTGAAACATTGTGGGTCTCCTTCTTTATTATTTACTATATACATGTAGTGCCCAAGTGACCCAGTCATGGACTAGAACCCCACAATGCATACTATGGAGACACTCCCTGACGTAGCTGATCTTTAACTTCAGTTTGATTATTTTGTTAGCATCAGCAAGTAAAAACCAGCCTGAATATCTGTCCCATGTGTGACTGCCTAGAATTATATCTAAATCCTGCACATGTATAAAATCAAAATATTTCAGAACTTCAAAGTTTTTGTCTTATCAAATAACTGTTGTCCTACATTCTTTGGCTTGAACGAATTAAGGTAGAGCCTGGTTTTAGCTTCATTTTATTATGTTGGAAATGGATAAATTACATATTCAACCAGATTTTGTTTAGTGAAATCCAATTATTGTGTTTTAAATGGAGATGGAGCAATGAGTCATTCAATTCATACAAGGCAAACATTTCATCATAAAGTTTAATGTAAAAATCATTCTGTTTGCCACTAATTCAGAATATCAGAAAGCCATTTAGGAGCATATCAGAAGCAAAAAGATGGTATTGTTCTAAAACACACAATAGAAGGACAAATATTATTTTCCACTAAAAAAAAATAATCTACACTTTTTCATCTTATGGAAACTACAGAGCATGTCAAAATCAAATGTTTTTAATTCTAAATTAAAAGAGATACAGTTCAGGCTGATTGTTGCCTGCAGGAAATCTTCTAGGCTGCATTTTTGACAATCTAAATATAAAAGCACCATCTGAGCAAATGTTAAAATCATTCTGAAGCATATGATGAATGTTCACCAGGAGTCACAGACCGTTGCCTGATCTCAAGTGGAATTAAATTGGAGCTTTCTAGGAGAAACCAGTGCTGGAAATTTGAAGTTCAGTTTATTTAATCTAAGTTCTTTGTACACCTTTAATCTTGCCTGAACAAATAAAGTAAACCTGCCTACATAGCTCAGTGAGAAACAGCTCATGTGAGATGCATAGTGGGTGCATCTACATGAGACACTATGGTGCAGTAGCTCATTGTTAGCATGCAGTAGTGTTGATGGGCGCTAACTGTGATGTGACGGTACTGGGCTGTAGCTTGTTGTTACTGCACAGTGGCATAAGGAAAAATACATGCGGCAATGATACAGTGCAGTAGCGCTGGTTACTGTGCAGTCTGCTGCGTGTGTAGATTCAGATAGTGAGTACATTACTGTGCAAATATAATTGTTAATAAACTATGATACTGGATTTACAGAAATAGAGCTCACCCCTTGTTTCCCCACCCCTCCAGTAAGGATCCTAGGTTTTAAGTTTTGGTCTTCTGGGTTCTCATTTTGTCTTCTATAGAAGGTTAGAGTAGGAATTACAGATAAATGTCAGAGGTCTCCTCCTGAATGCAGAAATACTACAAGAGAACGGTAGTAGATGTAAGCCTATCTGTATGCCTTATTTATAAACTTTGTATGAACCTCCCCACAAAACAGCCTACCAGGATACTTTTAAATATTACATAGCATGAAGGTACCTTGTAATTCCAAATAAAAGGAGATCTTCCTAAGCATGGCATCTACATTACCCACTGAGGTTAAGATCATGATACAAATAGCCCAAACCAGCACAGATGTGTAGCTGATATAGTAATGTCATCAGCTAGTGACTGGACTCAGCAATGATTTCAGGTACAGCAAAGCTCTGTCATCTGGCATCCATGGGGAATGGGGGGTGCTGGTTAATTAAATATGCCAGTTATCTGAGAGCTATACTTAGCCATAGTTGCCGGGTGGGTAAGATATTCAGTGATAAAGTCATGATACAGCACAAGCACAACATGATCACAATGGTGGATGATTACAATTGAGACTGCTGCTAGCGACACCACTCTGCAGCATCCTAAAGCTTCCGTAAACAACAGATCTATGAGAAGTGCATAGCAAGACGCTGGATGGCTACTGGAATTTTTCCAGCTACGTGAAGACAGATTTGTATTGCCGTCTATGGCAGATGTCGGTTAACAAAGCTTTCCAGATGGTAAAGTGCCGGATAACCAGCTTTTACTGTACTACTACCTCACAGGTAAAGAAGCGTTCCCTTAGCCAACTTGAAGCTTCTGGGCTAGGGACAGACATTCAAAAATCCTGTGCCTGAATTGATTCAATCTTTGCAAGTTAGTCTAACCTGCTCAGGTTGAACTGGTTTGCAACTGCACAGACATTCTTTCTAGACTGAGGAAATGCAGACACATGCCTGCAGTGGCTCAAGCTAGAAGTTGGAGGGCACTAGAGCAGCCCTCCCTCCCTTCCATAGTGCTGACCTGAGGTGGGGCATGGCCAGGCCCCAGCAGGACACTCTGATTAGGGAGGGATGTTAACCCCCACCCTGCCTGCACTATCCCAGGCTTTTCTCCCTTCCCTGCTCAATGGGTGGGAGTGTTGCCAGACTCCAGTTCCAGGCTAGCTCTCTAAGGCAAAGGGGAGGGGGGTGCAATGCATGAATATTTTGATGATACTGAGCTTTTAAATCTCCCTCTCCCTGCTTCTTCATATTGTCTGCAAACCTGACAGGCAAGGGAGCCATCAGGGGTCTGATAACGTGACATTTATCAGCCCATCAACAAAACAAAATCCTCTCTTATTAGTTCAAGCTCTTCTTAAGCAGCTTTTTCCAAGGAAGGAATGGAGGGACATTACCAGCTAATTGTCAACCAACTTTTGATTGTTCCAAAAAGACCTAAGTGGACCCTGTTCTGTCTGCCTGTCCCAGTAAAAACTGGACACACACACACCTCTCAGCATTAGCTGGCATACCACATGCCTAGGGTCCATGGGGCTGGGGTCCATGCTGTGGGATAGGAGGGAGGGATCCCTGCTTGAGCAGTGGTGGGGAGGGCTAGGGCAGGGGGAAGCAAGGCAGACCCTTCTGTGTCTGCAGTTTCCACTGGAGTTCTGGCTAGGAAGCAGAGGGGTGGGCCAGCCCTGTTCTCTCGAGCAGCCCTGCCCAGAGCTGCAAAGCGTTTGGGATGCTGAGGGACTCTGGTTTAACTTAAACCAGGAAGGGTTCAGGAACAGACATTGCATAAACTTGTTTGACCCAAATCGGTTAAGTTTGATAGTACATTCATCCAGGTTTATCTTAAACCAGTTTCAGCCATTTTGAAACTGGTTTCTGTGCACTGAACTTATGTTCTGTTACAGGTTTAAACCGGTTTCTGGTCACTTAAACCATTTTATGTGGAATGTCTGTCCCTAGCCTTGGTGTTGGGACTAGACACTATAAATCTAAGTTTGACTCTTCTCTGTTTGTGGTATGGTCCATTATCATTTTATAGAACATTCCCTTCAAAGCAAAAGAGAGGATTTTAAATATTAAAAACAATTCAAGCTACTATTTGTTCCCTTTGAACCATAGCCTTCTTTTACAGAGTCACTGAAAAATTATTTGAACACAGCCAAGAGGGTATTTTGCAGGACATTTTTCCTGGGGGTACTTTCCAAGCTGTTTACCACAGGGACAACACCACATTACAAGTTTTGTCCACATGTAAGATGGCATCCACTCAGGCATAATGATAAGCAGATGGCATTATTTGCAGTGGAAGTAATAACAACCAGAAGCATCGCTCCTGCATTATTTCATTGCTGCCTGCATTATTTTGCAAATATTTTCATATTATCTTTTTTTTAATATGTAGAACTTTTTGGGCTTTCTCTATGCAAGGACAGTTATCGATAACAACTGGAATTAAATTGGCGATCAGACAGAAGGTATTTGAAAGCTGGCATACTTTCAGCAACATTGACCTACCTTACCAACAGAAAAGAAAATGAGTCTTCATATAGCCTAAGGATCAGGAATTACAATTTGCTAAGGGTTAAAATACATCTTGTGTATGGATATATATCATAGTATATAAATTAAAAAGTTAATGTACTGATTCACATATTGTATATCAACCATAACTATATTATATATTTATTATATACATTTGTATTCATTGTATACATTTTATATAGATGATAATGAATAAGCTAACTTTAA
Organism: Crocodylus siamensis; assembly: GCF_052110815.1. Lineage (NCBI taxonomy): Eukaryota > Metazoa > Chordata > Crocodylia > Crocodylidae > Crocodylus > Crocodylus siamensis. The sequence goes on along the minus strand of NC_143397.1, from coordinate 163,082,986 downwards.
TATGAGTGCAGCATTAATTTTCATGATACCAATATAATGAATTTAATACTAATGCAATATTAATTGTCCACTTAAAATATGCTGGCACCTTACCAGGTCTATTGCACTTACATTTGATAATTTTAAAAATAATTTTCTGTATTTGCTAAAGAGATTGAGAATTCATCAAAAAACTCAGAGATAGCATTTTTCTCATGATGCTTTGAGCTAGACTGTGGCTTTAAAGGTCCCTGATACATTAGGAGAGATGGTGTGGAAGGGACTTACATCTGTAGCAACTCCCAAGGGCAATCTGCATCCTGGGACAGAAAACACAGATTGCCTCCAAAGGCACTAGAGACCACATGCCAAGTGGTGACTACACCTACTGGAAGGTTTCAATGTGCACTCCCACAAGCACTGGCCCCAGACAGCTTGTATGGATGAGCTATGAGCACAGTTCAAAACGTTCCCAGCTGACGTGCTAAGCACAGATAGCTATTTTTCTTACAAATTGCCTCTGCACTGAGGGATTGCATTGCAGGGCTTTTGCCAGTGGAGAAAGACCTTGTTTCTTAGGAATTTGAAGAATGTCCTGCTTGGAAGAAAAGTAAAATTGTTTTGGGAGTTAGCAACAAGAAGCATGCTGCCTCTGTAGTCTCTTACAATAAGAAATACAAACTCTGTTCTTTAATGAACTCATACTGATACTGGACTCGTACCGAGTTGATAATGCCATCATTTCAGGGATTCTTCTGCTTGAGCTAACCCATCAAGGAGGAGACTGCAAGGTCATGCAACTATTCTTATATATATCTATAGTAGTTCTGCCTAGAGACCCTGCTTAGGAGCAAGGCCCCATTCTGCCAGACATTATACAAATGCATTGTACAAGACAGCTTCTGCTTCAGAGAATTTATAATCTAAACAGACAAGGCCAGCTGTAAGAAAGAAAGGAAGTATTCCTCTCCTTATTTCATGAACGAGAAACAGAAATGTTGTCCAAAATCCATTTTAGTCAATTATTTAATTTGACTGGGGGTTAAAATGGAGCCCTAAAACAGATAGCTCAGTGTTCAGATTCCTCAGCTATGCTGGTATCTGAAACCCACTGAAATCAACAGCTAGGCAACCACATATGTTTGAGGATCTGAGCCTGAGTGAATTACCAAATCACAATGGACATTGTTGCAGAATTAAGACTTGAGCTTCGAGCTAATGCATCCTAATCTAGTGCATTAAGCACAATGCTATCATTCTTCAATTCCTAGATTATGTTTTCGGCTGTGACTGCAGTATATTGTAGATGCATCTGCCCTAGCTTTCAATTCTCTGTGTTAAATACTGGTATCAAACTAGCTACTACTGCATGGAGCTCAACATGGGTTAACCATTTTAGCATTTCCCCTTTGATGGATTATGCAGCCTGTAATGACCATTATTCTGCCATTGCGACAATTCTGCCAGCACCCCAGCTAGCTAATTTAAAGTTGATTTGCATTTGTCTATACCATACTATCATCACAGCAATTACTGAAGTATAGGCATATCCTAAATTCTGTGAAAACATCAACAGTGAAAACACCATGCTTAGTTCATACAGGTGACTAGTTTTTGGTTTTGTGCTTGTCTGATTACTTTATTGACTTTCAGATGATCAAGGTTGTATTTGGATGAATTTAAATTTAAGACACAGAACACTTGCAAGTGGCAAATGAACTGAAATGGGTTTCTATAAGAAACTATGGGTTAAAACCAGCCAAAAGAAAACAATGAAAATCATAAGGGAACTGTGACAATCACTCACATGTCCCAGTCTTGTGTGGAATACTGTCCATGTGATCTGAAGAGCTGAAATTGTAAAGGCAACGGCAGGATGAAAAGAGTGTGTCTTGCATTCAGAAGAAGAAAAATCAATGGAAAAAAAATCAATGGAAAGTTATAAAAGCTGTACCAATTAGTTTTCTAATATATGGCCTTTTGAAGTGCCAAAGAGCATTTTTAAGTGGTACTTTTTATTTTTATTTGAATAGACTGACTGCTTAATGGTACGGAAGCAATCATGTAAAACTAGAAAAGACTGTACCAAAAAGGGATCTTTTAGAAGTGAAGGAAGCAGGAACTATAAATATGAGTGACCCTTCATTTCCAAGACTATGCACCCAGGACAATCCTACACTTTGTTTCGCACATCTTCTTTTGGTTGCACTGTTGTAAGGTGCTGAAATCATGTGAATGAGAGAAGGATTTGGCCCTGTGAAGCACAGTGACATTTGATCTCACATGGGAATGAAGGTGTGAAAAATCTTCCCCTTCACAAAAAGTCAGAGCATGAGACCTAACCTTCTTTCACTTAGTTACATGGCTGAGAGAATCAAAGCGCCAGAATTAGCTGTGGAAGGTAACAGAAGCAACAACAACAACAGATTCTTTTAACACTTTTATGCATTTTCAGTCAATAAGAAACAAAGTGGTATTTTACTATGCAAGTGCCCCTGTATTTATCAACCTCTGTTATGAGTAACACTGAAAATAATCAAAATAAAGTTCTTTTTCTATTCCATTTTAGCAGGCTATGCCTCTGGGTCTGTCTGTAAAGAATAATTTGAGATATTACTGACACATCATACTATGGGAGTTGGATTAGATGACCTCTTGAGGTCCTTTCCAACCCTAAATTTCTATGATTCTACATTTTAGGATTAAAAAAGAATAATTATTTCCACATTTGAAGCTTTAGATAAAAAAGAAAAGAAAAGACTGGACAACACTTGCATTACAGTCTTGAATTTCAGGTATCCACAATACCCTTGTAACATAAGAAAGATTCTGTCCCTTGACATTGTACTGAAAATTCCCTCAATTTCTGTGCTTGTTTAATGACTTCCATGACTTTTAGATGATCAAGGTTGTGTTTGACTGTCATTTAAATTTTAGAAATAATTTCTTATGCAATGGTAAGTGAAAAATGAATTGAAATGGGCTTTTATAGGAACATGTGGGTTAAAACTGACTAAAAGACCATAAACAAAGGATTATAATCGTGAATATGGGAGAAATATCAAGTAGGGTAATGAAGGGTGCAGTTTTAGGACTGTTCCTATTTAACATCTTCATTAGCAATCTGGAAGAAAGAGTAAACAGCATGTTAATGAAATGCACAAATGGTACTAAATTAGGAAGAGTCACAAACACCAGTGAGAGTACAGATATAACAGGCACAGCCCTAGGGAGAAACATAGGCAGGAAAAAACAAAATGTTGAAAAATGCAAGCTAATAGATTAGGGCTAAAACAATATTAATCAATTTAGAAAAAAGTCCGGAAAAGGAGTGATGTAGAAAGAAACTTAGTGAACAACAAATTAAATATTAGTTGTAATGTGATGCGGTTGCAATAAAAGGCAATAAACTTTGGGCTACATATGCAAAGGCATGAAGTCATGGATCAAAGAGGCAATAGTTCCTCTGAATTGCTCTGTGCTACTCAAATTGGAATATTTTGTTCTGGGAACAACAAAATATTGATAGACTGGAAGAAATTTGTAAGTCAGTGGAGCTATAACAAGTTTATACTAATAGATATTTTGACCCCTAGATATAGGCAGATCCAGGATTTTAAAAAAAGGTGGGAGTATAGGTTCAGCACTAACAAGTGTAGGGGGGACTGCACCCCCCACTTCCAGCTCCTCCCTTCAGGGTGGGCAGATCATACTGCAGGAGCAGAAGCCAAGAAAATTTTTTAAAGTCCCTATTTTTGGTAAGAATTTCCAGCCCTGTAGTGTGTGGTTTCAGCGTTGGGTCCTGTCTTGTCCTGTCCCATGTACAGCAACATCTCCCCTTCTTTCTCATTCTTCCATTCACCCTCATTATTTATACCCCTGGTCACAAAAAGGGCTTGGAGAGATCTGCCTGCCACCGCTGCTGGCTGGCCTTTCCTGCCCTGCTCTAGCCGGGGCTGTTTAGAACCAAGCTCAGCTGGGGACAGCAGTGGTAGTATGTAGCAGCCTACATGTTTGCAGCGTCTGTGCAATCCAGGTGTAGGTGGTAAGCAACTGATTGTTGGTCAGCCTAGGAGGACTGGGACAGCTGAGGAGCATAATTGGCTGGCCAGTCCAAGTTAAAGCTCCCAGGCCCAATCAAGTAGAGTTGAACAAAGCTAGCTAGCAGATGAGGGTACTCTGGGAAGAGACTCCAGCAGAATGAGACAGAGAGAGAAAAAGAGGGAAGACTTGGGGGCTGCAGTGTAGAGCTGGAGTGATTGTCTTAGGGTCTGGGAAAAGATCACAAGCCAAGAGATATGATTGCAAGGCTAGAAGCAGCAATAAACCAGAGAACCCTCTCAGGGTCTGGGAAAGAACCTAGGTGGTGAGTGTGAACCAGGGAACCCACTTCAGAGTGAGGGAGAAAGGAGACTGTGGTGGTGAGAAAGTGGCACAGACCTGGAATAACTTTCTCAGGGTCTGGGAAAAGACCCTAAGATGTTTGATATCCCTGTATTGGCTATGCCTTCATAAAGCATAAACAATCAGTCTGCAAAAAGATGAAGTGTCTTGTGGGGCAAGTATGCCTAGAAAAATAAAGATGGTGTTATCTACACTGACAACCTGCTACGTTGTGGACGGGTTTCCCAACTGTCTTCTTTTCCCCTGGTTCTTCCCCACAACCCCAGGGATCTTAGCAGAAGTGGAGAACCTGCCCACTGCCACTGGGTTAGCTGAGCAGCACTCTTTGCACAGCCTGACTGGAGCAAGGTAGGAGCAGCTCTGAGTGTCCCACCTTCATCTCAGTTGGTGGCAGTAGCAGCAGTGGGTGGAGGGTGGGGGACATGCTATTGAGTACAGAGGGGAAGGGAGGGGGTACCAGGAATAAATAGGGGAATTTCTTAGTTGCTTTGGCATGACCATGTTACTGAAGCCCACCTGGATCCTCCCCTACCCAGAAACTTGTTTATTAGATGAGCAAGTGGAGGTATCCTAGTTTACAAAGCTCAAAAGATCTTTCCCCTCAAAAAGGGACCTTATTTGTTTTGGGTTGTCAGAGTACTTTGTAAAATGAAACTGAAAAATAGACATCTAGGATTAATAGATGGAAAAAGAGTATAATTGTCTTTTAAATGTTTATTGAACTCAAACTCCAAATGAAGTATAGCTCCTTTATATTCATTCTCCTTTGGGCAGTTCTGCACCAAGGATGGTGGTTGGGAAAGCATTTGTGGTGGCTGCTACTTTTGTTCCCTGATCACCTTTGCCTGGTTATGCTGTTCAGGAATGGAATGACTTAAATCATTGTGAAAGTGAAGGTTATTTAGAAATGGAAATGCACTCTTGCTAATACAGCACTGTAGGCAATACCAGCTGAAGATGCTACACAAGTTGTTTTAAGGGAGTAGCTACAGGAAGTTTGTTTCAGTGAAGAAGTAAGATTGCATGGATGCAGATGCTATGAAAACAAATTGGCTCTTGATCATTCAAACAGTGTTAATATTTTCATCATTTCCCATCTTCTCATTGGCATAAAATGAAGTACATTGCTAATAGAGAGGAGTTCAGTGCAAAATTTAGAATAGTCCCCATCTGGGGACATTAAGTCTGGATCCAGAGTCCATGTGAGTTTTATAGGAAAAAATAACTATGAAATAAAAATATTATTACAAAGGTATATTTTGTTTTATTTTTAACTGGGCTTTCATTTGGACAAGAAATTTAATTATTTTGGCCCTAGAGGGACTATTCTATTTGCAGTAATAGGTATAAACAAATAGACAACTGCCCATTCTTGAATGTAGATGATTTTTCCAAAAGGCAGGAAAAAAAATATCTAAGAACAACTATAAAGAAGCCAATTGTTTTGGATCAGGATATACAGACACATCAGAACATTCTGTGTAAAATCTTGAAGAGTTCTCTTTCCACGAGAAAATGCTTGTACTTCCCAGTTGGTTAAAAGAAAATGGGACCTCCTTTTGGTATCAAGGGAAATATTGTTAATCATGTTTTAACTGAATACTTTTTGTCTTCTAATCTAAGTTGGTATGTTGGCTGGTAATGCAGGGAGAAGCCATGTAAGCCACTTCACCTAAAGGAGAAAGACATCAACCTGTGTGTGCCTGACTATTCCTGTTTCTCGTTGTGGTATGCTAGACTCAGGCAGCTGTCTAGTTCAGAATATGGGTACAGGTGGGTAAGCAGATCAAAATCACAGACATTGTCTTGCTTTTTAGGTCCATGTGCAGTTTTAAAAAAGACAGGGAAGACCAATCTTGTATGCTACAGGGTGTCTGTCTATATCAGGAGTCAGCAACATTTTTGGGTAGAGTGTCAGCAACACTCACAATCTTCACCTGTAAGATGTTGGTGTGCCAGGAGTGGATAGCAGGGGCCTGCAAGGGCCCCAATCCTTGTTGTGACACTGCAACCCTGGCCACTTCCATGCTATGTACCCTGAGATGTGCATGCTACCACAGAGCCTGGGCTGTTTGCAGCAGGCAGCTGCACTGGGGTCTGTAGAGCCCTGGCCTGGCTTGTTGCCAGGGGTGGGTGCAAGGACACCTCAAGTTGGATGAGGGGGAAGGGGCTGGAGCTACCCTGCCATAACCAGGATCGGGCCCCTTCGTAGTTCCCCTGCTGTTTGCCCTGAGGTGCATGTGCCAAGTGAAGTGCCTTCATGTGCCACATGTGCTGGAGTTTGCCTACCCCTGCTATAGCTGTTTGAGTTTGGAAAGGGCCATAGCACATTCAGAAACTGCACAATGCCTGGCTATACTGTGCCTTTCAAATATCTTAAATCTGTGATCTATTGAATATGTTATTTTTTTCAATGAGATGAAAAACAATTATGTAGGTGCAGGGACTCTTATAATATAAAAAGAATCAGACCTTTATTATTATTATTATTATTATTATTATTTACTTTTTTTTTAATAAAAGGATCCCTTCTTAGGCACAACTTATGGTATCTGCCAAGTGTGGTTCCAGAGGGAAGCTTGAGAAATAGATTATGAGTCCCAGGATACGGTTTTTATATAATGAAACATTAGACAGATTATTAGGAACTGAGAGCTGTTTTATTTAATTACTAAACTAAATCTATGTAAAGTTTTAAGAATTGTGAAACCTAAACATGTTCACAAAGCATCTGTTTTCTTTGAGAGGGGCTGAACTTTCCACAAGTGGCAACTAATAACTCCCCTGTTTGCCAAAATCCTTTTCAAAAGGCAAACCATTTTCCCTTTTTCTTTTTTTTTTGTCCTACCCAGCCCATCTGAAAAAGACCATGGAATTTATGGCAAGAGAAGAATGGCTTCTTACTCCAAAATACTCTAACGTGGGTAACTAGGAAACAACAGTGATTTAGTTCGTTGTACATATAGAAGATTAAAAGTATTGTTTGTTTGCAGAAACATCAGCCATTTTGTTATTGATTTGTAGCAGCCCACAGAGAACATAGATGCAGAGAAAAACCATGTTTTTTCCTCCAGGCTTTTGCTCCGTAATTTAAAAGGCACTATTCAAGCTAAGAGTATATGGTTGCTCTCTGTTTATGTGGGGGGGCAAAAAAGCTAGCACAGGCATCAACCTAATTACATCTACATGGGTTCCTGGTGACCCACAGACTCTGGTTCTACAGATCCAACTGCATAATCAGAGATGTACTTAAAAAAGGGAAGCTTTATCAGAGAAGTTCCAGAATGATTTCATGGCTTGTCCATATGGGGACGTTCAGGAAAGCTAATCTGTACTAGGTAAAAGAGTGCAGTTGAAGTGGATTAGTTAAACTGCAAAGTAAATTAAACTAAACCAAAGAGAACAAATCCTGTTTCTCACAGTGGTACATTCTAGATGGGATTAGGAGAAATGACATTAATTGCCTGAATGGTTTCTGAACTTGTATTTAGGCAGCATGCCCTTGCAGCATAGAGCACTCTTGTGTGGTATGTAGCACAAATGTGTTTGCAGCACCATATACCGCACGACCGTGCTCTTCTGCACATGCCCTCTGGGTCTAGGTTGACTTATTACTTCACATGATGAAAAGATCTTCCTCCATCTCTCTCTCTAAATCTTTATCTGTCCAAATCTTCTTTGTTGTCCTTCCTCACTATACAAGTTCTAACCTCAGCTATGTACAACATACATTAGTAATTGATTTTTTTTTGAGTTGTATTCCATAAGACAGAAGGTAAATGTTTGATAAAAGTGTACTTGTGTCTGTCTAGGCTCTTCCAGAGGTGTAATAGCAATTTTAGCACCCAGGACAATGGTGTTGAGTGCTGAATTAGGGAGATGGGGGGGAGGGGATGTGGAGAAGGGAGGGTGCTGAGGCCAGAGAGTGGGAGTGCAGAACACTTTCAGAGTGCAGAGCACTGCTGGTATCCCCTCTAAATTGGTACCTGGGGCTGATTATACTACTGGGTTCTTCCCCGTCACAATTTGTGCCATGAACATACTATAGTGGATGTCGTTAAAAACTCAGCATCTGCCCCACACTGTGGTTTCACTAGTGTGGTACCACTGTCATCACAATTTTTTAAGGGTACTAATTGTGGTATATGGAATGCCACAGGCTCTCTAAGACAGCTACCAATTAGTTTCACTTCCAGGACCTGACAGACATTTCAGTATGGTTCCAAAACTCAAGAAAACGCCTGAAGTACCACAAATAAATTCTGACATGGACCTCAGGTATACATTGAGTAAAATTCAATGGGAGTTAATTATACATATCTGAATGCGGAGGTATATATGGCTATATAAAACATAGGGCTGCCTTTCATTTGCGCTATACCATTTTATGCTGCTGGGAAACCTCAAAGTGAGGATCAGTATCAATTACTTTCAATTCGGGCATTTTTATGATGCGAGAAACTGAGAAGTGGTCTAAATGTAACAAGAATTGGCTCCAATATATCTCTTTGCTGAGAGCTGAATTTATATATTAAGTGTGACTTGAGACTCAAGTCATTATTGAGTCTCATATAAGACTTGAGACTCAAGCCATTATTGGTGTTCAATATACTACTTAGAATTTTGTTCTCCTAATGATATGCATATTCAATACCCTTTTGTGTAATTGAGAGTTATCCACAGTTATGAATGAGAAAATTCATCAACTTGCATATAACAAGCACATTATCCTGATGTTTTGCATATGGTTTACAAATTTATGGTCTGCTGTAAGTGTAAAGTATCTGCATTGCTTTTAAATAGCTTATCAGTAAGGATAAATAGGTCCAAAGGAAAAAAAGAAAAGAAAAGGTTTTCAAGCTGAGGTTGTGAATGTATAAGAGAGAACTGTGTGACTACTTCAGTAGAAATATGCATCACTGTTGATGAATGGTATGTATAATTTGTTTATATAATTACACAAGTTATCAGTACTAGCTTTTCGGCAACTCAGAAATAGAACAAAATCATCACTCACTGCATTATTCATTGATTATTTAAACCTCAATAAATGCAATTTAACAATTATAGTGCATAGATTTATACTGTAACAGACACAAATAATTATTTCAGCTTCATTTCTTTTTCTGACTGTATCAAAATAGTTGCAGTGAATTCAGGAAAGCACTTGCATCGATCCCTGTTCAGGAAAGTACCTAAACATATGTCTGTTAGGGCTGTGTAAAATTTCGACAGGTATTTCGAGCTCGAAACAGCAAAATTGAAATGAGGGCACTTGTAACATTCTGAAAATTTTGAAACATTTTGACTTAACTGCTGGGCTTCCTTGCAGTTAATCAGAAACTAAGTGGGGTGGTGGGAGGAGGGGAGAAGATGAGGGAAAGCTCTGATATTGACATGTGAGGCTGGCCAGTGTCTGCAATCCTTCCAATCCTAATGCTCTGGGGGAGGGATGGATAAACTGCATAAAAAGCATTGTTTGAACTGAGCTTCCTCTCTGCCTTGAGGTCAGTTTATTGAGCTGTGTCTTCCAGCAGCATCAGAAAGGCTATCACTTCCTACTTGCTAGCCTGTTACTAACAAGTGGGATCCAATACCTTTTCCTTTCCTAATACCCTTTCTTATATTCATTCCTTTCAATTTATTCCTCCCCCAAATCCTCTTTTTGTTTTTATTAGTCTATTTTGATTCCTTTCCCCAGAAAAGAAATCTGTGCTTTTCCTCACAGTGTGCATTCCATTCACTGTGCAGGGAAGCACAGCATATATAGCATATTATATTATAAAATTTATACAGGAGCAGATACATATATTTTTATATATCTCATTTATTGCATAAATGCATGCATACAATTATGTACATATATTACATATATACAGATTACATTAAAGAAGAACACACAGATTTTTCCAGCACACCAAACACACTATGAAGCACGCTGGAAAGGCAGCTGGCAAGCCTTCAGGGAGGGGCGGAACAGGGATTAGAGGGAGAGCTGTAAGTTTTCCACACCCCCCACCCGTAAACTGAGATGCAGCCTCTTTCCTACAACTAGTAGGCATAAGGCCTCTGGTTCTACTAGCAGCAAGGAGAGGGGAGCAGTGCCACTGCCTGAGTCTGCATTCCCTCCAATAACAGCAGCCATAACTCCCCCTCCACTGCCACACCATGACAACAAGCAGCATCAGCATGACAGTCTCCTCCACCCCCATTTCACTTCCCAGCCTAAGCCTTCCAGTGCCAAAGGAAGAGCTGGAGCTTGATCTGAATGTCATAGTGAAGGAAATTCTGGGGAAGGAGGGGGTATCATGTCAGTTTGTGTTCTATAACCCTCAAGTTTCCCCTAGAGCCAGATCTCCTTCCCCAGAAGGCACTTCAAAGGAGGTTGAGGTAGAGGGTGTGGAGGCAAGTGGCTCAGCTGAGTCAGCTCCTCCTGTTGCTATGCCTCTGCCTGCTGAGGAGGGGGAAAAGGTAGCATCCACACATGAATCCACACCCCAGAAGTGAGGAGGTAGTGCGGTCTGGGATAATTTTGAGCTGGTAGATGATCCCGCCTATGCTATCTGCTTGCACTGCCAAGCCAAAACCAGCTGAGGCAAGGAAACAAAACACATGAGCACCATGGGGATGCTGATGCATCTCCACAGGCACCACCCCCTTGCCAATGCTCCTTCTTAGCCAGGCACCACTGGGAGTGTGCCCAAAAAGAAGTCCCCTTCTTGCTCCAAAGCCCCCATCCAGCCAAAGCAGAGGCAGGCAGGCCATCCTGGAACAGTGGGGGAAAGGTGGGCACACCAGGGGGCACTTTTCTAAGGTGAGAGAGGTTGCCCAAAGCATTGGGAAGATGCTTGCTTTGGATGGCCAGCCCTTTTCCTTTGTTGCGCAGCTAGGGTTCAGGCAGCTCATGGCACTCATGGCCCCATCATACAAAGTACTCGCATGCACCACCTTCAACAGGATGGTGATGCCCTCCCTGTACAAGGCATGCAGGGAGTACTTGAGGGAAGAGCTGCACAAAGCAGGTCCACAGGTGGCCTTACTTTTCACCTCGCATATCTGGAGCACCCAGGGTAGAGATCATGCCTATCTCTCCCTCACAGGGCACTGGTGTGACCAGTCAGGCCTTTGGTGGGCTGTCTTTCAAGCTGAGGTGATGGATGAGTCCCACACAGCAATCGAGATCATGGGAACCATGAACTGCTTGGTGCAGAGGTGACTCACTGGACAGGATGAGTTCACTTGTGGGTTTATGGTCACTGACAATGGGACCAATATGGTCAAGGTGGTCTGTAATGCCAACCTTGGAGGGGGACAGGGCTGTTGGTGATGGTGCCAGCACCACCAGCAAGCTTATTTCCAAATGAGGAAGGTGGCAGGCTACTTCTACTGGAGCATGAAGGGGGACAAGGTGCTGTGGGACAAACAGGCAGAGCTGAAAATCCCACAGCACAAAATCATGCAGGATGTGTGGAGACTTGGTGGAACTCCACATACCTGATGCTTGAGAGGCTGGTAGAGCAACAGAAGGCCATCCATGAGATGGTCTGGCTCTGGGAGATTGGGATCAGTGGTCCCCTTAACAGAGCTGAGTGGGATACAATCTCCCAGATCTTGGTGGTCCTCAAGCCCTTCCTCAAGGCCACCTAGAGCCTCAGCACTAATGCCCTCCTTAGCCACGTGATCCCTGTAGTGAGGGAACTTCAGAACCAAATAGAGAAGTTCCAGGGTATCAATGTTCCTGGCTGAGGCAGCTGAAGGAGAGCATCAGGAAATCGCTTGATCCCTTGAGGTCCAGTACGGTCCATGTGCTGGCCACCATGTATGACCTGAGGGTGAAGGAGAACATCAGCATATACAGCTGCAAAACCCTGGATCAGTGGATGGAAGTGCTGGTGGATGCAGTCAGGGAAGCAAAAGGGCAGAAGCGGGGGAGATGTAGAAGAGGGGAATCCACTATCCCGTGCCAACATGCTGTTCTCCAGCCAGCATCCTTCTCCACCACCAGTACTGTCAATGTGGGCCAAAGGCATGGCTTTCATGGTGGGGTCCAGAGTCACCAGACCCCACCATCAGGAAGGTATTGCTCAGATGTTGGTGGCTACTTATCTCACCGAGGATGTAGAGCTGCTGCTGTGCGACCCCTTGGCTTACTGGACAAGCCACAGCCAGATTTGGCCGGATCTGACTACAGTTGCCCAGGAACACCACTGACCAGTGTTCCAAGCAAGGGGGTGTTCAGCATTGCTGGTGATGTAGTGACACCCTATGGCATCTCCTTGAATCCTGGTTTGGTGGAGCAGCTGGTGTTCCTGAAGCTGAGCCTCCTGCTGTTGAGGTTTCTCAAGTTCCAGGTGCCGATGGAGTAATTGACACCCTCTTCACTCTGTTTACACTTCCTTATTTTTTATTTACCCTTTGGTTTCCCAATCATTTAGTGCCCTGCTCTTAGAGCTGGAGGGGGGACTCACTGTGTCACCAGACAGCAAGGGAAAAACATGTCCCTGCTGAGCTTCAATGCCAGGACAAACTTGGAGGTATGGACAGGGGCTATGGGAAGGAGGAGGCCCCAGGTCCTGGACATGACCACTAAAACTGCATCCTGCCAGGGTTGGGAGGCCTAGTGGGACTGCCGGTCATGTAGCAGCCCCCAAGAAATGCCAGGACCAAGGAACTCCCTGGTGAAAGGTGGGTAGGAGGTGTCATAGCCTCCATCCACCACATGCACACACAGTCCTGTCTGAGGAAAGCCCAGACCCATCACGTCTTTGACAGGCCTGAGGCTTGCTAGTTGAAGTGGAGTTGTGAGGCTCCACATGATCTCAGCTTAGCTGCCTTGGATGCCAGCTTTCAGGTTGAAAAACCCTTTGTCAGGCTGAGGAAGCACCTGCAATTGGCTCCTGGTCCTGGATGGAAGGAATGGTAAAGAAGCTAGAGGCTGGCATATAATTCAGGCAAGAAAGCCAGTCAGTGAAAATGGAGGGTGATGGGGGGAGAGGGTTGTAGCAGGAAAAAGTGGAGGGGTACCTGTCGAGTCAGATGTCCAGCAGGTTGTAGTGTGTTGTAGCAAAACGCCCCAATTTTTCTTTCTTTTTTTTTTAAATACATTCCCTCCCCTTCCCTAAACATTTCTAACTTTCTTTCTGACCTCTCTATCCCTTACAAGTAGTTATTAATAGTATTAGGTAAGGTAAGTTCTTATATTCCCTTATGACAAGCCCCCGTTTTTTTATATTGTAAATAATGTTTTGTTAGATTTGTATTGATTTTTACTGTTGTATATTGTATTATTATCATTTTCGTATTGATTTTTATTGTTTCATATGGATATTGCATGGGTTAAGCCTGTGTTTGTAAGTGAACCAAAGTAATGTCAAGTTTCCATTTTGTATGTCAAGCCTCCATCTTGTGTCCTCTGCCCTGGCATCCCCTGTGTTGTAACTGTGTGACCCCTCCCATGTAAATCCGTTCCCAGATGAATGGGAGTGATTGGGAATAATTGAAATACAATGGTAGCAGACCTCTACTGAATGGCCTGTAATGACCAGGCCATTACTTTGGATTGATTTATCCAGGAACCACAGACCTCACCAAGGAACAGAGACAACAACCCAGCATTTGAAAGACAAAAGACCCTGCAGAACCAGCAACCCTACCATTGTACCCCATCATTACAGACACCCAAAACTGCACATCTTTACCTGGAGCACACATGCTCAGTACACCAGGGGCTAACCCTTGCCTGGGTATGCCTCCTGTCATGAGGGCCACACAAGGTCTGCCCCTATAAAAAAGGGCAGTGAAGACAGACCCAGTGGGAACGCCATTTCTATCTGAATCAGACCAGCTCCACGTCACACTGCCTATCCACTCCAGAGGCCCTGCTGGCGACCCCCTCTGGACAACACCTACTGGACAAAGACCCCTTTCCAGCCTGGATAGGTAGCTATCATCCCACACCTTCTCTTCAACCAAGGACTTGGATGCTGTTTCTCTTCCCTACTTGGACTCCAGCCCTTCCACTGAGTCCCTTTCTCCTGCTGGCATTGTGAGTGCTTGTATGTGCGGGTGTGTGTGTGCGCATGTGTGAACCAATAACTTCATGGGGCTGTGTGGCGTATTGTCTGCTTAATAAACCTGTTCTTTGGACTCCTGAGTTGGGTTTTGCTTTACTATGGTTCAGCCCTGCTCCAGTCTCTGCTCCCTTCTAACTTCTTTCTCATTCCTCCCTGTCCTGCTTCTGGCTCACTGCCACCTCCAACACCTGTCCTGAACTCCTCTCTGCCTCCAAACCCCCTCTTTCTTTGCCACTGTCTTATCCCCACTTCCTTTTCCCCTTAGCAACCAGGTTTCTGCCTCAGTTTCATAGTTTTATAGTTTCTGGGGTCAGAAGGGACCTGAGTAGATCATCTAGTTCGACCCCCTGCCATGGCAGGAAAGATTACTGTGTCAAACGACCCCAGCAAGGTGTTCATCTAACCTCCTCTTAAAGACCCCCAGGGTAGAGGCCAGCACCACTTCTCTTGGAAGTTGGTTCCAGATCCTAGCTGCCGTGACCGTGAAGTAGCTCCTCCTGATATCTAGCCTAAATCTACCCTCTGCCAACTTGTGACCGTTATTCCTGGTCACTCCTGGCAGTGCTCGAGGGAATAGGGACTTCCCCAGTGCCTGCTGGTCCCCCCTGACTAGTTTGTAACAGGCCACAAGATCCCCCCTCAGCCTTCTCTTATGGAGGCTGAACAGGTTCAGGTCCCATTGCCTCTCCTCATAAGGCCTGCCCTGCTGTCCCTTGATCATACGAGTGGCCTGCCTCTGGACCCTCTCCATGTTGTCCACATCCCTCTTGAAGTGCGGCGCCCAGTACTGGACACAGTACTCCAGCTGTGGCCTGACCAGTGTCGCACAGAGGGGGTGGATCACCTCCTTGGATCTGCTCAAGATGCATCTGTGGATACATGGCAAGGTACAGTTGGCCTTTATGACTGCATCCCCACACTGCCAGCCCATGTTCATCTTGGAGTCAATGATGACTCCAAGATCCTTTTCTGTCTCTGTACTGACAAGAAGGGAGTTCCCCAACCTGTAGGTATGGAGCCAGTTGTTCCTCCCCAGGTGCATCACTTTGTACTTGTCGGTGTTGAATCCCATCCTGTTCTCATCTGCCCACCCTTGTAACCTGTCTAGGTCCGATTGTAGTCTATTGCTCCCTTGTAGAGTGCCCACATCCCCCACATCTTAGCATCATCAGCAAATTTGAACAGGGTGCTTTTTACCCCCTTGTTTCTTTCCTGGCTGTCTCCTTCTTGCCACCAGGCTTCTTTGTTTTTTTTTTCCTCTCATGCACCAGTGACCTTGAATAACCCTGAGGCCTCTTGATCTTAAGTAAACCCAAGCCTCAACTACTCAGTCAGCTTCTCTCTAGTCCACTGGTTCTAATCCTGGTTCTGGCAACTTTCACTCCCTACACTTTAACTCTCTCACCTTAACTTTCCCCAAGTATCCCAGGTACCCCGAGCACACACATACATACTATACCATCCAAATTGGGAACTTACCTATGTGTAGGTGGGTTGTATGTGTGTGAACTGGTGAGTGTGTGTGTGTGTGTGTATATATATATATATATATGTCATTGTGTGTATGATAAACGACTTAGTGATCTGTGTATGTGTACTGAGTGTGCAGGAATTGATAATTAATTCTGGTCTAATTTCTCGTCTATATAGTGTGTGTAGGTGTTTGAACTGGTGACAGGTGTGTATATTCCTAGGCTGGTAATTGACTCTGTGTGTGTATGCACCTAATTGATTTCTGTGTTTGTGTATGTGCAACTATACACTGCGCCCTCCTGTCTAGCAGTGCAATGTTGAGATCCTGTGAGTTGGCCTGACCCCAGAGGGAAACAGTGTCATAATTCCATTGTCTATACTGAGTCCATGTATTTCCGTATCCAGGATGTTAATGAAGTGAAGTTCCTAGGTTCATCTGTGAAGTAAGTTCCCTTTTGAGGATCAGGCCGAGAGATTGGAGACAGGTAGCTGGGTGTTCTTGTCTTTGACAGAGTTTTGGTGTGCACTCATTCTGGTGTACAGTTGTTGTTTGGTGTTTCCTATGTATTTTCCATCAGGGCATTTTGTGCCCTGATGGAGATATGTATTGTGAAGATATCTCCATACAGGAGATATTGTTGGCAGGTTTTGCATGTCTTGTTATGTAATGGTCTGAATCCATTCAGTGTGTTTTGCCCTGTAGGAAGTTGGCTTCTGGTGATGAAGTTAGTGAGGTTCAGTGCTTGTTTGAATTGACAAACCACTTTTCCCAGATGAGCCTATGAACTGCATTTCATCAACCTCCTAGGTACAGAAACTCATGGACTCAATATATACATTGGACGCCTGACACACTACACACTACAACATACATCTGACACCCTGGGTACCTCCCCACTTTTACATGCTACATCTCCCTCCCCCCCTCCCCCAGCCTATCAACCCCTGATGCCTCCATTTCCATTTTCACTGACTGGCTTTCTTGCCTGCATTGCATGCCAGCCTCTGACTTCTTTACTATTCCTTCCATCCAGGAAGAGTACATACACCAACTGCAGGTGCTTCCTCAGCCTGATGAAGGGTTTTCAACTCAAAAGCTTGCTAGGGTTTCTCCAACTATTCAGTTGGTCTACTAAAAGCTATCAGATTGACCCAAAGAACCTTGTCTGCCATGTCCTTAGACCAACATGGCTACAACCTACACCCCTAGCACCTGTCCCCAGTCAGCTGACTGGAAGGAGGCATGGCCCTGGGCACATCTAAGCCCCAGGGCTGAGGCTGGCAGGGAGAGTTCTCTGGCAGATGCTGGAGAAGAAGCTTGTGCACGAAAGGAAAGAAAGGCTCTGTGACAGTTTGGCTGCCTGAGATACTAGTGCTACTGTGCTGCTTACCTGTTTTTATTTACAGTGGTGGACCAGGCTGAGGCTATAGGGGAAGAGAAGACCTCATTGGGGCACACTGCCGTGTCTTGTAGAGGCCCCAGCACCACTGAGTGCACAGCAACAGGGGCATAGACAGTCCAGCAACAATAGAAGGTAGAGTGAGACTGAGACCTCATTACAGGGATGATATCAATATACTATCTCTGAGGCATGAGGTGTGGTAAGTGTAAGGGAAGAGAAGAGACCAGCTGAAAAGAGTAAGACATTGGGGTGGAAAGAAAGGGTGCTTGCAAGCAGCTGTCCTGTTGCCAAAGCTACACAGAGGCACACAGGGGTCCTTCTTCTCCCAGTGTTTGGGGAGGGCAGGAGGAAGGAACATGAGCTCTGCTATAAAGAGAGACTTGGTGCAGACAAAAGGGAACTACCAGAACTGGAAGTTCCTGAATCCAACAGAGTGAGAGCAGAGTGAGAGCATCCAGGAGGCTGCAAGGAAGGCTCTTTAAGGAGTCAGCTCTAGTGAGAGAGCTGACAGGGAAGAAGCCAAGACAAAGCAGCTTTCAGGTAACCTGAAGCTTCAGCACAGCAGCCCAGCAAGAAGGGCTGAGAAGGAGGTACCACGAAGACCTGAACAGAAGGACAGAGATAAGTTAACTTTGTTTTTTCCACCTGGGATGGGGGGAAGAACCCTCCTAGACACAGAGCAATAGTGAAGAGTAACTACTCATAAACTGGAAGGCTGTTTAAACATGAGTCAGTTCATTTCCTAAAGCCCTGGTGAAGGCTAACCAGGAGTAAGTTGGTGGTGACATATTTGAGTCAGAGGCATAGGAAGGACTCTGTTAGATTATACAGACTATATGTTAACAGCTGGTGGAACAGGAGAGGGTATAGGGGTTGGTGGTTCCCTCACTACACTAGGGCAGACATAGGACCAATTGTACAAGAAGCTATATGCCCAGACAGTTCTTCTTTTCTCCCTTATCAGCAAGCTGTGGCAGGAGAGTGTGGGTGTGTGGAATATTGCATCAAGAAGGGTCCTGGCAGTCTTTAGCCACTCAGCTGAAGAGCAACAATTGCTTTAGTAGAAAAAAAAGAAAAGGAAAACCTTACGGAGAAGGTGATAACTACCTGAGACTAAATGATTACTTAAATTGAGGCAAGACTGACATAAATTACACTTTAACATTCATCAGGAATGAATGGTAAGGGGTGGTTAGAGCTACATATATAGCCCATAAGACTTAGGGTGTTCCCTTGAGGCACCTACTTAAAGCCGATCCCAGCAAAGGGTCCAAGGACCTACAGGGTTTAGTGGGGTCCATTAAGACCGTGACTGAGTTGAAGCCTGAGGGCAGCCTCCCTATCTATTATCTTTTTCCAACAAGACGTGGTGGCAGGTGAGAAGAGAAGATGCCCTCAGGGCGGAGCTGGCATGGTCACAGGTCCCTAGGGGTATCACGGCCATCTCTAGGGGCCCTACTCCATGACAAAGTGCATTTCCCAGAAACCCCTTCACTTATCTCCTTGAAACCTGGCAGGCTTCATGACCCCAGCAGGGGCTACTATGCCTGTTTTTTTCACCCCACTCTGCCTTAACATACAGATGTGACACAAGCTTTGCTTGTCAGCAGCTTGAGGTGCGGTTTCCCTGAAACCCCCACACTTACCTCCTTGAAACCTGGCAGGCATTGTGGACTCAGCAGGGGCTACCATGGCTTCTGTTTTCAGCCCCCTGTGCCTTGACACTTGCAAGTGACATGAGTTTTGCTCTGAACAGTTTGAGGTGAAGTTTCCCAGAAACCCAAGCACCTATCTCCTGGAAACTTGACAGACTTTGTGGCCCTAGCGGGGGCTACCATCTCTGCTGTTTTCATTTTAATCAGGAAGGACATGACAAAGTTATAGGCATTTTTGTGATTTCCCCATGATAGCTTATTGGTGAAACGTTGAAACAGAAACAGTTCAATGAAATGAAATGGAACAGTGCTTCAAAACAGCAAAATGAAACACTGTCTCTTCAAAATGGCAAAATGGAAGTCAAAATGAAACAGTGCTGTTTCGCACAGCCCTAATGTCTATAACTCCACTGATTTGACAGGGATTTAAGCATGAGGTTAGAATTAAGCACATAAGTGGTGCTTTGACTGGGACTTTTCCCTCTGATTTTGAGCCTACGTTTTCTTGCATAAAACTCATCCAAGAATGTAAAACAAACCTTGTTTTGAAAGGCATAAAAATGAAGAAAAGATTTCTCCAGAGTTATAGCTTCTCAGAGCAGGGACAGAACCTAACTTTCGGCTCACTTGCCCTCCATTAGTTAGTGGAAATCCTAGCTGCTGCTGAAGACTGGCCTTCATGGAAAGATAATAGATTTTCAAAATCATAGATATTGAAAAGAGCTCAATTGTTTCCAGAGCTGGGAGACAGGAAGAGAGAGACCAGGAGAAGCTAGCATACAGCAAAATTGCCCTAAAAAGATTAACTTGATTAGTGAAACATCAAGACTATTAAAAAGTAGAGGGAATCATTTATATCTATGGAGTAAAAAACAATGAGTGATTAAATTTCCTGACTCCCTCTGCTGCCTGAGTAGTAATACCACAGCTGCTGCACTGGAGCTGGAATCAAAGCATGCTGCCTCTATTCCAGGCAGGAAATCAGCTTTCCTTCTTCAACTACTGAATCTAATGGTTTTTTTTTTGGGGGGGGGGGGGGAGGCGAAGTGATTTTGAGGAAAGAGGATTGTATTGTTTGAGACAATAGAATATATGCTACTTATTGCCCGGGATGTTATTAAACATCTAATAGTGTTTATGATAGCAGAATGAAATTTAACACACCTCCTTAACACTAAACAAGTTGGTATTTAGTCACCAATATTACAAATATTAATGAATGATTACACCTTAATCATGCAAAGAAATGTGCTAGGGTGGACTTCTACTAATCTCATAAGGGTACACGTAAGTGTCTAAGCTTAAAAATCATAGAAAATTAGGGTGAAAGGGACTCCTGGAGGTCATCTAGTTCAGCCTCTTGCCTAAGGCAGGCTCATCCCTGTCTAAATCATCTCATACAAAACCTTGTTTAACCCATTACTAAAACTACACAAATCAACCCTGTCACACAACTATAAGGCCTAGTACCCTAACCTGCCACAGATAAAGCAGGGGGACAATGGCAGTGAAGTTAAGTTTCTTAGGATGCACAAAAAGAAACTAGTTCTCAAGGAATACCCTCAGAGCACTTCCCAGTCTTCCTGCTGTAGCTGACCAATGATAAGTCAAGAGAGTAGGCAGGCAGCAAGTAAGCAGGGTGTCAGAACCTATGACTAGTTCAAAGTTAATCTCACTTTAGATTTTAAAAAACCCAATCATGTAAGAATTAGTAGCTATAAAGTTAAAAGATGAAATGGAACTATTGACATAGATTTGTAAGTGTTTAGTGTTAGTATTGACCAAGGTTCTGATTCTGCACACATTTGTACATATAGGTCACTATGTATATGTGTAACATAACTTATTTTCTCTCTGTGGACTGTGACAGCAAGCTTCAATAACAGTTAGTCATGGGTATAAGTAGTAGCAGAATTACAATATATGTAACCTAACATTATCACATTATATCAAAACCAAATGGTATCATAAAGATATAAGACGAGTTACAATGAAAAGGAAACTTGTTTTTTTCTCACTTATACTTTTTTCAAGTTCTGTTGGGGCTGAATTCTTGATACTTTTCTTAACTCATTGGCAATTTTTTTGGAAAGGCTGAGCAAAAGGTATATGAATCAAGTGGGGGCAAAATATATGTCTGACTGAAATATTATGCTCCTATAATTAAAAACTGTCAACTTTATCTTGTTTTACAGCCTTCCGTATCAGGTGCAGCATCTGGACAGTCCTGAAGGACATCTCCACACAGAGTGCATTGCAGTAGTTTAATCTTGAGGTTACAAAGACATGGACCTTCTCACCGGGCTTTCAGTTTGTGAAAGGCACTGCTAGCTACTGCTGCCCTCTCAACTCAAGCAGTCTGCCTACCACCATCACCTATATTTTGTTTTTAACTTGGTTCACCTTCATCCAATCCCCAACTGCAACCAACCACTGTGAAGGACTGAGAATGGACCAGATGAGAAAAAAAAGCAGAGCTTGGTCTCATCAGCATACTGATGGCACCTCATTGCAAATCTCTGCACAATCTCACTTAGTGGCTTCATATACATATTGAACAGAATGGGAGACAAGAGCCCTGGGGATCCCACAATGCAAGTCTGTAGGGGAGGTCCCTCTGGGATCTCCCTACGTAAAAATAGAAGAACCAATCTAGAGAGGTCCTGTGAATACCCACCAGGTTATGTCAAAGCTTGATTAGTGCCTCATGGTCAACTGTATGAAAGGCTGCTTAAAGTTCTAGTAAAATCAGCAAGCCACAATTTTACCTGTTGATCTCCAAGCAGAGTCAACCAAGGCCACAAATACAATCTCTGTGCTGTATCTAGGATGGAAGCCAAACTGGCAAAGGTCCAGGAAACCATGTCATCCAGATGTATCTGGAGTTGTCAGGCAACCATCTATTCAATGATGTTCTCAAAAAATGGGAAATTTGGGACAGGGCTAGAGTGTCAACACTGAGTGATGACTTCTCGAGTAGGGGCTAAATAATCACAGACTTCAGAACATCCAGCACCTAGCCCTGCCAAAGAGAGAGAGACATTGACAACCCAGTCTCTCCTGTGTGGCTTTTATAAGCCAAGATGGACACACATCCAGTTCAAAACTGGTCACCCTTATTCCACCTTGCCTCCCCCCATACCTCCTAATCACATCCTCTGGCATCACTGAATGACAGCAGTTTAGAACAATACATAGAAAGGGGAAAGGTCTGAACTTCTTCAACCTCAAACTCTGACTCTGAAGCAAAAGTGATGGTCCCCAGCCGATGGTGAATAAAGGTGATGTTATCTGTAGAGTAGGTGGCAAACTCATTATGGCAGACTGAAGAAAACTTGGTTTATGGGAAGAGACCAGTCAGATTAACCAGGCCATTCACCACCTGGAACAATTTCAACAGATCACAGAGAAAGTAAGCCTGGAAGGGACCTCATACAGTCATTTAATCCAGCCCCTTGCTCAAAGCAGAATCATCCTTGACTAAACCAGCTCACCCAAATTTCTGTCCAACTCGCTCTTAAAAATTTATGGGGATGGAGATTGCATAATTTCTCTAGGTAGCCTGTTCTAATACTTGACTACCCTCATAGTCAACAAGTTCATCCTAATCTTCAACTGAAATTTCTTCTGCTATACCTTGCAGCCTTTGCTCCTTAGTCCTGTCTCCTATGGTCACAGAGAAAAGTTCATCTCCATCCTCTCTATAAACATCCTTTAGGTATTTGAAGACTGTTACCAAATTCTACCTTAGTCTCCTTTTCTCCAGGCTAAATAACTTTAGTTCTTTCAGCCTTCCCTCAAAAATCATGCTTTCTATACATTTTACACTGCCTTTGAGTCCTGCTCCAAAGAAAGTTTAAAACAAACTGCCTGGCACAGATGATTCCATTTCTACTGAGGTGGAGCTGAAGGAGTCAATTGACTTTATGGCTCATCAGTATTTACTTGGTCTTTGCTAAAGTATTCACTCCACAGGTATGGACAACCCTTGATCTTCCTCTAATCAAATCAGCTTCTCTGTTATCTACTCCTGGTAATATTTCTCTGTTCATCCCCAGCATGACCAATAAAAGTGTGCAGCTATCTAGGAAACTTTACTAGGATAGCTTTGTTCCTAGGAGATTCAAACCCACAAAAAATCAGAGAAAGAGAGGGGAGGGGCAGGGCTAAAAGCAGACTGAGCAGTTCAGTTGTACAGCAGTCAGAGGCCAGAGGAGTTGTACAGGAGAGTTGAAAAAGTAGTGCCCTTTTCCAGGTAGTGACCATTTCCTGGTAGTGATCTTTTCCTGGTGAGCTTTTCCTGGGATATTCATCAAGTCACAGAAGCATGGATGGATGAGAGGGGCTAGTTTCTCTGGGTAAGAGCCCTGGCAGCAGCTGACGCAAGCCCTCTTCTGAACCCAGCTGTATGTTTTGCATATTGAGGGTGGAGGGCAGTGGAGGACAGCTGTGGCCATGCTGTGAAGAGGATGAGGAGCAGTTGGAAGAGAATAACAGACTTGGTTGGAAGCCATGGGGGCAAGAGAAACCCTTTGTAGGGTCTTCAAGGGGGAGGGACTCTTGAAGATTATGCGGGATTGGATAATGGGGGAGGACATGGGCACCAAGGGGCTTTTTGGGGCAGGAGACTTGTCAGGTAGAGGGGTGTAAGGTGAGGAGGGCTGGGATGTTATGGAAGTGGGAAGGTGCAAAGGGCAGATGGGGCTTAGGGTAGAGGGAGTGGTGGGGTCTGTGTAGGTGAAATACATAAACTCTGAGTGTATTGCTAAGGTTACAGAGGGAAAAATGAAAATGAATGAGGCTGTAAGTTTTTTTCTGTTATCAATGAGTATTTTGAATATTCTCTAAACTAATGAATTTTACTTTAAATATTTTTCTTTGTTAACTGGATCTTAAATTCCTTTCATTTTGCAAATCATGTAGACACCCATAATTCCATGATTAACATCAGTCACTCTCTGTCAAGCATCCTAGCAGAGAACAAACTAATTTAACTCAGTCAGAAACAAACAGATCCCAGAGCTCATTCCCAATGCTGGCCAAACAAGAGTTGAGTGAAAAAATTAAATACAGCTAAGCAAGCAAACACATACACATCCTTATCTCTTGCTAAAGCAAAGAGCTAAAACCTTGAAAAATACCTTCCACCTACATTTATCCTTCTCACTAACTTTAGCAGGCCAGGAGTATACATGCACTCACTCCTCCATTGCCGTTAAAACTAGTGGATCATGTTTTATCACTTTTAAACATACTTTGAAATACCTTATTCTGTGTGTAACCCTTTTGAATTCAATACTTGACTGTGATCATAATGTAATCTGGGAAGCTGTGGTGCAGTCCTCTTGCCCCAGCAGTAGATGAGGAGAGTGTTTTCATCAGATATTGGAATATAAGCATCCAACTACGGAGAATATCAGGAGGGTTTCTGGACTGCAGACCACTGGTCTGCAAACTTTTGGAACCAATGCATCGGTATCAGTCCTCAAAATTTCTCATGCCATGCACCCTCATCAAGTCTTTAAAGGAAAACACTATAAAGGCTCTTGAGGCCTGATGCGATACATGGACTACCTACAGACTACTGACTGTGACCTCACACACCGGTTGAGCAGGAGGCTGGAGCAACAGTAGCAGTGATTGGGGCTGCTCAGGGCTTCATGGCACAGCTCCCCCCCAGCCCTAGCCACCTGGCACCTGCGCTGCAGCTGCTGCCTTGTGCAGATCTGGCCTGGCTCAGCAGGGCACCATGCGTTGTCTGGCAGTTTGGGGGTGCTGCGGCTGCCACTTGGGGTGCAGTGCCATGCAGCCTGAGTGGCCTGGAGCTCTGGGACAGCACATGGTAATCTGCCAAGCCAGGCTACACCTGCACGATATGACAGCAGGAGTGCCAAGCAGCTGGAGCTGAGCTGTGCTGCGCCCCATGATGGGGTGCTGTGCCATGAAGCCTGAGTAGCCCCAACCACTGTGTGTAGGGGGGCTGAGGCTGAGCAGGAGAATGAGCAGGGGGTGGAAGAATGAACAGGGAGCTGGGGGAAAAAACTGGGGCTGGGGCCAGGCAGGGCCCCTCCCCCCCTCCAGCAGCTCCCAACCCCTTACTTATCTGGCACGGAGCTGCGTCCAGGTCCCTGCAGCCTGCACTGCTGCGTGCCCCAAATGAGCAGGCAGCGTGCTTGAGCACTGGGGCAAGGGCCAGCCATAGAGATGCTCTGGTTGGCTACTAGAGCATCTCTATGGAGGATTGAGCCTCTGGTTGCCTCAGGGCATGGTCTCAGACTATGCGCTGCCCTGCTTTCCCCCCACCCCCAAGTATTTTTTGACCCCTGGATATCCAGAGGTCTAATTTTGGCCCTGCACTTCAAATTTGCAGTGCAGGGAACATTTTTTTGTTCCTGTACATGCCTCTTGTAGTGTCTCAAAGGGGGTTGTTTACATTTGATGATCTACTGCGATGAGTTGGCTGAAAAATATAAAACGTGAAGAACTTATGTAGCATTTCCATTTTTTTTATAATCTCACCTACTTGGATAATCAAGCCCTCAGCTCAATGGCAAGTATACCCTCATAAACAAACAATCAAGGATAAGGTTTGGAATGTCTTTTTAGACTAACCATTTTTCTGCTCAATATAACATCAGCTTTTTAACATCTTTTTAAAGTGCATTGCTTTTCTCTTTAGAGTTGTTGGTTGTAGCCATGTTGGTCTAAGGACATAGGCAGATAAGGCTCTTTGAGTAAATGTGATATCTTTTATTAGAACAACTAAATAGTTGGAAAATTCTTCTTTGCAAGTTTTGAGGACAAGCACCCTTCTTCAAGCATAAAGCGACAACAAACTCTCCCTGTGCCTGAAGAAGGGTGTTCTTTTCAAAAACTTGAAAAGAACAATTTTCCCAACTATTTAGTTGGTTTAATAGAAGATATCACATTTACCCAAAGAACCTTGTTTGCTTTTCTGTCTGACACATTTTCTCCAGTGGACTGTAGCCTTGAACAGAGAGGCCTGCTGGACAATTTTCACAGAAACTATAACTGAGAAACCAGAGTTCTTAAAAACCTATTATCTGAGACACAAGGGCAAAGAAAGAACTCATCATTACAACCGAAACACTGTAACTGCTGTCCTTTCAGTGTATTAAATTATCACCAGTGTGCTGAAACTTTGTTTTTGTGGGTATAGTACTCAGCTGCACAATGATTACCCAGCCAGAAAAATGTTATTTCTATTACAATTCATTGGAGCTGTTGGACTTCACTTGAGTCATTTAAGGAGGGGATGAAGTTAGGCCATCCAACTAATAAGCCCAGTTTCTTCCCTGGTTAGAGCTTCCATGTTTACAACAGACCTTCTGTGACTGAAACTCCAACAAAATATTAGTGAGAAGTGACATATGTTTTCTCCAAATTTAGATGAATCTCCTTTCTGGTGGTGGTGCTTCAAAAGGACCAAGGGTTGCAGTCCATCTCTCCTTTGACTACAGAGGCAACCTTGATTCAAACTGCATGGTTCTGTCCTAAGCACCTAATGAAAATACCTGAATGTGAAAGAGGAAGCTGACCCCTCAGTTCAGTCTGCTTTTGGTATGCAGGTCTTATTTGGAATTGTGGATACTTTTGAAAAAAAGATTGGCTGTACAGACCTTAAACTTTAAAGCTCATCAGCCCCAGCAATTTATCTGTTTGTAGCTGAAGTACCGCATATAAATGGGCAGCAGCAGAGTAATGAGCATTTTCTGACTTATGTAATGTGGCCTCTCAGCAGAAACAGAAATGAGTCAGTAATATCTGTTGCTGCAATTTCTGCATGGATAAGGTCATCTTTCCACCCACTGTTCCCTAGCCACTTGCCTGAAATGTTCAGTGCTGTCATTTCAATACACAAACCATTACAGCTAATCACTAGACAGGGCTAAAAGTCACTTTTGTCTGAGACATATGTAAGTATATGCTCTTTTCACAGTACTTGAGTGATTGCTACATCAAATCCTCTATTATTGTCAAAGTACACATCTCCAGTATATTGCTACTCCAACATATCTAAAGAATATAAGTTTGAAGTTTTGGTGCTTTTCTTAAAGCAGGAACAGGGTACATTAAGCTTCCTCAAAACAAACTCATAGCCTTTATCACAAAATATGTGATGATCCACAGATGCCCCTCCAATATGTGTTGCTAGCATGACAAAAACAAACAGACATTGCAAATGATGTTTATCTATAGAGAACAGTCCAAGCCAGACCATGGATCTGAACCATTACTGATTGTGACGGTGAAGAAAAAGGGTTTGGATTTGAATAGATAGATCAAAAAAATCTTAATGACTTTGGTACTCATCAAATCTCAAACTATTTCCATTTCAAAAGTGATTAATGTCACATGCAAGAAAAGCTTCTAAGATAAGCATGTTTAATGCATTTTAGATTTAATTTCACTGAAAAGCACATTCATTTAACTGGCAACACAATAAATATAAAGGCATAAATATATAGTATGTATCCTGCATCCCTGTTGGAAAAGAGAAAAAATAATGAGGACAAACTGACTTCAGTGTTGAGATATACTTGAGGTCAGCATAATAATTTGAAAAATGTTGGCATGTATCAAAAATCTGTTCTCTTTTTTGATCATTCAGGTCTGAAGTTTAGGTGGACCTATGTACTCAAAGTGATCCCATACACTAGTATATTGATAATTAGTGTAGATTTAGATTAATATCCAAGAAATGAGAATTAGGGAAGTCAGATATTTTCAGAATACCTGTGATGGGCTAGCTGGCAGTGACTTAGCCCAGGGGTTTTGAAAGGGCAAAAGTTGATTGGAGGACTTGGGATTCCCTTTCCTCACCAATCTGGTAATGATTTGGCCCAGGGGTTTTGAAGGGGTAAAAGGTGATTGGAGGACTTGGGATTCCCTTTCCGCACCAATCAGGCCCCAGAGATTCACCCCCCTGTGTCCAGATTGGTCCCTTAGGTCACCTGAAGGGGGATAAAAGGGGCAGTGTGGGCTGACTCAGGACAGAGACCAGTGAGGGACAACAAGGAAGGGGATTCACAGAGCTGAGCCAGCAGGGCAGGAGTAGGGCCTTGGAAGAGCCTGGAAGAGCAGGACCTGCAGGCAGCAGTGGGAGCCTTAGCAGCATGGCGTGTGGTTGGCAGGAGAGGCCCCCCAGTGGGCTCCAGGATCCCCAATGAGAGGCTGCAGCCAGCAGGAGAGGCTCCCAAGCTCCATGAAGGATCTGAGCAGTGAC
The DNA here is from genome assembly GCF_052110815.1 of Crocodylus siamensis. Lineage (NCBI taxonomy): Eukaryota > Metazoa > Chordata > Crocodylia > Crocodylidae > Crocodylus > Crocodylus siamensis. The sequence goes on along the minus strand of NC_143397.1, from coordinate 163,054,752 downwards.
CTGAGCAGTTCCCAGCTCTGCTTCCAGCTCCTCCAATCAGAGGCCAGGCAGCTCAACGTCAGGCCATGGCTCCGGGAAAGTCAAGACCTCTAGCAGGGTGGAGTAGTCCCACCAGTGGTGGCTGTGTGGCAGCATTCTTGCCTTCCATGTGGGAGATCTGGGTTGAAGTCCTACCAGAAGTGACTTGGGATGAGTGAGATAACACTCCGTCTTCCTAAGCAGGGACCAGAACAGCCACCTCCCTGCTGGGCCCCCCTTGGGCCCCAGGGGAGGCACACCTGGGCCATGGGTTAGCGAGGATTTAGTTAGGGAGCTTCTGGAGGGGTTGGACGTATTCAAGTCAGCCGGTCCTTATGATCTCCACCCTAGAGTTCTAAAGGAACTGGCCGAGGTCATTGCAAGTCCCCTGGCATGGCTTTATGAGCACTCGTGGTGTTCTGGTGAGGTACCGGAGGACTGGAAGAGGGCCAACGTGGTCCCCATCTTCAAAAAAGGCAGGAAGGAGGGCCCGGGAAACTATAGGCCGGTTAGTCTCACCTCGATCCTAGGCAAGCTGTTCGAGAAAATTATGCTGGCACACATCCAGGAGGGGCCAGCAGGGGACTGCATGCTTAGGGGCAACCAACATGGGTTCATCAGTGGCAGGTCCTGTCAGACCAACCTGGTGGCCTTTTACAATCAGATCACAAGATAATTAGATGCAGGGGTAGCAGTGGATATAATCTTCCTGGACTTCCGGAAGGCTTTTGATACTGTCTCTTACCCTGTTCTCATTAAGAAAGTGGGGGGCTGTGGTGCAGACACCCATACAGTCAAATGGGTCACCAACTGGGTGGTGGGCTGCACCAGAGGGTGGTAGTGGATGGATCCTTCTCAACCTGGAAGAACGTGGGCAGTGGGGTTCCGCAGGGCTCGGTCCTCAGGCCCGCACTGTTCAACATCTTCATCACCGATTTGGATGAGGGGGTAAAAAGCACCCTGTTCAAATTTGCTGATGACACTAAGATGTGGGGGGATGTGGGCACACTGGAAGGATGCAACAGGCTACAATCAGACCTAGACAGGTTACAAGGGTGGGCGGACGAGAATAGGATGGGTTTCAACACAGACAAGTGCAAGTTGATGCACCTCAGGAGGAAGAACCAGCACCATATTTACAGGTTAGGGAACTCCCCTCTTGTCAGCACGGAGGCGGAAAGAGATCTGGGGGTCATCATTGACTCCAAGATGAACATGGGCCGGCAGTGTGGAGAGGCAGTAAGGAAGGCCAACCGCACGTTGGCATGCATCCACAGATGCATCTCGAGCAGGTCCAAAGAGGTGATCCTCCCCCTCTAGGCAGCACTGGTCAGGCCGCAGCTGGAGTATTGCATCCAGTTCTGGGCGCCACACTTCAAGAGGGATGTCGACAGCATGGAGAGGGTCCAGAGGAAGGTCACTCGTATGATTGGGGACAGCAGGGCAGGCCCTATGAGGAGAGGCTATGGGACCTGAACCTGTTCAGCCTCCAAAAGAGAAGGCTGAGGGGGGATCTTGTGGCCTGTTATAAACTAGTCAGGGGGGATCAGCAGGCATTGGGGGAGTCACTGTTCCCCTGAGCACCACCAGGAGTGACCAGGAATAACGGTCACAAGCTGGCAGAGGGTAGATTTAGGTTAGATATCAGGAGGCGCTACTTCACAGTCAGGGCGGCTAGGGCCTGGAACCAGCTTCCAAGAAAAGTGGTGCAGGCTTCTACGCTGGGGGTGTTTAAGAGGAGGTTAGATGAACATCTTGCTGGGGTCGTTTGACCCCAGTATTCTTTCCTGCCATGGCAGGGGGTCGGACTAGATGATCTGCTCAGGTCCCTTCCGACCCTAGAAACTATGAATCTATGAAACTATGAAAAGCAGATCTTCTTGCAGTGGAAAGGGGCCATTGTGTTTTCCCCCCTCCACGTACCAAGACCCTATGTTTTCTTGTCATTTGACATTTTGCATTTTGTGCCTTTTTATTTTTCACCAACCCGTATTGTTTGTTCTGCTGTTTGTGTTTTATATTTTGTTAACTCTGTTTTTGTCAATGAATGTAAGTGTCTAACCTTTGCTGAATCCTGCCCCCTTGGGGCATTGTAGTGTCCACTATACCCTCTGATTTATGCCTTTTATGTTCCCAGTATTAAAAGGTACATGGTTAAGTCCCCATTGGTGGTCTGGCTCTGCTCTATAGGGGAGGAGAGTCCCTACACCTCCCACATCACTTGTGCACCTGCTTTGATCCCTTCAACTGGAGAGGGGGTACCTCTTGAAGTACTGCCCGGGTTACATACCCATTCTTTAAACTGGGCCAGCTCCCCAGCTGGTGTAAAGCAATACATCTCTGCATAGGAAAAAGAGGAAGTGTTACATATGGTAAGCCTAAAATCCTACTTTTCTCAAATGTGGAACATACTAATAAACTAAGATATGAGTCTTACCTCCTCTAAAGCAATTGATATATGAAGCAAACATGAATAGTTCACCAGAATTTCAGCAGAACTGCAGCAAAATTATGAAGCAAAAATACACATTTTGGGGATACTGAGTCTGTTGAAAAGCTACTCAATGCGATACACTGAAAAAACTCAGGGGGCACATGTACATGAGATGTTTACTGTGGAGGTGACTAATTAGCTTTTTACTCTGCAGCGCTGCACTTGTAGATGCTGGTGCAGCTGGTTGGGGCACAAGGGTTGTTTAGTGTAGGGGCTGCCTGTCACCTAGTCCTGCACTGAAGCACCCTTGTGCCCCAGCCAGTCCCTCTGCAGCACACTGAGCCAGGCCAGAGCAGCTCCAGGTTGGCAGGCTGATTGCAAAGGCTTTTTGCCATCTGGGACTGCTCCTACCCTGCTCAGTGTGATGTGGTCCTGGGCACACATTCAAACAGCATGCCTGGGAGCAATAAACTCCATAGCAATAAACTCTGGATTTTATATTTTGCATTATTTACATATGTAGACACATCCAGAGAGTGACACTTAAAGAAAAACATATATGAAATGTTCTGTTTCATGACAAAAGCTGTAGTTCCAAGGCTCAGATATACAGCATTTACTGGCAGCTTATGAAAAACTGAGAGATCATGTGATGGTGACTCTTTCTCCTTGTTCCCTGAACATAAAAGGGGAAAAGAAGGTAAGAAAATCAAGTACCAGAGAACACATGTAGAGGCAAGCAGGATACAACTGAGAAACAGAACAGATGGTAGTGAAAAACAAAATGAAGCACAGAAGTCACAGCACAACCACTCCGTCCTATACCACTAGGAATACTAAACATTTTCCTGTTATTTTCCCTTGTAGAGAGATAATGCACAATCAAAAGAGGAAGGGGAGGTGGCATGTGTGATTTCCAATAACAGAGGAGGAGGTCCAGAAGCCAATCTCTCCTTTAAGTTCTACTCCAAGAAAAACTCAAGAAACCTTTGCAAATTTCAGAGTTAAGGACCTCTTATTGAGAATATCTTCTATTCATATATTTCATGATGTGATGTGCAGGGATATTAATATAAGTGATTGGGATAATCTCTTCTATTATAATGATAACATAGGAAAGAAGGTGATTTTTGAGATAGCAATGACACAAGCCATTTAAGGTTTTCATGGTTAAAATTCCACCATATTATCTTTGTAAACAGAACCATTGCACAGTGTAAACTCTTGTATTACACATCAGACTAAAGTGGGACTGAACATGACTCAAGCACCAGGTCCAAAACTGTGATCCCATGCTCTGTTGCTGTCTCATTTCTGAGTTTTATCCAATGACTGTCACATATCAAATGTTTGAAAAGCCCAAGAAGTAGGGCTGGAATCGTTGTGTCTTCCAGGTGTGTAGTCCCATGCTTAGGGGGTCTACTGAATTAGGAGGTGGCTGCCCAGTTTCATGGGGACATCATGGGACTAATGGCCATATTCACAGGCTAATCATGGTGGGGCCCACCCATGCCTCTGTTTGGCTAAAGGGCCCTGGTGGTCTCATCTTTCGCCAATGTTTGGCTGTGAGGGTTGTCTGTCATACGGCCCTGCTTCTCATTCTCAACTGGTGTAGAGGGATGGGGTTACATGACAGGTAGTCCTCTCAGCCAACTAACAGTGAGGGGCTGGGGCTGCAGCCATCTTGAGCCACTCTTCATGCAGGCAGCCTCCTCATCCCTTCCCTCCAGCAGGCTGCACAGCTACATTGCAGTGCCATGAAGGCTACTGGCTCCCTCTGGGAAGCCAGCATTTTATTTTCAGTAAGTTTTGATTTTATTTTTTTTATGGATTTTGTGGATTTTGCCCACTTTCACAGACAATGATGGATTTCTGCGACATTTGTGAAATAGCAATTTTGGTAGCTCCAGTGCTAAGCTACAGAGTCAAGCTCCCTTTTGCATGCTGTCTCTGTGGCCCCATAACTTTGGCATTTTTGGCTACACAGTTGCTCAGTTTCAACAGCAGGGTTGGTGAGTGTCATGTCCTGTCCCTCACCCCACCCCGCCATGACTGTTTGATAGCCTGGTGTTTGGGACATTCATTTGAGGGGTGGCAGATGTGGGTTTGAATCATTTGAGGCTGAACAAGTTGTAAAAAACAGGTCTCTTACACTCTAGGTGAATACTCTAACTGCTAGTCAAGGTAAGTATCAAAAACTCCTCCTCTGGAGTATATTTTTTAAAATGATCTCTTCTCTGTTCTTTGAAACAATATTTGTAGATGCTTATTCTCAGGAAAATATGTTGGGTCATGAGTAGATCAAAGTACCGGCTGAAGCCTTGACTCAGGCTCCAAAGTTCCAGAGAGCGGTGGTAGTGCTGACACATCCCAGTGCTTGTGCAAGGCAGCTACCTCTTGGTTGTTGAGATCACTTTTTAGGGTGTTTATATATGTGCACCAGGAGTATGGGGGGCAGGGGGAAGTGGTCTAATTAAAGTGCCTGGAGCGTCTCATGTATCAGCGTGCCTACACTTAAAAATGGTGGTGGGGGTACTTTAGATAAAGCTCATCAAATAAGTTTTAGATAAAGTACCCCTGCCAACATTTTTAAGTGTGGGGATGCTGATACAAGAGATGCTGGAGTCTGCTGGACTGAGGTAATTATTATGCTCCAGCAGACTTGATTCATAATTTGCTTGTTATAGCTTGCTATAATTACAGTGCATTGGAGCAGCCTCATTGCTCGTGTAGAGGCTCTCTTAATTCTCCTGATGGCATGGTATGTGGAACTTGAGGATCTAATAGAGGGTCCTGGATTCAACCCTGGAACTGACCCCTACAGATTAGGCATTGTGACAACATAGCTTGGTGAGGCCTAAATACTTCCTTGGATATAGTTCTCAGCTGCTGCCTCCTCTAAGATCTACATCTAGGGAGTTGCATACAATGATTACTAACATTAGGAAGAATGCCGGTTGTTTTGGATAGCCATTATGAGGAATCTAATGCTCCCCATGTACTATATAAGAAGCCTGAGCATTAAACATGGCTTTTATTCTGGGAGTAAGGATTTTCAGCATATAAGGTAGCTTTAATCTCCCTCTTCCTGTTTTTTTTTTAAAAAAGAATTTTGCATTAATCAGAATAATAATTAAATCAATAAGAATATAGTATTTTTCATCAAGACTAATTTCCCAGAAAAAAATTATTTTTAACAATGGAAATATCTCAGCTATGTCTTTAAAATCAGAGCTGATAATCTAAAGGACTTGGTACACAGAAAAGAATCATTCATCATTGAAAGAAGTTGATATAATGGTTGTTGATTACACTGTGTTTACTTGATTTTGGAATTCTAATGTTTCACTCCCTCAGCTTAAACTGCTATTGTTAGTGGTAATACACCAAACCTGCTCTCAGCTGAATTTCTACAACAGTATTGATTAACTTGCATGAAATGTGCCTGTAATTTATTCTTTTGAACTGCACAGTAACATGGATGTTTAAGTTTCTAGGTTTGCTAGTAAATGAGTTTCCACATCTTCACATTGACATTTTGATGGCCATGCCCTCATTGTATAGCATGTGCACAGAAATACATGTGGAGTTACTGAAAATGAACATGTAAAGGAGCCTCAGGAAGTACAAATACAGGTTTACACAGATTTTACAGATGCGAATACATTTAGGTGAATACCAGCACCTCCTACCCATTCAATGTTGGTTTCTGTATTTCAAAAAAGATGAAATAAGTAAAAACAAAGATGTTAGTTTTAACTCTAAAAGATAATACTTAATCAAACGTAAGATTATGTTTTGCAAACTTACAAGGATTATGTAGCTGTAAACAGACACCTGAGAACAAACTTTAGTTAACAGCAGTTTAAGGTGAACCACTTCTCTGCCGCCAAGTATGCCTTCTGGGTAGATCCTTCATCTAGACCCTTCCTGCCCAGTTGAATGTGTGATCTGATATATTTTAATTTTCCTTGTATGACTGTTTGAAACAACAGAGGACTAGAGTGATGAAGAGTTCAGTGTGCTGGACTCTAGAATATAAATGACTAGCTAATCTATGGATATCCATCTGCTGGATTCTCTAGTAAACATTTTAGATGAGGAGGCTCCTTTGATTTCCTTTCAAATTTTCTTCCATTTTTACAAAATTGGAGGTTTTTCCAGATGTACAACCTAAAAGTTGCCTTCTTTTTGGTATTTATTCATTTCTTTCCCCCTTATCTTTACTACGATAGCAGTTTCTTAGAGGAATACACCTTTTTACAACAATTATTATTCATTTGTATCATAGTAAAATCCACTATCTGCTAGGTACAATATACAATTAGAAGGCACACACTGTCCTCTGAAGAGACAGTTAGCAGCAAATGCATCCTGTACATTTTTCCCCCCCTATGATTATCAGTTATACATTGGTTTGTTAATTTTCCTTAAGCATCATGATAAGTCTTTATCTATGATATAGCTCTCATATGTGAAAATAAGAAGGCTACAGAAGCTCTATGTAACCAACCAACAAATGAAGCAAAGATAATTGGACTGCAAGTGAATGTGGATAAAACAGTGTGTGCCTGTAAATAGGACAGCAGTAAATCAGGGACATAAACGTAAACAACAAATTTTAAGCAATTGACACTTTAAGTATTTAGGTTCTATCATAGCAATGTAATAGTAATATATAGGAAGAAATTAAAGGAAGTATGGAAGCAAGAAATAGAGCCTACTTTGCATTGCACAAACTCTTGTCATTCAAGCTCATCTCAAGGAAAACTAAGTTTCAATACTATAATTGGGTCATATATAACCTGTGGCAGTCAAACCTGGGTTCTCTCACAAGCAAAATATATACTACTACAAAATTGTTTTGAAAGGAAGATCTTATAAAAAATCTTTGGTGCACAGTATGATCTCATAAAGAAGGATGGTGCATGAGAATCAAGAATGAGTTACATCAGTTGTACAGAGACCCAATCCTAATACATGAAATAAGATGCAGGCTGCCTGGATGACCAAGACAGAGATGGCTAGATGTTTTAGTGCCAGATCTATAGAAATTAAATGGTGATTAGTGGAGGACCAAAGCACATAACCGATGAGAACGAATGAAGGTAGTGGAAGCAGCCAAGGGCCTTTAGAGCCTATAGTGCTAAACTATTTTTATCATTATTATCATGATAGAGGTGGGTCTTGTGGAAGGCTGTAAGCCAGGATAGGCAAGAAGGCAGGTCAAGGGCAATCTGATTGATTGACAGGAGTCATGTACAATGGTATGAGTACAAGTACTCAATATGCATTTGAATATAGCGAAATGTAAAGTCACACAGACCATAAAACAGGGTATAGATGTTTTTTCATAGGAAACAATGACTCTGGGCATGACTTGTGGATCATGAGCATGTAAAACTGACAATGCAATCCTTAAATGAATAGAATCATAGAAATTAAGGGCTAGAAGGGACCTTGAAAGATTGAGTCCAACCCCCCTGCTGTGGGCAGCAATACTGCTGAGATCAAATGATCCCAGCAAAGTTTCTGTCCAGTCTCCCTTTGAAGACTTGCAAGGTTGGGGAGTGCACCACCTCCTGGGGAAGTCTATTCCAGATTCTGGTTACCCTTACTGTAAAAAGTTTTTCGTTACTGTAAAAAGTTTTTCGTTACATCTAACCTGAAACCATCATCTAACCGTCTATGGCCATTGCTCCTTGTTCTCCCCTAAGGTGCCCTAGTGCACAATTTTTCTCTCATCTCTTGATATTCACCCCTTACATACTTACGTAAGTAACCCACCAGGTCCCCTCTCAGTCTATTCTTCACTAGGCTGAACAGTCCCAGATCCCTTAGTCTTTCCTCACAAGGTTTGTTCTCCAAGCTCTTAATCATTCTTGTGGCCCTTCTCTGGATCCTTTCAAGATTCTCCATGTTGGCATCCAGAACTGGACACAGTACTATGGTTGGGGGTCTCACCAGAGTAGAGAGGAAGTATCACTTCCTTATCCCTGCTAATAATCCATAGGGGAATTTCATGTAAACGTAAGGATGTTGTATTACATTTGTAGTTGGAACTGGTGTGATTAGTCTTGGAGTCTATGTGTCTACAGTTCAAGAAGAAAATCGTGGAAGATTCTAAGAAAACCAGAAGATTAAGTCAAGAATTAGAAAACACATCTTATAGGAAAAAACTTGAGGAACTTAATCAGTTTAGTTCAGCAGAAGTACACAAGAAATAAGGTTAAGGTTACAATTTGATCAAAATGTATAAGAACATATATCGAAGTGGACACGCCAGAGGGCAGGGAGCAGCTGCAAGAAGACCTGGACAGATTAGACAAGTGGGCAGAAAACAACAGAATGCAGTTCAACAAGGAGAAATGCAAAGTGCTGCATCTAGGGAGGAACAATGTCCAGCACACCTACAGCCTAGGAAATGACCTGCTGGGTGGTACAGAAGTGGAAAGGGATCTTGGAGTCCTAGTGGACTCCAAGATCAACATGAGTCGGCAGTGTGACAAAACCATCAGAAAAGCCAATGGCACTTTATCGTGCATCAGCAGATGCATGACAAATAGGTCCAAGGAGGTGATACTTCCCCTCTATCGGGCGCTGGTCAGACCGCAGCTGGAGTACTGTGTGCAATTCTGGGCGCCGCACTTCACGAAGGATGCGGATAATCTGGAGAGGGTCCAGAGAAGGGCCACTCGTATGGTTAAGGGCCTGCAGGCCAAGCCCTACGAGGAGAGACTAGAGAAACTGGACCTTTTCAGCCTCCGCAAGAGAAGGTTGAGAGGCGACCTGGTGGCTGCCTATAAGTTCATCAGGGGGGCACAGAAGGGAATTGCTGAGTATTTATTCACCAAGGCCCCCCCCGGGGGTTACAAGAAATAATGGCCACAAGCTAGAAGAGAGCAGATTTAGATTGGATATTAGGAGGAACTTCTTCACAGTTCGAGTGGCCAAGGTCTGGAACGGGTTCCCAAGGGAGGTGGTGCTCTCCCCTACCCTGGGGGTCTTCAAGCGAAGGCTGGATGAGTATCTAGCTGGGGTAATGTAGGCCCAGCACTCTTTCCTGCTTATGCAGGGGGTCGGACTCGATGATCTGTTGAGGTCCCTTCCGACCCTAGCATCTATGAATCTATGAATCAGGAAGAAAACTTTGATAATGGGCTTTTCTGTGTCATAGGCAAAGATACAATATAATCTAATCACTAGGATTTAACATTTCAACTGGAAATAAGGCACAATTTTTAACAGTGAGGATAATTAACAATTGGACTATTTTAAGGATTATGGCTGATTCTTTATCACTGAAAATTGTAAAGTCAGGATAGGATGTTTTCATAAAAGATATGCTCTAGTTCAAGTGGGAATTAATTATGTACATCCCACGGTGTATGTTATACAGGAGGCCTGACTAGCTCATTGCAATGTTTTATCACTTATGAATCAATTAACTCTTCCCCTTTCCTTTTACTCTGATCTCACAGAAACTATTTCCCTTTATCTTCTTCCCATGAACCCTTTGCTATAGCTCCAAATCCCCTTTTCCTACTCCTTGTCACTACTGGGCCCCCTAATTTCCACTTCTTTTCCTGCACCAACCCAACTCTCACAATCTCTGACCTGTTCCAAAATATTCCCTCTCACTGTTCTTTAACACTGACCTACTGATCTGCTTTTCACCAAAAAATTATGAGAATCTGAAAAAGTTATGAGCAGCTCATGTTAGTGTGCCTGTGTATCAAAAACCCCTTGATCAAATTACCTAGATCAAATAACCTGGCTTTCCTTTGATTAAATTCAGCCATAGATATCAGGAAAAATTATGATGTTAGAAGGCACTGTAGCAGCTTAGGTTTAATGACCACATGAAAACTTGACCCAAGTAATTATAATCTTTCTAGAAGTCCTCTTGTTGGAATAGAGCCTCATTTTTGCTTCATGCACACAATTCAGTTGTTTTGGCTTGTATCAGCTAGGGTTTATGGGCAGCATTTGTTGCTTCTCTGAGATAGTTTTTGTGGTTGAGCTTTTAGGACTGCCCTGCCTGAGGCTAGACCAGAAGCTGCTGAAGTAGTCTGAGTGAGAGTGAAGGTAGAGAATGGGCAAGGTTTGGGGCTGTGCTTTGGGTCAGGGTTGATTTGGCTTTCCAAGCTAACTACCTGTGCAAGCTAATGGTATGCAGGGTGGATCCTGTGTTTCCTTTAGCTAGGATTGGTTGGGGGTGTAAAGGCTTCCTGACGTAGGGTTAGGTTTGCGGTTGGTATCTTCTTGTCACAGAAGGGTTTTGGCAGTTATAGTTTAGAGATGGGGATCTCCTGGCTATGTATAGTGTTGGGGGCTTATCAAGTTTTTTTGTGATCAGGCTTCTTGGAATTTCCTGTGTGGGGTTAGGTTAGGGGCAGTTGGAGCAGCCTGCATTAGGATTAGGGTTTAATATTAGAGTTAAGGTTACCTGTGTGGTGGCTTGAGGAGGTGCTCTTCGCTCAGCAGTTTCAAGATGGAGAGAAGTATTGCATGAGAGTTGTTAGGTCTATGGGGTGGAGGTCTATGAATATGTGATATAGTCATCTTCACCACACACTGAGAAAATATAAATGTGCATATTAATGTGCAGCTATAAACTCTGGCGCATGTTGCACCAGAGTTTTTTGCTCCCAGGTGCCGTGTTTACACGTGTGCCCAGGACCACAGCATGTTGAGCCAGGTCAGAGCAGCCCTGACCTAGCACAATCTGCTGTGGAGGGTTTGGCTGGGGCACAAGGGTGCTTGTGGAGCTAGCCAGCAGGCAGCCCCTGCACTGAAGCACCCTCATGCCCCAGCCACCTGGGTTAGCATCTGCACATGTGTTGCTGCACACAGAAAAACTCTAAAGCAGGTTAGTATTTGTATTTACAAGTATTAGCCTGTTGCAGAGTTTATTATTCTCCTGTGGCCTAAAATAGAGCCACATATATAGAAAACAAGGCTAGGGATAAACATTCAAAACTCTGAGCCTGAACTGATTCAACCTTTGTAGGTTAGTCTAACCTGTCTATGCTGAACTGGTTTGTAATTGGACTGAGGAAATTCAGGCACAAGCCTGCAGTGGCTCAGGCCAGAAGCCAGGGGTCACTAGAGCAGCCCTCCCTTCCCTTCCATAACACTAAGCTGAGGGGAGGTGTGACCAGGTCCTAGCAGGGTCTCTGATTAGGGAGGTCTGCTTGCACCATCCCAGGCTTTTCTCTGCTGGCTGCTTAAGAAGCAGGAGTATTGTCAGCCCCCAGCCCCCTCCTAGCACTCTGAGGCAAGGTTGTGGGGGTGTGCAGTGCATGCATCTGTTGATGATGCAGAGCTTTTCAGTCTCCCTGTCCCTGCTTCTTTATACTGTCTGCATCTGGCAGGGGAAAAAGCTTCCCATCCCTCCCATCTCCCATAGTACAGGCCCCAGCCCCATGGACCCTAGGCATGTGGTTTGCAAGGGATCTGGGATAGACATTGGGTAAACCGGTTTGAGCCAAATTAGTTAATCTGGATACTACATTCAGCCAGGATTATCTCAAACAGGTTTCAGCCATTTTCAGACTGATTTATGTGCACTGAACATCTGTTCTGTTACAAGTTTAAACTAGTTTCTGATCACTTAATCCAGTTTGTGTGTAATGTCTCTAGCCTAAGATGTTTATCACAGAGCTAATTAGGCAATCTCATGTAGATGCTCCCACTTTAACCAATACTTACAAAGATTAGGGCAGAACACACTTTCAGGTTGGGTAAAGACAAAGGGACAAATTATGAAAACATTTTTAGAAGATAAAATTATTTTACCTGGTAAATCATGAAATTGTTGTATTGTACAAAAGAGTGACACAGTGGAGAAAGATTTTTTTGCTTTTATACTTAAACAATTTCATTGGTATCATTGTGTCAATTAGAAGCATGGAAAATGCATATCTAATCAGCATAGCTAGGCTATTTAAACTTTTTTTCTAGAGGCAGACTCTTTAATAGCATAGTTTATTTCATTCAGGAAACTGGTTTAAACCATACTGATAAAGGAAATCTTTGATGAATTAAGCAGTCTGTATTGGATGGAGTTTGTTAGTACCTGTATCAGGAGAAGGCCTTTGTGTATTCAGAGAGACCATGGGACAAGAATGTGTCATTTTAGTTTTGATGGAATTGGGGATAACGTTGATGGCACAATGTTTGCTGGCATGGCAAAAAATGCTGAGCCAAGACCTATAAAATGTCAAGGAGCTTTCATTATAAAGGTTTTTATTATGAAATATCAAAGCAAATATCTAAGCATGGGACGGTTCAAAGCTGCCTGATGTACATATTGATGGATTCTTGGCTGTGTTTTGTTCAGTAAATGAGAATACTGGCTGAATCAGTTTTGGTTACATGTCTAAATGCAAGAGCTACCCACGCAAAACCTGTGCTGGAACTTTCCAAACTGACATGGTCGCTAGAAGTGAGAAGATGTATTTCAAAATAAGGAATCAGGACATCTGTTTCATATTTAATGCTTTTTTGGTTGGGGGGAGGTGGGGAAGAAGGTGCATATGGCAGAGGGGAAAATAATGATTGATTTTGTTCCAAATTCTATTTTATTATAAAGATATAATATGATAGCATTCATGGTGACAAAAGCACAGATACTAAAACATTCACCATTCTTATCTATAGGAGAAAACATCCCAAAACTTCCAAGTTCCTTGGTCTGATTTTGAAAACAAATTAGATACCAGGGAGAAGACATAGATATCGCCGAATATGGCTACCAGAATTACTTTGAATATTGTAGTGATGGGGATGAGTACCAGTCTAACTGTTGACTAGATTGTTTAAATGTGTATGGGCTCCCAAACATAGGAAAGTTCAGATGTATTTGTAAATTTCAACTTCTATTTCACCTGTTCCTACCTAACTTGGGGAACAACCTAAAATGCAGTGGCATTCTCTGAAATCTTGAAAGGTAGCTCTTCTAGTAACAAAATTACAATGCCTGTTAATCAACATTTCAGACACTGTATTGACATTCTAGTAATTATTATCTTTCAGAGTATTTTTAGGAAAGACTTAAAAGTACATAGCAGAATATAAGGATGGAAATATTTTAGAAAACCAATTTTCAGCAGCTAGTACTAGGACTATAGGCAAAACTTTGTGTAGATAGTGGCCATCATGATTTTATGTACATTATTAGAAACTGAGTGCCAGATTGGCCTCTTCAGTACATATTTGTGGGTACCTTTGTGCCCTTATTTGGAAAATCTGTTCCTAAGACCCTGATTCTGTAAGATGCTGATGACACTCATCGCTCATTCCATTCCACAGTAGTTGAGGATTTTCAATTGATTATGGGCCTTGTGAGTCTCTCTTTACCATGTGTAGAGAAATTTAAATTTTATCATAATTTAAATAACACTAGTCGATGATATGATAGTAATCAAGCAGAGATACAGATAAAGTTATAACAATTAAAGATTATGCTTTCCATTGCTTTTCACTGGTGAAATTCCATCACTCCAACACTTCCACATCAATGGAAGTGCCTCAAGCTAGATTTTTCAGAAATTGTAGCAAGTGTTTCAACCCTCCCTCAGATTAAGAGTAAGGCAAAATACACTCACTGAGAAACAATAACATCTTCAAGCATTGGAGCAGGATTGATGTCAGGGGTGTGCCTTCAGTCATTTCCATGAGAAATGCTGTTTGGATAGTATACAATAAATATATCATGGGAGGCACGCATCAAATAACCATAAAATATTTAATAGCTGTCATTTGGCAAGCACTATCTAATTTGTTCAATAAATAAGCACGGGAATAAAGGGAAAACACAGTATGGGATAAATGTAATTAAAGACTGTCGTAATTTGGTATTCAGAACAACTACAAATTGATCTGGTATCTCCTACTTTTGGGGTACTTTTCTTTGCCACTTTAAGTTTTTTTTAATATAGGTTTTCAATTCAAAAGTCTCTCTCTGTATGTAGGGGTTAGCTTTTTTTTCTCTATCCCAAAGCAAATAAAAAACAGAAGAGCACAAGTTTGTGGAAATCTCTCCTTTTAAATTCTAATAAAAAAAATTGCTTTTTATTTTACAATGTTCCATGCCTAAATAATGCTAGAAAAGATGGTTATGTTTCACAGAAAATGTAATGAAAGAAAGAAAGAAAATCGAATTTCATCCATTGAAAGAAAAACCATGCATGAATCCTACTAGTGAACCTATGATCCCAATTAAATATTCTATTTTGGTATCTTGAAAGTTTTTTATAACTAGCTTCTGTCAAAACCATTTTCCCCATGAGCTTCAATTTAGGTAGCTTCAATCTAGGTAATTCTATGAAGATTATTCATTATAGTTGTACAAGCAACTGTTGCGCAACTTTACATTTTCAACTATCTGTTGAGCAAATTTTCACTTTTTCTTGAGTGTCTCCAGTAATAGTGGGCTCATACATTACTCAGGTGAATTTATTTCAAGTCAAACATCAATAACCAGCACAAGAAAAAAAAAAGGTTTATTAAATATTATTGAAATTAAATTGAGATTGTCAGTGCTCTTTTTCTCATAATTTTTGCAATGAAATATACGTGATTTGGAATTTTTTGTTTGTCTCTGATTTTAACATGTTTTTAGGCTTTTACTATCCTGACATGAAGAACCCTAAAGGCACACTTAGATTAGCAATAAAATGTATGAACATCAATACTGCCATTTACTGAATCAGACCATAGGTCCATCTTGCCCAGTATTTTGAGTCACACAGTGACAGAGTATAGATGCTGAAAGGAAAAGTGAATGGTAAGAGCAGGGCCTTTTCCACTGTTTCTCTCTCATTTGCTATTTTCAGTATTTAGGGTAGGGACAGAAATGATATATAAATGGTATAAGTGATCAGAAACCAGTTCAAATCTGTAACACAACAGAAGTTTAGTGCATATAAATGCTTTCAAAGTAGCCAAAACTGATTTCAGATAAACCTGGATGGATGTAGTTTCATAGTAGGTAGGTCAGAAGGGACCTGAGCAGATCATCAAGTCTGACCCCCTGCCCTGGGCAGGAAAGAATGCTGGGGTCAAATGACCCCAGCTAGGTGATTGTCTAGCCTCTTTTTGAAGACCCCAAGATAGGAGCCAGCACCACTTCCCTTGGAAGCTGGTTCCAGATCCTAGCCGCCCAGACTGTGAAGTAGTGCCTCCTGATATCTAGCCTGAATCTACTCTCGAGCAACTTATGGCCGTTGTTCCTCGTTGCTCCTGGTAGTGCTTGAGGGAACAGGGACTCCCCCAATGCCTTCTGGTCCCCCTTGGCTAGTTTGTAGACAGTCACCAGATCCCCTCTCAGCCTTCTCTTGTGGAGGCTGAACAAGTTCAGGTCCCGTAGCCTCTGCTCCTAGGGCCTGCCCTGCTGCCCCCCTGATCATGCCAGTGGCCCTCTTCTGGACCCTCTCCATGTTGTCCACATCCCTCTTGAAGTGGGGTGCCCAGAACTGGATGCAGTACTTGAACTGTAGCCTGACTAGTGTCATATAGAGGGGGAGGATCACCTCCTTGGACCTGCTCATGATGCATCTGTGGATGCATGACAGGGTGCAGTTAGCCTTCCTGACCACGTCCCCACATTGGAGGCCCATGTTTATTTTGGAATCAATAATGACACCAAGATCCTTTTCTGCCTTTGTGCTGACTAGAAGGGAGTTCCCCAGCCTGTAAGTATACTGCTGGTTCTTCCTCCCTAGGTGTAGTACCTTGCACTTGTCAGTATTGAATCCCATCTTGTTCTCATCCACCCACCCCTGTAACCTGTCTAGATCTAGTTGCAGCCTGTCCATCTCCTCTAGCGTGCCCACTTCTCCCCACATGTAGTATCCGACTTAACTGATTTAGGTTAAATCAGTTTATTGAATTTCTGACCCTGATCCCCTCCAGATTCAAGTTACTTCACAGTCCCCTAGCATCCCAGGATGCTTTGTACCTCCCCCACAAACCCAGGTGGGCTAGCTTTGGCCCAAGTTGTTTGCTATAGCTGAGCAGGGAGGTGTGCTCTAGCACCCTCCAGCTTCTGGACTATACTTAGCCATAAAGTCCAGGAAGTTCTGATTCAGAGACTGTACCTCTAACTTCCATGCTCAATAGCTATGGATACCTCTTTCCTCCAAGAATATGTCTAATCCTTTTTTGAAACTGGTTAAACTAATAGTTTCCACAACATCCTGTGGCAAGGAGTTCCACAATTTATTTATACATTGGCTGTGTCTACGTGAGATGTTGACTGCACAGTAGCCCATGAGGACTGTGTAGTACCACTGCACGGCAGAAAGCATGATGCAACACTACTGTGCAGTATCTTGGGCTACTGTGCGGTCAGCATCACAAAAATACTATTCGGTGGTGCTACTGAGCAGTAACTCCGGTTACTGCAAGGTCATTTAGTACTTGTTTGTACACGTACTAAATGACTGCACAGTTATGACTGCACAGTTAGTATCTTGTGTAGACACAGCCACTTTGGTAAGAGAGAAATTTCTTTTGTTCGTTTTAAACTTACTACCAATTAGTTTCATTTTATGATCCCTAGTTTTTTATTAGACCCCCAGACTAGCAGGAGAATGGCAGTTAAAAAAAAGTTAGCTTTTAAATTACTGTAATGCTTGTGCAAATTGCCAGGATGTTTAGTGTGTTTTGTGTTTGACAAAAAAAAATCAGCTTCCCAACAGTTATGTCTATGATTTACTCCCATTCTTTTAACACACTTCTGTTCCTCTGAGACTACTTCTAAAAAGCAGAGTGGTTCTCTTTTTGTCATCTCATTTTTGTCCTGTCTACTGGGACTCAATGTATGTGTTAACTGCCAGTGTCAGTTTTGATGGTCAATTCTGTAATACCTGTAATGTCAAATTCTTTGTTATAAACGTGACACAGATCAACTCATTTCATGAGCTACTAAACATACTGTTAGTAACTAGGTAGAATCTGTACTTAAAGAGGCCTAGTCCATTATTAAATCCTCTGAAAAATCCCAGTCTCAAAATCTGGTGCGTTTGACAAGAGTTTAAAACTTAATGACAAAATTGTGGAATTATCACCATTTTCCTTGACAACATTATGTTACTTATTTTCTGGCATCCTGGAATTGATTTCTGGCGGGAAGAGGAAGCAAAACTGAGGGAACTTGTTCAATTTCTTCCTTCTTTGAATACTACTGTACTTGGAAAGAATTAAAACGAGGCAAACCTTAATATCCATTGAGACTAGACTGTTTCTCTTGTCATTCTGTCTCTCACTGAAGGAGCTTTACTTGGGAGAAGTCATTAAGAGGTCAGGAGATTTCATATGGCTTCTTCAAATCTGTATTACATCTTGCAAAAAGCTTTCAATAATTCGGGATTACTGCAGTGAAAATCCTCCAGCAGTTACCTGTCCATCGTGAGAAACTTTCCTATAAAGTTTTAAGGCTATATTTTATAAATGTACAGTAGGTGAGAAATTCAAGAATACTTTTAATAGAAGCCTTTCAACAACAAATGTCAAAATTCCACTTCCAGTATTAATAGTTTATGGAGGGTTTTGTATTTTAATATTACTTTTATTTAGTTTTGGTCTGCCACATGACTTTCTTAACTCCTACACATATGCAAATCTTAGCCATGGGATGCAAAATATAGCTGTCATCCGTATATTATGCATTGTTCCTGATCTACTTCTGTGTTAAATGCATTAGCTAAACAATAGGACAAGCTTTAGCACAATGGTGTTAATCAAGTTATAATTTCCATGTACAAAATGAAATCTGACATTATATAATGATATTTGATTTGAAATGTTTCTAACTCTGTGTTACATTGTATTGTTGTAACACTTAAAAAACCCCTAAATAAAAGCAAAAAGGACATATATTGGAAATGCTCCATGAGAAAGAGAAGGTGCAAAATTTTCAAAGGACCAAAACAAGGGCTATTCAAACTCCCAGATAAAGATTCAGTGGAATTTAAGCAACATATGCGCCTTGTGCACTGAGCTAAATTTCATCCACAGGAAACCATAGGCTCTCTTTCTGTCACTTCACAATAAATGAGGAGGGGTGGCATTAAAAGGATGGATATTTCTTACCGTGACAGATTTTTATAAATGGCAGCCACTTCATCATATCCAATAGTCAAGAATCATCAACAGTACTTATTACTGGTTAGACTCAGCCCAGAAAAAAGAGTTTAGTGAAAGAGGAAGGGAACACAGTTAAAACATCTTAGAAAGTTTTTAACTGTTTGTATAAATCATTCAGAGCTTTTATAATATCTTCAAATTTTTCTTTACATAGCAACCATAATGGGTTTATTTTTAGTGTGTGAAAAAATATTTTCATAGGTTTTTAAAAGAACTGGGGGAAGAAAATACAAAAGTTGCACAAAAATAAAGATGAAAAAGGCAAAGAAGAACTTCAAGTTCAGGGGGATAACTAATGGGAGCCCTGCATTACTGTATCGTTATTATCTCTTTTTTTTTTTAGATAGTGATGCCCAGTTTGTCTGTTTCTGTATTGTGATTAACTTTTCCAGAAGGTTTTTCTTTCTTTGTTTTATTTTTTTAGGAGGATTATTCTCTTTGAATTTTCATTAAGACCATATTCTACATTCAGTCTTCACTGACAATACCTAGGAGCGTTAATGGAACAAAGGCAGAACTCACCAACATACCAGTGGGGTATAACAGAATGGTCCCTTTGTACACAAATAACTTTGTGAATAAAATGATAGATAGATAGATAGATAGATAGATAGATAGATAGGTATTTCCCAACTAATTTAGTACAAATATTAAAAAATGACCTAATCCTGACATAGGGCATGGTATTGGGATAGTGTTACATAGAAGGTAGTTTGATAATTAGTAATTTCACAGGACCCATGAAAGAAGCAAGTGTTAAAATGTAATAATTGAAATCCCTGAGAACTCAGGTGACTTGTGTGGTTACATAACTTTAATACATAAAGACAAATCTATTATTTTCAAAGAAGTGAAAGATAATACTTGACACTCCTATTCCATCTGTCCTTCCAAACAAGGTGTATTTGTCTATTAACATACAGGTCATAAATCTCAAGTGGTTATTGCCTACTGTGAAGTTAAACATTCTTTGATGTGAAAGATTATGCAGGGTGGCAATTGGTTTGGTCTCTATTTTTATCTGGAACATGGATAGGCTTTTGAAAAGAAAACACCTAATGGGTATTTAATCTATGATAAACACTGTTCTTTGGAGATCAATATTAGTCTACTAGAAAAATTAACACTTCTGTATGCAATCACAATCCAAGCTCCCTTCATCCAACTCCCTCCATCCAAGCTCACTCCAGTCTTTATCAGCTAGATTTGTCAGGCTGTTCTTTAACTGTTGGAATAGTTTATGGCCGTGGGAACATAAGTGCATATTTGAAGTTTCAGTGCCTTTTCTGATAAGTTTGCACACAGTTAACATCCTGTAAAATCTTCACATTTAATGGCACCTTACTTAAATCAGGGCAGAATGTAGTTACTTAATCTGAAACAGTTTGGTATCTTGGAGAGAATTTGGGAAATTAAAACTCTATGTGTTAAAACTCTATGCCCCACCCAGGGCAATTTGCTACATACCAGAGCATGCATGCAGAGTCATTCCCCAGGGACAACTAGCAATGGCACAA
Source organism: Crocodylus siamensis (assembly GCF_052110815.1). NCBI lineage: Eukaryota > Metazoa > Chordata > Crocodylia > Crocodylidae > Crocodylus > Crocodylus siamensis. Next base: position 163,034,628 of record NC_143397.1, on the reverse strand, counting down.
TAATGTGCTAGGAGTGTATGAAGTGGACCCTATTTGATTTGGATTCAGATTCGGCTTGAATCAGGGACAGTGATTTGATCTCTTGATTTGGATCACTGTCCCCGATTTGATTAGGCCACATCCAAATCTGAAGATTTGATGCTGATTCAGAGAATTAGCTATTCAAACATAAACAAGCTTTAAACGTTTATTCTACATATCTCAAGGTACCAGTACAGCTTGTGAATGCTGAAGTGTTGGGGTAGATGAAGTGTCCCATAGGAGTGCAGGGGGTGGGGCCCACATGCTTGGTGGCAAACCCAGAAGTGGACTGGAAGTGCTTCCGGTCCTCTTCCAGGTCCATGAGGGAGCAAGCTGGGGGCCTCCTTTCCCCCCCAACTCAGTGATTGACTCCAGGTGCCCCCCCCCAGACCCAGGAGGCACCAGTCACCCAGCTGGGGGGGGGTTTAGGGGGGCCCCCCTGCACTCTCCCCAGCAGACCTGGAAGTGGACCGGAAGTGCTTTTGGTCCATTTCTGGATTCAGAGATTTGGCCACTGAATTGGGCTGAATCAAATCAGCCCTACTATGTGCTATTGCTATTTATCTCCAGGGAAATTATATGAAATTAAATGAGTGTGCACACTATGAGTCACTGCTTTGGTCTGTGTCTCACTCTCCACATCTGCAAGATGGCACAACATGCTTTGAAGCTTAATTCATTAATGGGAAAAATGATTTGAGGCCTTTGGATAGAAATATTATCAACTGCCCAGTACTAACCCATTTCTAAATCTTGCAAAGGGCTAGTTCTCTTCGTGCTCATCAAAACAAAGTATTTCATAAATATCATTAAAACCTAATGGTCCTACTGTAGATGGGATTGGCATGTTGCAATAAGCAGTACTGGCACTTACAATTCAAGACTTACAAGCAGAGCAGTATGAAATGGAGTTCCACAATGGTATTTTACTTCCTCCTATAAACAGTTTTGATTGTGAACAGAACTGGATCCCAAATATTTAAGTCTTTTTTATGCTTTACTTTAAAAATGTTTAAGAGAGAAAGCAGAATGCTAAAAATTCAGTGAAAAGAGCAATCACAACTCATCGATATGCCTCTGGCCAAATTACACCTGTAGAACCTCAAGTCAAGTCCATGGGGTAATATGAATATAACTAAGACTAGTTTGGTCATTCATTTTTAAATATCAAAAGTCTAAGAAACATATATTTCATAAAGTATTTAGCAACTGAACAGCCTCTCTTGTGACTGAAGAATTTCTTTTTTTTGTCTTCGTTGTCTGACATTTTCATGGACAAACATTTCAGTCTTTGCTGAGAGAGAAAAAGTGGTTTCAGTTGGACAAAGAGTAATTGCAAGAATTTGTAATGAAAGGAAGAAGGATGCAATTTTGCTCTAGTAACACAAGTAAATTTGCTCATGCAGGTTGAGACACCATTAAACAAACATGAGAAAATGAATGTAATGGAAGAAATAGTTAAACACACCACAGGATGAATTTGACTTTTGGTTATATCTGATATAACTACATGAACTTTAGGGAGTAGAAGAGGTATTAGGAAGTATAGTTAAGCCAGTTCTATGCTGGTGTTGCTAGGGCTGCCATGAGTGGAGCAGGGTAGGAAACCGTTTTTCCATCTTGTGGAAGTTTTTAGGGATTTAAAAAAAATTCCAGGTCTGAATTAGAACCAAAACAAGATTAAGTTAACCCCCTTCCCTGCAGAAAAATATTAAATAGCTACCAAATAGTCTCATGCTTAGGTGAACTCTATGTTCTGCCTAATTTCAGCCATAGATTTGAACCTCAGACATCCCAGATAAATGTCCAATTACTAGGTTACTGGCAGGGTTTTACTTAAATTGTATTATAGGTGCCTCCCCTCCCCACCCCCGCAGTGGCTCCTTTAATGTTTTTCATTTTGCCTCTAGTCCCCACCAGTCCTGATTGGTGAAGGGGCCCTGCCAGCCAGGACTTTTGCCACTGATTGCTGGGAAAGCAAAAATGACAGCATATTTAATACTGCAGTTTTTGTTTCCGTGGAGATCAGCAGCAAACAGCCCAGCCAGCAGAGACCCTCCACCAATCAGGGGCAGGAGGGGAGCAAGTGGCAAGATGAAAAACATTAAAGGAGATGCTGTGGGGGGAATGTCTGGCATGTTTTATGGAGACCCTTAGCTATGTATTGGTTATTCTGAAGTAGGTCTCCTTGGGCACTTCTGCACATGCAAATAGTGTACAGGAATAAAGTCAAGAGCTTATTGCTCTGGAGTTTTTTGCTCCTGGGCACATTGTTTAAACATGGACCTGGAAGCAATGAACTCTGGAGCCATCAGCTTTGGAGTTTATTCATGTGCAGCATGTGGAGATTGGTCAGAGCAGCCCCAGGTGGCCCCAAGGGTCAGCTTGCCAGCCTGAGGCTATTTAAACTGGGCCCAGTTTACTGAGGAGGGGCTAGCTGGGGCATAAGGGTTCTTCAGTGCAAGGCTAGCTGGCAGGCAGCTAGCCCCCATGTTGAAGATAGCTAGGTAAGCATCTACACATGTGGTGCTGCAGAGTAAAAGAAAACTCTGCAGGAGGGTAGTGCTTGTATTTACTAATACTACCCTGCTGCAGAGTTTATTAGTTTTGTGCACCTCTAATACAGGCACACGTGTAGACACTGAGATATTTACTGCAGAGCTAATTAATCAGCTCCACAGTACATTTCTCATGTAGACATGACCCTGAAGTACCATTGTGGGACATATTTTACTTAATAAAAATAATTAAATATCTATTAGGACACAGCTTTACATTTTAGTCTCCCAGGTGCCAGGTAAATATACTAATTACCAGGCTACAAGGTCTTTCTTTGCTTCTGTCCCAATGAATATGTATTTATCTAAAAAGGGAAGGGCTGAGACTGGCTGTAACCTGGTGATTAAGTGGTTACTTAGGATGTGGTAAACTGATCTTGAAATCTCTGGTTTGAATCAGAGCAGGGGTGTGAATCTTGTTTTCCTACATTCCCCAGAGCACCCTACATTGTGGTATTAGCTCTTTTGGAGTGGCTTTTCCATCAGAAATTCATCCATGACAAAACTGGCTTACCCTTTTCCACAAGTTTTGGTTTTAATGAACTGCTGGAAAATGAAAATTCCCTATCTGCTTTCATCAAAAGTGTTCTCTGAGCTCAGTGGGCTTCTGTTCTGTGTCTAGGCTGTAAACAACACCTTACTGTGAGACAGCCTGGTACATTGGGCTAAGCTGATAATCAGACTCCTATATGTGTGCAGGACGTCTGCTCCTGTTCCAGTATCTGCTCCAATTAATCGGGTTTGCTGGAGCATTCTAATTAGCATGCTCCAGCAGTCTCAGCATCAAATGTATTCAGTGTCCCTACATTTCAAAATGGCAGTGGGGGCCCTTTAACTAAAGCATATCGAACAAGTTTTAATTAAAGCACCCCACCAACATTTTGAAGCATGGAACACTAAATACACGAGACAGTATGTGCATTTTAACTAGAGGAGGTCCTGAAAGCTCCTACTATATTCTAACCCTGACTCCGACAAAGAATTTTGGCTTGGCTTTAATCGAATCACTGTATGAAGCCTATAATTAAGTAGTTGTTGGTAAAATTGACTTTTCATCCTTGTTTTTGCATTGTGTAAAATGAGCAAGGAGTCCCCTGTGGTTCAGTGGTAGAATCCTTGTCTATCACACAGGAGACCTGGGTTTGATTCCCAGACACTTATACAACTACAGCCATGGAGGCAGCAAAGTCTGGACTCAGTCTGGTCTATGGATTCTGTCTCAGTGGCCTAAAGGGAAGACGGATGACTGGTGCCTCTTGAGCCTAGTGGCCAGCCATTGACTGAGGCAGGGTCTCCCTGTGGCCAATCCTGCCAATTGGGGGGGGGAGGGTTCCCCTCACAGCTGATCCTGCTGACCCACAAGTGGCAGCAGCATGCCACTGACACTTCTGGGTGAGCACTCACTCCCTGCCTGGTGCTCTTAGGGGGTGGGCACTCCAGTGCTCTTGCCTGTCCCTCCACCTGGGAACAGTACTGTCAGGGGGTGCACATGCACCCTCTATGCATCACCACTGATGGAAGGTCTGGGCAGCCTCCGCTCCTCTAAAAGTTCCTGCCCAGGCATATGCATTGAAGGTCTGGGTGGCCCGCATGCATACACCATGATCCAGGAGGATCAATAGTTGCCACCACCAGAATGAGCAAAGATCCTGACATACTTTATGAGTTCTGTAAATGTTTCATTAGAGAATGTATGAACGGAACTAGATGAGTAACAATATTAGCATATAACCTTTCAAGAATCAAAGTCCTGGCCATATGAAATCCCAAATTATTTACAGAAGCATCCTGTAATATTAAAAAAAAAAAAAAGTAAAATGGCCACTTTGTAGATTTCTGAGATATTTATTCAGATTATCTTCTTTGTTCAAAAGATCCTCGCAAATTTGACCCAAATTATGAATACTTTCCTGTCAAATGGAATTGTACTTTCTTGGCAAATAAACTATTTGCTAAAAATAATTTATCCAGTCCTTGGTGACAAATGTGGGAAAATTACAAATGTACCCAGCTTCTTTCATTAAAACAAAACAAAATAGAAGAAAAACAACTTTTATTTCTGAGGGCCCAAAGTCCTAATTAGTCTACTTACCAATCAATAATTAATCAAAAAGGAGAGGAAAAACAAACAGAAAAACAAACAAAATCCCCATCATGCATGTAGCTTTGGGTGTGAAGTCCTTGTTCATTTCTGTGTAACAGAATTAGGTCTTAGTTTCTCAACAGCTTTATTTTTGATCAATATTTGGAGTTTAATTCCTTTAAACAGCTCCCACTCAAGCATACTGGAGTGTTGCCATATTTGAAAAGAGAGGTCTCCTTCTCATCTTCTTTCTGTGTCACAAAAAGATCTACCAGAATGGAATTTTAAAAGATTAAAGACTTAAAGTTAAAAAAAAAAAATTACAAAGACAAATAAGGGGAAGCAGACTAGCAGTAGACCAATGGAACTCAAAGAACAATGAAACCATCTGTTTACAGTTGGTATTTCTTATTTAAAATACAACATCTGACAAATCCACATGAAGAGAAAATCACGTGTTTTCTAAGTTTGTTCCCCAAACACAAACAATACACTAATTTTTATTTGCCTCACTTTCAAGAACAAGCTAAACAATTTAGCATTTCATGGTTTGACAGGAGTTACACACAACAGCGTTGTATGAATGAGAGCCTTTAGTTAAAAATGAAGGAAATCAAAGATGAAAACATTTATAGAAACTCAGTCTTAGCTCAGTGCCAGCGTACGTGTGGAGAGACATATACTATCTTGAAAGCCAAGTTAATAAAACAGCACTGGCATGACTATTAGTGCTGGAAAAAAAAATCATACAAAATATTTAAGTTACAGTACCAACAACTAAACATTATTCTTTTTGGCATTTTTTAACCTATCTAAAAATACTGAGACAAGTTTATTTCTTTGAAGCAGGCTAGGTATGTGCATGTGTAAGAATTAAGCTGCTACTTATGGATTTTATAAAGAGGGATGCAGAAGAAGCAACGGCACTGCAGGGGTGGATGCACCCCTGCTCCCAGCTTCCCTCCTCTGCCACCAGGATGTGCTAACCATACCACAAGAGCAACATCTGAGGACTTTTATGTCCCCAAATCAGGTAAGAGTCCTTCTGCCACTTCCCCTCCCTGCTCAGCAGCATATTTCCTCTATTTCTTCCCATTCTTCTCCTCCCCACACTGCTGCCACTACTTTCAGCTGTCCCAGGGTTGGGAGAACTGTAAAGTCACTTCTGCCCTGCCCGAGGCAGGCGGCAAAGGGACATGGGCTCAGCCAGTCGGAGTGGCAGCAATGGTAGGTTTTCTGCTCCCCACCCCTGGTGCTGGGCTGATTGGAAGTATCTGGTAGGACTGGGCAGGGAGAAGGAGGCTACTCATTATTACTACTACTACTGCTGCTGCTGCCACAGAACTTGGCTTAACTTGGCTTCCCAGGCAACCCAGTTTAGTGTGCTGGTGTTCCTGTAGTGTAGTCTGAAAGTGGTGTGTGACCACATCATTGCATCCCTCTGGATCCACCACTGTTTGTACTCATTGATTCTATGTTTAACATGTTCCCAGCATAAGTCTGAATAACCAATAGCTTATTCTAACTTATCCTCTAGTCTATGGCAACCATCTCAGAAGGGTCATTCACCAGCTGGGGATATGCACAGCATATGCCTCTCAGACCTTCTCAATATATCTTGCAAAGTATCCCTGCAGTGGTATTGCAGAGCTTGGTGGATTTCACTTCCTCAGTGGTCCTCCGCTACATCTCTGTGGACTGTTAGTACTCATGCTTTATGCTGATTAAGCAGGTGACATACCAGTTCTATAATTTAGAGGTGTGTGTGCACATTAATGCTTGATATATGTAGCAAGCACTGTTGTTTTCACATTAGTTGTACCCACCTATATCAACTGTATGTGCTTAACACATACTTCAAAATGAGCTGCAGTTGTGTTAAAACATCTTGATATCATCTGCCTCTACATCAGATGGAGTACTGAACTGTAAGCAATGATTTGGATGTTCATGTTGCCATGACGGTAAAAATTCCCACTTCTTTCTGTAGCTAGCTTGAAAAATGAGTCCTGTTCCATCAGACCTGAACCAGGTTAGTGCATGTATTTTCTACTTTGAATCTTTATATTGCAGTACATTATATATGCAGAAGAGTCAGTCATACAGTAGAGAAATGTTCAGTTTTGTTCAATATACAGTAATCACTAGTGAAATGTCATTATGAGTTCAGTCTTTGTGTTGGCTTTCCATTGAAAACCAAATACACAGTATATGGCGTCTGTTTTGCTGTTCAAACCCCATGATATTGCTTCCTCTTCCCATTACAGCCGTTTTCTGCTGGAATAGTGAATCTGATCACCTAAAGAGGGAAGTTTAGGTGTACAGGAGAGAATTGTCTTTAAGTTTCATAATTCTTTTCCCCAAAGTGAAGAATGACCATGGAGCTAAACATAACAGAATATCTTCATTGACATTAAGGGATGTTGGATCAATACCCCACTAACTTCAGTAGGCTTTGAATAGGTCCTAAATAGCAATCTGACTTATCTTTCTCTTCAATTATTTCTTTATGCACACAAAAAACACTCCCTCACAATCACAAATCCATATAAGCTAAACAAATAGAAAAGCCTCATAAAGTAATCAAGCTACTTCTTCTGTTGGCTGAAAGGGAAGAAAAAGAGGAGCGAGAGAGATTGTTATTTCTATTTTGCAGTGTCTGGAAAGTGCTCAGATACATCTGTATATACAGTAGTATATATAAAGATGGAAGAAATGTTTTCTCTGTAGTGACTTTAGGCAGATGATAAACAGATAAGATTCTTTTTGTTTTATTTTTCTTGTCGGGTGCTTTCTCTAAGTCATCCCAATTTAACTTTTCTTATGGAAATAATTATTTCAGTTGTGGTTCTGTGACTTAGAATGATCAATTTGAAAAAATCTTCAATATACTTTGAGAAGTGTATATACAACTAGTTATGGTAACATTCATAAGTCAATAAAGTGAATATGAAATATTTTTGCAAAGAATTCAAAGTCTCAGTTCCTCATTGTTGGGGCATCTAAATACCCTAAATATATTTATTAGACAAATACAGGAGGTTGGCATCAGTAGAAATCAAAATCAGTACAGCATAGCTAGAAGAACAAGGAGTAAGACCATTCAAATATGAAGGGATCACAATGTTAAATGCCTTTTGGCTGAGAAGTGAAATCTTGTAATCAATATGCTGTTTAACAGAAAGTGCAAATCCTTCAACACTGAGGAAATATGTTCTGAGGAAATTAGTTCAAGTGATAAACCCAGCTATTACATTATGAGATTGCTGGAGCCTGTACAATTGCCTTATCAGTGGAGGCTACAGAACAACAGTACATTAGTCTGATCTGCTCTACACAAGTAAAGATGTGCAAACCTTTGTTTAATTAAACTAGGAAATGGAACATTGGTTTAAACAGTGTAAAATCTTGGTCATTAAGAGGAACATTGTTCCTTTAAAGAAGGGGTTGGTATCCAATGATGTCTCTTGGTTTTATTTAGCTCAGGCAATGCTCAGTCTTTCTTTGCTTCTGCTATTTAATCTGTATTTATAGAACCCTATTCCAGAACTCCAATTTCTTGGTTGCCTTTAGGAGGTAGAAATATAAACAGAGAAAACAGGTAAGCAGCAGAGATAGGAACAATGCAGATAGAGGGAGAAAGAGAGTTTTATTATGCAAGTATCTCTATGCTGATAACTTTACAAAAAACAGCATCTCAATGGCTTGCAAATTACATCTTGCATCATCTTGTAGGTTTTAGGGGGAAAGGATGGTAGGAGGGTCAGGAAGGTAGAGGAAATATGTAAATTAGATCTGATTATATAATTATATTGTTATAACAGCAAAGCTCAATAAAGCCTACTCAGTACAACTGTGATCATTATCAAACAGATGATTGCCACACAGGGTGCCATGACTGCAGCTGTTGCTCTGCATATCTGTTTTCCAGATAGTGACACCTAGCTATGATTACAAACACCATAAAGTAGATTTGCTGCAAAAGAAAGGTCAGCTGAAAGAGCGCATGCTGATTGCTGACCTCAATGTTAGCATTCTTTTTGCCTTTGTCACAGCTTGCCCAAAGATATAAATGAATTGAATGGAATAAATGCTCCCTGCTCAATGCATTTCATACAACAACCACACAAAGACCCCACTTCTGGACCATTCTATTTTGATGATTCTATGATTAATAAAGAAATCAGAGTATACAGATTGAAAGAAAAAGTTCAGTTGAAAGAAGGCATACTCATCCCGAAAGTCAGAATGTGCCTCAATAACCATTGCTCCTACAGGCCCCGTTGGCTCAGCTCTGTGTATATGCATAGAAGAATACAGTCAAAAGGGACCAGGAGTAACACAGCCAAAAACCTGACTGACTAGGCTTATGAAAGAGGAGAGGATTTGAAAGCAGGCAGCTAGCCTACCTAAAAAACATGGACTGTCCCTTCAATTCCATCACAAAAGTGTGGCGGGACAAGAAGGATGTTAGGAAAGACCTAACTAGTCACACTAAGAAGATAACGGATTAGATGAATACACTTTTTTGTTGCTAAACTGCAGTGAAGATGAAGCACTAAACTCTGCCCTCATTTATACCTATAATCCAGGGCTGTGAGTCATGATGAAGAGGATTTCAGTCAATTAACTACCTCTGAGTGATCATCAGCCAGGGGAATGTTATAGAAATTCTGCTTTTGGTATGGCAACAAAATAAAAAACATAAATCCAGAAGATAGTAAAGTATATGAAGTGGCAGTTTAGGGCTTCATGTCTGTAACAGCCGAGAGAGAGAGAGAGAGAGAGAGAGAGTAAAGGAAAATATTCCAGAACAATATTAGTTCAACATTAATTTTCAAAAATATTACAAACTTTTGCTCCAGGTGATCAGGAGCTCACGCCTCATCACTTCCATCCAGTAAGTGGCTGCTGACAGAAAATAGTGTATTATATTTTGTTTTATCCTGTTAAGAAGTCAGTGAATAAATTTATAGGGGTGTAGGTTGTAGCCATGTTGGTCTAAGGTCATAGGCAGACCAGGTTCTTTGGTGAATCTGATAACTTTTATTAGACGAACTTAAAAAGTTGGAAAAAATATTTTACCCCCAATTATTTAACTTGGTCTAATAAAAGATATCTGAGTCACCCAAAGAGCCTGGTCTGCCAGTGAATAAATGTGTTACTTAAGGATATCCAAGCCAGTTAAAGTCTTTACTCAAGACATAACAAGGGAAAATTTGAATGCCATAACAACATACTTCCAGAGGACCCTGAAAGTAATTCTATTGCATTAAAATTAGAAGTATAACCTTAAGTGGAATATATCCCCCAGTGAATAATATTGTTTTACTTCCTTTACTGAATTGCAAATGTATAACTAGGCATTATAATAAGTATTCTATTATGGTAGTGTTGATCCATTTTAAACAAGTTTTTGCAAGCTTTGAATGACACATCACAGATTACTAATGGTAGAAATGGGGTAAATATACAGTAATCACTAGTGAAACGTCATTATGAGTTCAGTCTTTGTGTTGGCTTTCCCTTGAAAACCAACCGCACAATATATGGTGTCTGTTTTGCTGTTCAAACCCCATGATATTGCTTCCTCTTATTAAACCCATTAGAAGGACTACAAACCAGAAGAAAATTACTAAGCTGGAGAAAGAAGCTCTTGGGGCCAGACCCCTTCTTGGCTGATTCAGTCTACAAGGGGCTCCGCCACAACAAAGGGGACTCCTGGGATGCTGTATTTTCCCAAAGCACTCTACCACATCCAAAAACACCAGTGGTATTCAAACTTCCTAAAGTCATGGAACCCTTTCATGTTACAGTACTTGTTTTGCTGTGAAATCCCTGACCGTATCCTGAAGACTGATGTAGACCCGGGCAACCCCAGCCTGTCATACCACTTCCCATCCTGCTCCATCATTACTCTCAATTGCTTTGCAGAACCCAAGGGTGGAACCCAAAGGTGCCACAGAACTCCTCTACCACCTTGCTGGAGGGTATGATCACTACACAAGGCATGGTTGGAGCATTTATATACTCCAGCTATCAAAACTGCCCCTTTGGGTCCTGTACCTAAGGCAAAATATAGGCAGCCACAAATCTGCTCTATTATGCTGGGTTCTCAGACAGGTTTTTCCCCTTGTCCTTAATCAGTTGAATTGCATGTGTCCTGTCAAAATCTTACATTGATGAAGGTTAGGCCACGCCTTCACTAGAAAAGTTTATGGCTAGCATTCAAATTCTCTACCCATAATAATTAATTGCTTCAGAGGGGTGGCTCCCATGATTGAGATACATTGCAACTTTTCACTTAAAATTAGTTGAACCTTTTGCTGCTGGAGGTGATCCACATTACATTTAGTCATATATTATTCGTGGGAGTGGGGAAGCACGAGGGAGAATAAAGAAAGGGATTTTTGGAGTAAGAATAGAGAACTGATAAGAGAGAGATGGCAATTAAGGAGAGGAGGAGGTTATAGTTTGCTTTTCCATCTTCCTCTGGAAATAATGTGGAATGATAAAATGATTTAATTAAATTACATTTAAAAAGAACATAAATGGAAATTTTTTTTTTCTTAAAAGAAGGAGCATGAACTCTGTTTCAGGGCCCGGCACTTATACAATCATGAGAACCTTGGACTTGTTTACATTTTTAAACTGAGAGTTCCAACTGATTGATTTAGCAAATTGAAACATCCAGAGCAAATATCAGACTAAAAAAAGGGGCAGTGTACTCTTTTTCTACTTTTGAGATGAGGATTGACATTTTTAAATCAGGAAACAATCACATGGGTTGTAATTAAGTTAATTTCATAAGGAGACAGAAAGAAGATTGAACTACAGGACTCATACGTTTCTCAAAAAACATAATATAACTTGAAAGCCACCACCTCTGGAAAATGAAATATAGTGACAACCCATGAGAATCAGAACTCATTTGACAGAATACCCGACATTTTGAATGTGTTTTTAAAAATATCACCCAGTCTGTAAAGGCTTCATATTATAAAGACATTTTAGATTAAAGGTGTTACGTAACTGTAAAGCCAGATATAACTAGAACTGAGCAATCTGTACACTCTGATTTCTTTATTAATCATAAATTATCAAAACAGCATTGCAAGAGTCTTTGGAAGGTAATTCAGGCACATCTTCCTGTCCCAAAGTAGAATCAACTTTACCTAAGCCATTAGTAACTGATGTTTATCTAATTAGTTTTTAAAAATATTTATGGGTGAAGATTCTACAGTCTCCTTAATCTGTTCCAATGCTTAACTATTGCTAGTTAGAACATTTGATTTCTAATATCTAACTTGAATCCCCCTATTCCAATTTAAGTCCATTATATCTTGCCCTATCCCCAGTGGAAACAAAGAACAGTTTATACCAATCCTCTTTGAAGTACACTTGTGCATATTTGGAGATTATTATGTGTCCTCTCAGTTTTTTCCTTCTCCAAACTAATAGACCACATTCTTTCAGTTATTCTACAGGAGTCATGTTTGTTGCTATTTGGGACTCTTTCCAGTTGGTGTAGACCAGTCTTGAAGAATTTTGCTTCTTTTCCTCTTTGGAGACTGTTCATAGGCAAGTGCACATTTTCTTGATTTTTTTCCCCCCAGGATTATTCACGATCTTTGCAAAGAGCTGCTGAATTATAGCTTGTTCACAAACCATTTTATTTACAAATACTTGGTTTTCAAGATTCCAGCTGTTTAACTGATCACTTAGGATGGGTAGGTTTGCTGTATAAGTGAGATAAATCATGCTAGTTATTCCAGTCCTGTGTGAAAGGTGGTGTGCATGAGCGAGTAAAATACACTAGCATGAAGAGGGCTAGAGTAAGTTACATAAACTGTATAAATCCTAGCCCTTCTTTAAGGGCATGTAATACTTCAGAAGATTCAGAAGGGCTTGCATTCTTCTCATTCTTCATGGGATATGCATGTGCACATAGGTGGGTGTGCATGTGTGCTGGGGTGTGTGCATGCAGCAGTGAGTGGGGCTCCCCCAGAGGCACAAAGCTCTGTGTGTGGGGTTTGTGGTGGGGAGGGTGTGTGCAGATTTTGTGGGGGGAGGATGTTGTTGTGGGGTTTGTTGGGGAGGGTTTGTGGGTATGGTGGGGTGTGCATAGGTCCTCTTCCACATGTGCCTCCCATCAGCGAGTCAGCATTCACCCCAGCCCCACAAAAGCTCAGAGTCTGCACAACCTGCCGTGCCTCCCTGATACCACCACAGCTCCAGGTTCCTACAGGGCAGCCTGGTGTGGCATGGGCTTCAGAAGCCTGCAGCAGGAATAGCCTAGAAGTGGCGAGGGGAGGGGATGCTTTTCCTGTAGCACTGAGCAAAAGCTTCTGTCTGGCACCACCACTGCTGAGCCTGGATGGGTGAGCCTGGAACAGGCATAGCATGTGTAGGGTCAGGGCTGTGCAACGCGGGTCTCCACTAGTACCACGGGGCTGGGGCCAGCAGCCAGAAGAAGCTGCTGCCACCTTGGCTGCCTAGAAAGGCAGTCCTGCTGAGGAGCTGTCCCAGCCCCTCTGTGTGCCCAGGGGGTAGCAGAACACACCACGGCTGGGCTGTGCCTGGGCTAGGCAGGACCAAGGGACCCGCCACAGGCCAAATGAAGACCTGCCATGAGCTGGAACTGGCCCACGGGCCATATTTTGCCCACCTCTGCCTTAGCCCCTTGGATCAGAAAGCTTATGACAGAAACAGAACACTAGGTGAGAAAGAAACCAAATCAAAACACAAATAGGACCCCTGTTAGTATAAAGTTATTTAAGATATTAAGGTCTTAATACCCAAAGTATTGTGAAGTCTGGGCTAGAAAGACTGCCTACGTACATTTCCAGTTAATACAAATTGCTGCATCTTTGATGTATCCTTGAAACAGTTGTGTTTTGAGCTGACGTTGGACTTCAAAAAGAAAGTTAATGTTCAATAGAAAATATTTATTCCTATTCAGAGTTGGTTTTGAAAGTGTAAATTTTGCTCTGAATATATTAAAAAAAATCCCTTAAGATACCATGTTAATAATGAGCATAGGTAAAACTCAGAGTTCTGAAACTTAGCTCAGATAAGCATCCCCAAGTTCAGTTGTTTAACTGAATCTTAGTCATACTCTTTGAACTTCTCAGGGTAATGGAACTGGACTGGAAGTTACAATACTGGACTTACAATACCCGAATGTTGTGAGACAATGTAATGATTGAGTTCTGCTTTGAAATATCCTGCACATTTGCAGCATTTCCTTTCCTGCAATTTTCATGGTTCCACTTCAGGTCCTGCGCAGTACCAGAAAGAGGTTTATAGTTTGTCTGAAACTCATCTTCCATCCTGTGGCAAAGTGGGGGTCCCTGACTAGCCACAGCGCTATTTTCCCAACCTGCCTCTGGGCACGCCGCCCACCTGGCTCTACTGCCACGCCTTGATGGAACATAATTGAATGTTAATTAGGTGGGAGGCTGCTCATTTTGCACTCCGATATTAGTGGGGCTATTCACGGCTCCATTCCATCCCTACACCATGGTCCAAGCCTTGCAGATGGCATCTCAGGCAGTTGGCTCAACCTTCCCCTTCACCCATTAGCTGTGGCCCCAATCATGGGACCTTTGGTTTCTATAAGCCCTGGTTCCATCTCAGGCCAGTCAGGACCTGAGCTTCTTTACTCATCTTGTGCATCACTCACGGTGGGCACCTGGCCATTTTGACTCTTCAGGTCCTGGCCCCAGCACTGACCAGTTAAGTCCCTCAGTTGGGTTTATGCTTCCTGCCTGCACTTACGGATCAGGGTCCCCTATTCCCAGCTGAGGTGCTTCTAGAAGCATGCCTGGCCCTGCAGGGTCACTTGCCCAGCAGGCTCAGGTGCTTCCCGAAGCTTACCTGGACTACCCTGCTCTAATGGTACAAGTAGCCCACCCAAAGCTGGGGCTAAGGCACCCCTACTCACTTTTCCAAGGTGGTAATTGGCCTGGCATTTCCTGGGGGCTCCTGCACCACTGAGAGCCCCACCAGGCCAACCACTCCCAGCAGGGTGCAGTTTTAGGTCATGCCCAGGACCAGGAGCCTCCAAACTATCCCCTACAGCTCCTGCCCTTACCTCCAGGAAGTTGCATGCAGCCAGGCAATGGCACTGCCTAGCCTGCCAGCAGCAAACTGCTCTGTTTATATAGGCAGCCAGGGATCTAAAATGGCTGCCGCAATCAAGCATCTGCTGACTGCTTGGCTCTGCCCTTAAAGTGGCAGGCATCAACAGTTCCCTGCCATGCATCCCACTAAAATTTTTGTACATGTCTAATATTTTTTTCTCTAACTATTGCAGTTTGCTCCTTCTAATTCACCACCTAATCAAAAATGCTGCTGCAAATTGGATCATGGCTATTCCTTTCATTCAGTGGTTTCCTCTCACCTTCAATGAGTGAACATCTGTGCTGTTGGTTCTTCCTGCTTTCACTCGCTACCATGCATGATTTTTAGAAGCTATTGTCCTGATGATCTGTTTTTCCCCGCTTCTGCTGTCTTTACATTTGCCATGCTTCACTCTACATTTGGAACACCTCTCTCTTTCTTCTTTTTTTGTCTACATTTTTTTCAGCCCAGCTGAAAACAAATCTTATGTATATACTTTTTCTCAACAATCCAGCACTAAAAATCCAGATTGTTATTTTTAAACCAAACAAACCTGTACTCCTTTGAAATGAGAGCTTCAAATTGTGCATAATTTGTCTGAACAATATTGTGTGTATTGCATTTACATGGTGAGTAGGGTCAGTGTTCAATATTCAAAATACTTTACATCTTGTAGTGCTTTCCATTCAAAGAACTCAAGGTGCATTGCAAATATTATGACACAGTTTTGCAGCCATTAATTTTGCATTAATGTGAAATGTTCACTAATGAGAGTAAGGTTTGCATAATTGTGTCCTTAATGAATTAAGTATCTCAGTGCATTTGTGAAGTACAGAAATATTACTGTCTCCGTTTTATAGATGAAGAGATGAAGGCATGTAAGTTACTCAAGGTCAAATTATTAGTCTGCATCAGAGATGGGAACACAGCCCAGAGCTCCCAGCTTCCTTCCCTTTAAACCTGGAATCTGATGTGACTTGAAACTGAGACCACCAGAGGTAATCCAATAGCAGATAAAGTAAAGATGACCACCTGGGATTTATTCATCTTATTAGCTATACTTGCTCTAAGCAGATTTAAAGAGCATTCAGGTCTGTAAGGACAAGAGGCTAGTTTAGAATGAGACCCAACTAATTTATTCATCTCACTTCTGAGTACTCACAAAGGTGTGCCTGGAAAGAGGAAGTGGGAACAATTTAACTTTAAGTATAAAGATAAGTTGTATCTTTATACTTCACCATTAAAATGACTACCTTTTAAAGTATGGCTGCATAGTTTGAAAGAAAATCAGCTTAGTAGATAATGCACACCTAAATCTTTGTGTTTGCTTGCCCAAAACAAAGTTAGCTGGAAAGGCACTATAGTTCAGTAAACTGGAAGCTGCATAGAAAGGTTCCTGACCATCCCAAAGGATGCTCCAGAGCAACGACAAAATTGAGGCTGGGAAACAATTTATTATATTTTTTTATTAAATTCTATTATATTTTCATGGTATGATTATCAGAACAAGATACTGTGAAATAAGATCAAGTGTCAGTTTACAATGGGTTAGCAATTCTTTAGTGATGGCTGATATGCATGCTGTAATTCTTTATTAAATAAGGATTTTACCCCAGTTTACTCTACAGCTTACCCCACAGCTATTGAGAGGCAAGCTACCTTACATTTACCGTGGGGTAAAAGTATGTAAATGGACAGTTATATTGGAATAACTAAGGTGCTCTAAATTCACACCGTAGCTTACCTTGCAGTAGACCTGTGCATTTTCCACACTATTAAGCAAAAAACAAGGGCTGTTTAGTGCCCATCTATCACCTGCATGTGATGACCTTCTTGACTAGATGACCTTCTTGTAACTGCTGCCTAAACTGTAAACCTTCAACAGGGAATCCTTGGTGAGAATTTTTTAATAATAGGAAAGTCTGAGGAGTCAACATTATGTCCAAGGGAGAAACAGTTGGACCATGTGTTTCAGCTAACTGGGAAGAGAGTGATGCTAGATAAAGGATCTGCTGGCAGAGTGTGTGTCCAGAGTCCTCAAACCAGGGAAAGTGCCTGAACTCTTCTTCAGATTCCAAAGACTTATACCATGGAGGGACTAGCTGATTAGGACCCAACACAGCAACCTGAAATGGACACTCCATTTCATTTTTTCTTCTATTCTAGCTTTTTTCACATTTGTGCCAGCTTGTATTCTCTGCTTCCAATTCACCATTCTTAATTTTCCTGTAGTTTCCCTACTTCTCTTAACTGTCACCCCCATATTTCCTCCCCATCAATGCCCTCTTTTCTAGGTCCCTATATCCTTCATCACCACCACTCTTCACATTCAACATTCCAAAGTTACTCCTTTAAGGACACACAGAAATATCATCAGCCTGAATGTTAGGCTTCACTTTATTCACCAAAATATATTTTCATGGTGAATCTGTAAAGTTTCTCTTCGCTTTTAATATGTGATGTGTCCTCATTCCTGGATGTGTCAGAACTGATGAATACTTAGGTAAAGACTTGCAGTCCTATTAGTTTAGTTTGCACACCCAAGATATTCAAAGAAAATTTCATCATGTTCAGCATGTGTTTCAACATGTTTCTGCTCTTCAAACAGAATCTCAGAAACTAATATTTGTCCCCTGCTAGATATTACTGACATGGGTATGATTATCAGTATTTGAAAAGGTATTAGAGGGCTTGATGGTGCTGTTACATGGCAAGGTCACCACTATAATAAGCCTGCCCAGCTGTGGGTCTACAGGTCCTCAATAGCAGACTAGGTGGAAAAAGATATTTGAATCTCAGTAGCTGCAAAGGCAGATGAAGGCTGCAGCAGAACAAGATTCCCACTTGTCTTGGTCTCCTTGTCATTGGATTAGGGTCCCGTTCTGTCAAGAACTATGTAGAAGCTGATGTGCATCAGCTTCTCTATGATAAATAAGTTATGCACAGGCATCTTCTATGAAAACAGCTTTTCTAGCATATTCTTCAAGTCCTTTGGTGACCAGCTAATGGCAACAGGAGAAGGATTGTAAGGTCTGGAAGCTCCTAGTCATGAACTAACATGAAGGCAGCAGTTACAAGAAGGTCATCTAGTGCTTGGGAGAGACAAGAGAGTGATTCAGGAGCTGTGACTGTAACTGAGCAGCCCTCTTCAGGATCTGCTCTGCTTACCTCACATAGGGAGGGAGCTAGAAAAGTGCCCTAACCATAGCCTGTCTAATACAGTATATTCTGTATTTCTTCCTGACTCGATAACTACGTTAGTGGGATCATTTTTACTGTGGTTGAAAATACCAGCAAAGACACACATGTATTTTTGGGATCTGGAACATCAGTACCCTCATGAACAACTCTAATAGTGAATCAAGAACCACACTGCATCTGTGGCCCAAGGACTCAGGTGACACAGCATTGATGCAGCAAGACCCAGTGAGTGGGAAATGGGCAGCTTGAAGAACATGGAGGCAGATATACCTTCTTTTGGAAGGGTAAACAGGAAGGAGAATGCCAATTCCATGGAGTTGGTTTTGACATTAAGAATTAACTCATAAACCAACTCAATGTGTTCCCTATCAGAATTAATGAGTGCCTCATGAATCTCCATCTCAATCTGGTGGGGAGGCAATATGCCACTGTCTTCAGTTCATATGCCCCAGGAATGCTTCTTGATGCTGCTGATGAAACCCAGGAATAATTCTGTGCCGACCGTGACCAGTCCTTTTTGATGTTCTCAAAGGAGATGGACTTCTTCTTCTTTTTTATTTCAATGCCAGAGTCAGTTGGGACTCTAACCTCTGGAATGGAACCGTTAGTAAGGAAGGAGTAGGAAAGGTCAACTCCAACAGCATCCTCCTCTTGACCAAAAGCATGGGATATGGAGTCACCATCACCCACATCCTCTTACACTAGAAAAACAGGCATTAGACATCATGGACACCTGATTGACCATATTATCATCTGTACCTGTCGGGCCTCAATCATTCGGTCCCGCGCCGCTCGGCTCTGGATATGTAGGGCGGTTCTTCACTCCATCCATCCGGTCTCAAGGTGTCGGTGTCTCTCCCTGGACGGTCTTAGCCCCCAGTCCCACCTGCCACGACTTTGATGATTCTTTCAGTGGGGGGGCCTTGCCACCGGGGTACGTCTATCCAAGGCCTGAGGGTGGTGGTCTTCTGCAAGGCTCCAACCTCCCCTGTACCTTGCCCTGAACCCAGCCACGACGGAGTGCCGATGTTCTTTGTGGCCTACACCTCCCTATACAGGATCTTATCTCCAGTCTTGCTCAGGTCCCACGATACCCGTTAAGGGGCCTACATGCCAGTCTAGGTCCCCTATCTAACAGGAGCTTCCTTAATGCCGGGAGCTCTTGGCTTTCGGTTATCCTACATCCTGCTCTCTTCCCAAAAGTGGAAACAACAACGGAGAAACAAACTGAAACCAACAACGAAAGTTATATACTATGATGGAGCTCCTCTGGTTATTACCCACAGGCAGCTTAGTACTAGCGTGCCCCTAATCATGCGGTCCCACCACCAGCTATTCCCTCTGTGCCACCTTTTTCCCCTTTTCCTTTTTTCCTTAGTGTAAAATATATTAAACCGACCCTCGATGTCCCTCCTAGCATGGACTATTGATTTTTCTCTGAAGGGTCATTGATTTTATTCTCAACCGCATCAACTGCTGTTGTGACCATTCGCCTCCCTCATGGGAAGATCCTTGGGACTGGGCCAATGCCTTTAAGGATCCCTCTTGACCCAGTGCCTTGCGTCCCATGGATCCCTCTTTTCTCCAGGGTTTTCTCACCAGAGTACCTTACTCGCTCACTGGGTCTCCGGAGCCTCTTCCTGGGGTCCTAATTCAACATGCAGCGTGGATACTGCTTTTGCCCTTTGTCTGGCAACAGTGTCCCTCTCTTGAAGATCTCCAGGGCAACCTCCTATCCTGTGGGAGGTATGCTTGCCTGTTCCCTCCTCCTAGAGGGGTCCTGGGGATATTTCCCCCATGCTTCTCCTCAGTCTCCTCTCCCCCTCTGCTTCGCCAGCCACTCTTCTTATTTCGTCATGCTGGGGCTCCTCCTTCCTCCCACCAGCTGGCCGAACTTTTAAAAAGACGTGGCTAATGAGCCATGCAGGTCCCACCACCTCTTCCGGTCCCGCCGCAGTTTCTGCTGCAGGTGAGGAGTTTTTGTTTGTTCTCCTTGTCTCTGTGTTTCCCCTGGGGTGTGCCAGCTCCCAGGGGTCCTCCTTGACCCTTCAGGGTCTGTTTCTTGCCTTTTTCCAAGGACATCATCCATACCTGAGATCACAAAGATATCCTCATCACCCAAGCTATGCTAGGTGCTGATGATTGCTGGACTGATCACCAACTCATTCTCTTGGTTATGTCACTCAAAATGTCTCTTGGATGATGGCTGCAGGAGAAGCAATGCCAATGGAAGATCAACATTGAAGGACTCAAGGACCCAAGCAAGTGAGACTTCTTCCACTAGTGCCTCAAAGACAAATTGGTGAATTCAAATTAGCAACAATGGGAGAATGTCAGCAGCATGTGGGGTGCCCTCAAGGCCATGGTCATCAGTGCCTATGAAGAGACACTTGGATTATCTACCAGGAAACATCGAGACTGGTTCGAAGTGAATACCCGGGAATTCCAAGAGTTGATCAATCACAAGTGCAAGGCCTTTTGTGCTTTGCAAAATGACACCAACTCCAAGCAAAAGAAATTTAATCTCCAATTAGCCAAGGCAGACATCCAAAGGAGGACCCACAATATGAAGAACAAATGGTGTGAAGACAAAGCTAAGAAGATTCAACATCTTGCTGACATCCACGATATATGCATTTTTTTCAGTGCCATCAAAGCCATCTATGGTTTGAGCACTCATGGACCAACCCCTTGAGATCTTAAGGTGGAGGAAAACTGATCAAGGAAAGGGGAGCCATTAATGCCTGTTGCAAGAAGCATTTTGAAAACCTTCTCAATCAAAACTCGGTTGTTGATGATAGTGTTCTCAACTCCATCCTGCAACTCAGAACTCAGAATCCCTCCAAGCTTTGACAAGGTGAGGAAAGCCATTAAGCAGATGAAGAATGAAAAGGCACCCAGAGTGGATGGAATCCCTGTGGAAAACTTCAAACAGCAGGTTGAGGAGCCTACATCACAGCT
This sequence comes from Crocodylus siamensis, assembly GCF_052110815.1. Lineage (NCBI taxonomy): Eukaryota > Metazoa > Chordata > Crocodylia > Crocodylidae > Crocodylus > Crocodylus siamensis. Next base: position 163,013,679 of record NC_143397.1, on the reverse strand, counting down.
TCATGACCTCATCTTATAGGTCTGTACAGGAGGGATCGTGTTGACAAAAGGGGCGGGGGTGTAGCTCTCTATGTGAAGGAAAGCTACATGTCCCTGCAAGCTGATGTTGGCGACTGGCATGGACAGCTAGAGACCCTCTGGGTAAAAATTCGTGGGAAAAATGGCACAGGGGACACAACGGTGGGAGTCTACTACAGACCTCCCACTCAAAGTCCTGAGCTTGACCAGGAGTTCGCCCGGGAACTGACTGAGGCCGCGTGCTCCAGGACCTTGGTTGTCACGGGTGACTTCAATTCCCTGGACATCTCCTGGGAAGATCAATCAGCAAAATCCGAGCGGTCGCAAAGCTTTCTCTCGTGCGTGGATGACCTCTACCTGACTCAAGAAGTCTATGGGCCAATGAGAGGCAAAGCGCTGCTTCACCTGGTACTGGCTATGGGGGACAACCTAATCGGCGACCTAGTGATGGATGGGAAGCTGGGTGACAGCGACCACGAGCTGATCACCTTCACCATCCGCCGTAAAGCTGGCAAGTCAGTCAGCAACACAGAAGTCCTTGACTTCAGAAAAGCCGACTCTGACAAGCTCAAGAGGCTTGTCGGTCAGGGACCTCAGGGACCATGACCCCAGGGAGATGGGAGTTCAAGAAGAGTGTTTGCTTCTCAAGGAAGCGATCCTCAATGCACAAGCTAAATCTATTCCAACACGGAGGAAAGGCAGCAAGAAGGCACAGCAGCCCTCCTGGCTCTCTAGGGACCTAGCGGACCTCCTGCGGCTAAAAAGGAAAGCCTACAAAGGATGGAGGACGGGATTCACCTCCAAGGAGAATTATTCTGCACTGGTTTGGTCCTGCAGGGAGCAAACCAGGAAAGCCAAGGCTGCAACTGAACTCCAACTAGCTTCAAGCATCAAGGACATCAAAAAGTGCTTTTTCAGATATGTGGGGAGCCGGAGGAAAAGCAAGGGGAATGTTGGACCCCTGCTAAACCAGATGGGGCAACTGACAACTACGCCCAGGAAAAAGCCAACCTATTAAATAGGTACTTTGCATCAGTCTTTCATCAGTCCCATGGGACGCCCATGGCTGCAATGGGACAGGGAGAGCCGGGTGATGGGGATCCCCTACCCTCCATAAATGCTGACCTCATGAAGGAACACCTTGAGAAGCTGGAAACCTTCAAGTCAGCCAGCCCTGACAATCTGCACCCCAGGGTACTCAAGGAGCTGGCGAGCGTCATAGCCCAGCCCCTGGCACGGATCTTTGAAAACTCCTGGTGCTCTGGTGTAGTGCCCGAAGACTGGAAGAAGGCCAATGTGGTGCCGATCTTCAAGAAAGGGAGGAGAGTGGATCCAGCTAACTACAGGCCCATTAGCCTGACTTCTATCCTGGGGAAGATCTTAGAAAAGTTTATTAAGGAGGCCATCCTTGATGGACTGGCCCAGGCTAACATTCTAAGGGATAGCCAGCACGGGTTTGTTGTGGGTAGGTCTTGTTTGACCAATCTCATTTCCTTCAATGACCAGGTGACCTATCACCTGGACAGGGGAGAAGAGATTGATATCATATATCTTGACTTCAAAAAAGCCTTTGATATGGTATCCCATGATCACCTCTTGGCCAAACTGCCCAGTTGTGGCCTTGGCTCCACCACGATCCGCTGGCTGGGAAACTGGCTCCGTGGTCAGACCCAGAGGGTTGTAATCGATGGCAGTCACTCATCGTGGTGCCCTGTGACCAGTGGGGTCCCTCAAGGCTCTGTCCTGGGACCCATCCTGTTCAACACCTTCATTAATGATGTGGACATTGGAGTCAGGAGTGGACTGGCCAAGTTCGCTGATGACACCAAATTTTGGGGCAAAGCATCCACGCCAGAAGATAGACTGGTGATCCAGGCTGACCTGGACAAGCTCAGCAAATGGGCGGATGAGAACCTGATGGTGTTTAACACCGAAAAATGCAAGGTTCTTCACCTTGGGAAGAAAAACCTGCAGCATCCTTATAGGCTTGGCAGTGCTACGTTGGATAGCACTACAGAAGAAAGAGACTTGGGGTTCATCATTGACCACAAGATGAACATGAGCCTGCAATGCGATGCTGCGGCTAGTAAAGTGACCAAAACGCTGGCTTGCATCCATAGATGCTTCTCGAGAAAATCCCGTGACGTCATTCTCCCCTTGTACTCGGCCTTGGTGAGGCTGCAGCTGGAGTACTGCATTCAGTTTTGGGCTCCACAATTCAAAAAGGATGTGGAGAAGCTTGAGAGAGTCCAGAGGAGAGCCATGCGCATGATCAGGGGTCAGGAAAACAGATCTTACAATGACAGGCTGACAGCCATGGGACTCTTTAGCCTGGAAAAGCGTAGGCTCAGGGGTGATCTGATGGCCACCTATAAGTTTATCAGGGTTGACCACCAGGATCTGGGGGAACGTTTGTTCACCAGAGCACCCCAAGGGATGACGAGGTCGAACGGTCACAAACTCCTGCAAGACCGTTTCAGGCTGGACATAAGGAAGAATTTCTTTACTGTCCGAGTCCCCAAGGTGGTTCAGTGGAGGTGGTTCAAGCACCTACATTGAACACCTTCAAGAGTAAAGTGGATGCTTATCTTGCTGGGATCCTATGACCCCAGCTGACTTCCTGCCCTTTGGGCAGGGGGCTGGACTCGATGATCTCCCGCAGTCCCTTCCAGTCCTAATGTCTATGAAATCTATGAAATCTATGAAATCTTAAGGATCTGGAATGATGAGGAAACCCCAGAAAACCTCAGGGATGCCATGATTGTGACAATCTTCAAGAAAGAAGACACGTCCAGCTGTGGAAACTACAGCGGGACACCTTGCTGTCCACCACAGGAAAGATAATTGAGAGAACCCTCCTGAACCGTTTCCCTCCATTTGCCGAAGAACACCTTTAATATACTGAAAACAAATGTATCAGATTCCTCCACTAAATAGCTGATGTCTGTTCATCCTTATACAGAATATACTCAGAAAAGATGAGATCCCTGCACTAAAAACTTTTTGTTCTAAACTAACAGATGAAGATCGGATACAAAATTGCACTGGGAGACTTAGAAGATAGTTCTAACTTTGGATGTCATCTATTTTCTGATTGAAGTTAATGTGCCTTTAAAAGCATGAATTGAAGGATTATTCCATTTTAAACTATCTTGTGCTGCTGTCTTGCTGACCTAAAAGATAAAGGATGTAAATGGTATTCAAACCTCTTAATTGGTGCCATTAGCAATTCTTTTGTTATTCTGCAAGGGAAATAGTAGTGGCATATCATCCAGAGTACAAAGCTGCAAGTAAAAAAGGAAAAGCAGTAAGTATCTCATTAGCAATACTGTGCTATAAGTATGCCTAAGACCCCACAGACTTCAAGCCAAGTGTTAAAATAGGTTATGTTGAATAGATGACTAAATTGTTCCAAATGACAATCTCTCTTTGATGAAAGGTGCCTAGAGCTACAGGTTCTTAAGTTTGCCTTCAGTTCCTATCTCTGCATTTTACCATCCAGTATATTGCACTTCTTTCTCAATTCAGTACCTTCACAGTATATGAAAGTTGTGAAACAGAAGGATTATAAAATAACAGCCCCTTCAGTAGCCACTCACAGTTAGTAGATGGTTAAAGTGATTGGATATATTTATTTTAGTGAGGCTGAGACCAGTAAAATGAATAAAAAAATGCATTAGGAGTAAGTTACTAAAGGACATATTTTGTACCACTGATAGTGATTCAAGCCTAGGAATTTTAAAATATTCTTTGTATATTTTACTCTCTGGATATACTCTAAGCCAGACTGCAGGCATTTCTCTTTCATCTTCTCTCTACTTAATAACTTTGTGAAGTGCCTTGAATGCTATGACAGAAAGGTGCCATAAAATAAAAGTGTCTGGCCCATTCCTGTTTGCCTTACTCACACAGTTGGGTATTGCCTACATCAGTAAATCAAACAATGTTTTCTAAAGCAGTAGGAGAACCAATTTCTCTTTCCTATAACCAAGACAGCATACAGGCATGTCTCTTTTATCTGAAAAGGATTCTGAGAAACAAATGGATTGTTCAGAGGATGCCACCTTTCCCCCAAAAAACAGGAAAAAAGGGCAGAGATGTTTATGATGCCAGATGGTTTACTTGCTAGATGGCATCATATATACTTCTCATTTATACTAATTCATGATTTCAGGAGCAAGTCACCGGGCACATCTGCACGAGATGCTTAATGCCCATTAGACTAATTCTACTGTGCATTAATGCAGGTGGCAAAAACTGTGCTAATGCACAGTAGGTTAGTCTAATGAGCATTAAGCATCACAGAAAAAGCATTCATTTGTGGTAATGCACAGTAGCATGAATTATGGAGCATTAAGTTAGTACCAGTTATCATAGGTACTAAACTTAATGTGTCATAATTACAGCACTTTAATGAACATGTAGATATGTCCACAGAGTACCATATTTACCTGAATTCAAGATGGCTTTGAATTTAAGATGTGATGTCTTCCCAACAATTAGTTTGTATAAATGGAAAATTATACATTTGTTATAACTTCTTACGTAAAGAATCTAAATAGTGAATTGTCATCTTAAATTTGTTCCACTTACTGCTGTGGTGAGGAAAGCAGCAGCAGAGGGAAAGAGGCCAAACTCCCACCCCTGCTGTCCTGCCCCTTGTCCCCCCATGCCTATGCCTGTCCTCCCCATGCCTGCCCACTGCCATGTATCCTCCTGCCACATACCCTCCAGCCACATGCCACTTTGCCAGCTACCCCTACTGTGCCTATTCCAGTCTCTGCTCCCTGCTCCCCGCTCTTTGCCTCCGTGTTTGTGCCTGTCTCCAACTCCCTGCCTCCTCCACTTGATGTTTCCCATTGCAGCATGCCTCCCCTACCTGTTGCCTCCTCATGCCTGTGCCTGACCCCTGATGCCTGTCCTCTGTGTCTGTCCTTTCCCCACTTCCTTCCCTTGATCCTTACCTTCTGCTGAAGCTCTGTTCCTCTGGGGCAGTCAGCAACAGTGGCAGCCCAGGATGGGCCCCAGCTGAATCCATCCAGGGAGAAGTGGTGGGAGGTTGGGACTTGAGGGACCAGAGCCTGAGCAGAAGGTGAGGTGGGGCAGGGGGAGCTGTGGGGCAGAGAGCAAGGGGTGGCAGAGGAAGGGATGAAGGGAACATAAATAGGCATATGAGGGCAGGGGTGGGGATGAGGCTGCATGTTCTCCATCCTGCAGTCTTCCCAGCACTCTCCCAGGCTGCACACCTCCTTCCTTGCCAAATTGCTGAGTCAGGTGGCAGCTCAACTTCAGCTTCAGCCCCAAACCTGGGGCCAAAGGCAGAGATGACCGGGCCTCCTGTGGGAGCCAAATCCAAGATGAGGCTTTTCCCTTCTTCATGCTGTCTGGGGACTCCCCCCCTCTCTCTTCCCCTCCCCCGATCTTGGAGTTCAGTAAATTTGGTAATTTAACCAGGTCCCATATATGATAGTATGATGATTTGCACAGTGCCATAAATAGATGCATTAATACATACGTAATAAAATATGTTAAATATAATTGAATAAAGAAAATCAAAAGAATAAGTTGAACAAACAAACAGACCCTGTTCACATCATTTTCTCCATCTGAAAAAGGATGGAGAAAATAAGTTTTACGTGGCTAGTAAAGCAACCAAAACACTGGCTTGCATCCATAGATGCTTCTCGAGCAAATCCTGGGACATCATTCTCCCCTTGTACTCGGCCTTGGTGAGGCTTCAGCTGGAGTATTGCATCCAGTTTTGGGCTCCACAATTCAAAAAGGATGTGGAGAAGCTTGAGAGAGTCCAGAGGACAGCCACGCACATGATCAGAGGTCAGGAAAACAGAACTTAAGATGACAGGCTGAGAGCCACAGGGCTCTTTAGCCTGGAAAAGCGCAGGCTCACAGGTGATCTGGTGGCCAGTTTATCAGGGTTGACCACCAGGATCTGGGGGAACGTTTGTTCACCAGAGCACCCCAAGGGATGACGAGGTCAAATGGTCATAAACTACTACAAGATCATTTCAGGCTGGACATAAGGAAGAATTTCTTTACTGTCCTAGCCCCCAAGGTCTGGAACAGCCTGACATCGGAGGTGGTTCAAGCACCTACATTGAATGCCTTCAAGAGCAAATTGGATGCTTATCTTGCTGGGATCCTATGACCCCAGCTGACTTCCTGGTCTTTGGGTAGGGGGCTGAACTCAATGATCTTCCAAGGTCCCTTCCAGCCCAAATGTCTATGAAATCTATGAAAAAAACACATCATAGAGCAAGGCAGGAAATGATTTCAGCCAGAGGGCCACTTAATTAGTTTTGGGGAACTAAGGGCCACATCCATCTTCATCTTTCTCTCTCTCTCTCTCTTTATCTCTGTCTCATTCTTCACTTTTTTCATTTTGTCTTTTTGTCTCTCTCTCCTTTCTCTGTCTCTCCTTCCCTCCAGAACCCAGGTGAAGTTGTAGCTCTCCAGGAGCCCCAACACTCAGCTGTGGACCCAGACAGGAGCTGCAACTGCACTGGATGGGCAGCAGCATCAAAAAGGGAGCTGTGGATGCCATGGGCAGGTTCAGCATCTGGGCTTTAGAACCTGCCCATGGCATCTACAGATGATGCCACCACACACCTGCTACAGCTGAAGCTATGCCCTTGTCCACAGTGGATGCCTGATTCTGCTGGGTGGATGCAGTCCCTCTCTGTTGGCACCCCATGGTGCTCCAGCTGGCTGCATGCCAGATCAAGGGAATTGGTGGCTATCCATCCATAGGCCAGATCAAATCTGTTGGTGGGCTGGACCCAGCCTCCAGGCCATATTTTGCCCACACCTGTGATAGATGCTTGACACTTAGTGTGATGTTCAGATATTGAAATGGTGAGTACAGGATAGGGACTTAAACAGAAAAAAATGTATTAGTATAAGTGGAGAGGGAGTAGAGAGAGCAAGGGGGAGGGGGATGGGGGGCGGAAGGGGAGGCATCAGTTTAGCAGTTCTTTGCATTACTACCTATTCCATAGTCCTAATCTGGGATGAACAGTCACCGAAATCATTTACGAATGTTTCACAGTAGTGAAACATTTAAAGGAAAGTAATACATACCATATTCACTCTAACATAAGAGGAGGTTTTCCCCCCAGTTGGCACAGGAAAAAAGTCCTTTGTCTTGTATACAAGGAAATCTTATTAAACACATTTGTCGATCATTAAAATGCTGCCATAAACAGCACGTGCTCTGCGATGGAAACGAACTATGAAGTTGATTGAATGCAGGCAATACTAAGGATGACACTGAGCATGACTATAAAACACCTGGCCTATATTCAGCAAACATGCTGATAGGAACCCTTTTTTTGTGGACGTTAAAAAACAAACAGACAGGTACTCCCTCAGGAGGAACTGAACACCAAGCCTGGAGGCACTACAAACCAAGGTGGCAATTAGAGAGGACAGAGCAAGCCCCAACACCCTCCCCTGGTGCCAAAAATGCTGATATGAGCCTAACACAAGGACAGATTAGTGCAGCCCAGCTGAATAAGAAATGTGGTAGTACCCATTAAGTGCAGTCCCTCTCACTGTCAGCCCTTTTTCAAGTCACTGCACTGCATAAATTTTGACTTCTTGTTCACTTCCACAGCTGAACTGTGCCTTTCTTTCCAATGACTCCTGTTTCTTCAACAGCCTTAAATGTCTGGCAGACATCATCAAGTGGTGCCCCAGACAGTTCACGCAGAATCCCTCTGTCAGTACCTCTCTCAGCCTGGATCACATGATTAATATACCTCCCCCCCACCCATATGGCTAAGCCAGACCAGGTTGCCCTATGCTTCCTCTGCATATAAATTTTTGGAGCATCCCAGGACTTGTGACAAGAATATCTGGTTCCAGTCATAAGTGGGGCCTAATTAGCACATGGATGCCTTGTGGGGACCGGAGGGGTTGGTATCTGGAGTATACACACATACTGCATAGTGCTGAGCTGTGGGGGTCACCATGGCTTGAAATGCAGTTGACTCTGGTGTGGCCCAGCCCAGTGAACTATGGGGCAACCATGAGCCTTTGACTTTGGACTAACATGGTTTGTATTGCATATATGCAGGTGCCAAACTGCTGTTCAAAAGTGTGCTTATGGAATACCTGTTCTGAAACTTGAAGCAGTTTCAGAAAAATGTAACAGTCATGAACTCTGGAGGAACTAAGTGTATGGGTACTATATGCAAATTGATACAGTTGTATGTAATTTCAAGGTTACTGGGCATTGCTGTAGCAACAAACTACTGTGCAGTAGTAGCTAAACATGCAGAATGTAATTATGCAGTAACAACTGTGCCGTCAACTGCTCATCTAGTTGTACCCATTTTTTCCAAATTGACTCCTACTTCCATGTGCTCAGGGAGAGCAGGGCCTGACAGTAAGAAGAGGGAGAGGGGGCTGCTAAAGGAAAAAGTTGATTGCTGTAGCAGTGGGAGGGGAACAAGTTCAAGGTAAAACTCCAATAATTACATTCTATACCTGGAATATGCTAATAAATGTATAACTTTTCCAGTTATAGAATCTAATTGTCTTATAATCAGGGTTTTTTCTATTTGGGTAAATATGATTGTCAAAACACTTGTGCCATCTCTTAAATAAATAGAGTATTGTAAAATATCTCATTATGTTGCCCCTCTTGGCAAGTCCCAACCTACAAACCAGAACCACTAAATCACAGTCATATAGTATGCTAGGTTATGAATAAAGCCTAACTTAAAAGAGAAAGAGTTTCTTGATGAAATAAGCTCAAGTTCACAAAAGCTTATGCTTACTATATATCTTATTGAGTTAGTTTATAAGGTGCATATCTACCCTGCTTTTACAGATACATCCATAATGGCAAATCATTGTAATGGAGGAACAATTTATATCAGTGAAAAAGTCCTTCTGATTGTTTAGATTATTTGAGGAGGAAAATAAGATATAATGTCAGAAGTACTTTTATGTGGGTATAACTACATTTACACTAGGGATTTTTGCTAGTATAAAAATAGCATCAAAATTTACATGTTTGAGCAATACTGCTGTTCACACAGAAGTTTCCTAGCCAGAAAAGGTTTGTTTAAAAGTTGCTCCTCTCGTTCATGATTTAATATCACAATGGACCATACAGTCCAATCAATGAATTGTCTAAATCATTTACCCGTGTACAAAACAAAACAGACAACTGTCTTATGCTAAATAATTAATAGGACTGATTTTTTTCCTATGAGGACTATTAATATTTTCCTTATTTAACACCGCACAAACACTGTATTCTTAAAAGGTGCATTGGAATCAGAATCTTAGCTATTTTAGAATGTAATAAGATTCTGAAACAATGCATTACAAACTGGCATATGAATTACATATGAGTTGCAATAGGGCCTTTAAAATCTGCTTCTCTGTACCTTGCTATTTTGCATAATATGGCTAGAGAATATTTAATACAATGGACTTTGTATGCATATAGCTTTTTATTTCATAATGGCAGCTTATCTGTTTGCCTGGCCAAGAAATATACTAACTGGTAAATAAATGTTTACAATATTTTTATCCTGTTCATTGTAAATTGGCCCTAATTAGGCAGGATTAGAATGGTATTGATGCTTGCAAGTGAAATAAAAAAAACAACCAACATAGGCCAAATTTACATTCTATTATTCACCACATGTGGAAATAAAATAGGTTTGGCATGAAAAATGAGGATTCTTTGTCAGTGATCCAGTGTCTACAACACATTTGGACCTGGTTCTTCTACTCTAAATTGATAGCAAATATCTGATCTGAGGAAAATGCTCTCTTTCAATTTTGACATGCTATGCCAGCACACAGAATTATGCTGCATTAGATCATAAGCCAAGAAAAAAAGTGTGAGGCACTAAACAGTGGCGCAAAAACCAGAAGTGCAAATGAAAGCACCCACACAAACAGGAGTGCTTGATAGCTGTTTATGAACCTTGGCCAAAGAAGGGGAAATTTCATGAACAGTGCCATTCCCATTCCTTACCTATAATTTCTATGTAATTTTATTATGTAGCTCTTGCCAGCAAACATTTATTATTATCATTCATTTCTATTGTGGTGGAGCCTAGGGGCCCTAGTCAAGAGCCTCCATTATACAAGGACTGTGTAGATGTACACCAAAAAGATCCATCCCCTTCAAAAGTGTACACTCAGCAGTTAGTACTTAGTAAAGAAATATAGGGTGTGTCTAGGGTTTTTGCAGGTATCAAATGTAGGCAAGAATAGCCTAAAATTGCCATTTTTAAGGCATATAAGGGCACGTACATACAGATGCATGCCCTTAATGCACCTTAAATTAGCATGGGTAGATGCACCCATAAAAATGTAAATGCCTAAAACTCAATAATTTAGCGGTAGTTTCTTTTACTGTTACATAATCTGACACTTTTTTTTTAATTGTCTAGTGAAACATTACATTGTAAATCTACTTTGTCTTCAGCATCCAGGATAGAAACAAAATAGTATGGATAAAAACTCTGTATGATTCATTTAGTGCATGTGCCAAGAATGGATTTCAGAAAACTCTAGAAAACAGAAACTCATAGCCATCTTTACCTTATAGGATTGCAAATTTCTTCACAAACAATTGGCTTAATTGTCCTTGCATTTACAGGTTGCATTCCTGTAGATGGTAAAAATGAAAAATTCCCTTAAAGGTTGTTGACAAACAGTTCAAGGAATATTACCTACAGTAATAAGTCTTCTGCAATGCAACATGAATTTTTGTTGTTGTTGCATTATTTGTCCTAAAGTACGTTTGAACTGCCACATTTGGTGTACCTCCTAGTTCAAATTCTGATGTGGCAGTTCTTCTATATGAAAAATTTGGTTTACTAGGACTTTGCTATATTTGAAGTGATAGAGATTATATCAATCTCTGAAGAAAGAGAACCAGTTGGATCCTTGAAACAATGTAAACTTATCAAAATGGCCAATGTGATGTAGAAGCATAAGTTCTATTTTCAAAAATGACTTAGGCTTCTCACATCCTATGGACCAGATTTAAAAAAAATATATGTGGCAAAACCTCATGCGTTCCTCCCCAAACCAAAAAAGCAACCCTCCTCCCCACTAAAGCTTACTCTGACTACAGAAGGAAATAGTACTGAACAGAACTGAGACATCTTCAGAAATCCATCCTGTAGGACATCAAATATTTCAATATTTTTCCTGATTCCAAAGTGGCCCAAAGTGAATTCTAAATCCCTATTGTCTCCTGTAAAGTAAGCTCCCCGTTGCTTTGTCATAGGGGTTTACCTTGTATTTTGGGAGGTCTTCTAATGAGGGTGTCAATCTGCACCTTTCATAAACCACCACAATAAGAAGCGACAGTTTTCTTGGGCTGAATGGAAGTGAAAAAATAATGATTCATATCTTGGGGCTGGTTTCCTTCAATATTTTCATCAATGACCTGGAAGATGGGATGGAGTGCACCCTCAGCAAGTTTACAGATGACAGCAAGCTGGGGGGAGTAGCAGATATTCCTCAGATATGTTGAATGTGAATATGCCAATTACCTAATTAACTAAAATTAGCATAACCTCACAGTAAAATGAAAGGGGTGGGGGGCTTGCTCTTACTAGCTGTAGATATACGGCTCAACCCTAGCTAGCATAATAATAACCAAACCACACAAAATAGAAAATAGGAGGGGTAATAATCACAATTATATATACAACAACGATCAATCACAAGGCAATAAACAATACTAGCAGCAACAATACTATACCAATGTCAGTGACAACAATATATACAATGAAGGAACTCCCAATGAGGGTACTAGAGAGCAGCTCATCTCTCAGCCATGTCAGCATCAATCACTACAGTTGCACCACTCACACAACCACTCCCTCAATAACAGCTTACTAGACCATACCAGCCTTTGGCCTCCCAGGCCCTCTAGCCACAGATGCTCCAGAGCACTCTTGGCCCAATCAGCTGCTGATCCTCCTGCTTTCTACTCACCACACATACTGGATGCACTAACATGCTGGACCACATTGTCCTCTGGCCTCTCAGGCCCTTGGGCACAATGCTTCAAATGCGTACTTCCCATTCACACCACTGAGAGGAGATATTGATCTCTCAGATACTTATTCACTCTCATAGGCACACATGGGCACCAACATCCATAGGTAGGAGATGCAGACACACTGCAAGAGAACACAGATCCCTCAGGTCTGTGCTTCTTTTTACCCATCCATGATCCTGTCAGTCATGCCATCAACCAATCAAACACATATGCTCACAACACTCATCGCTGCAGGCACCCTTTTTCTTGGTGCACTTAGCACCTCACCTACCTATCATAAAATAAACGCTGCATTTATCTTACGGACTTTCCTGCCAGACAGGGATATCATAGGGCACTCTCAGACCTGAAACTAGGTCATGTCATCACTGAAGTTCAGAAGTTCACTGACTCTGGAACCTTCTGACTTCTAGTCAGTCTGAGCATGTGCAGCATTTTTCAGTGACGCTAATATAGAGGGAGGCAAGGCCAGAGAATGAGGCCTACAATGCTAGAGGGTAGGGCTAGGATTCAGAGTGACTTAGACAGATTGGAGGTTTGGACCAAAAGAAATCTCATGAGGTTCAATAAGGAGAAGTGCAAAGTCCTGAATTTAGGACAGAATAATTCCATATGCCAGTATGCACTAGGGATTGACTGGCTAAGCAAGAGCTCTGCAGAAAAGCACCTGGAGGTTACAATGGACAGTAAGCTGAATATAAGCTAACAGTGTGTCCTTGTTGCTAAGAAGGCTAACAGCATACTGGGCTGCATTAGTAGGAGTGTTGTCAAAAGATTAAGGAAACTGATTATTCCCTCCTAGGTGGCACTGGTGAGGCCATATCTGGAGTACTGTGCCCAGTTTTGGGCCTCCCACTGCAGAAAATAAGAAAGACTAAGGGGGGATTTAATAGCAGTCTTCAAGTACCTGAAGGGCAGTTCCAAAGAGGATGAAACTAGACAGCTCTCTGGTGGCAGATGACAGAACAATGAGCAATGTTCTCAAGGTGCATCAAAGGAAGTTTAGGTTAGATATTAGAAAAAAACTTTTTTCACTAAAAGGGTAGTAAAATACTGGAACAGGTTACCCAGAGCAGTTATGGAATCTCCATCTTTGGAGGTTTTTAAGATGTGGCTAGACAAAGCCTTGGCTGGGATGGTCTATTTGGGGCTGGTCCTGTTTTGAGCAGGTGGTTGGACTAGAAGACCTCCTGAGGTCCCTTCCAACTGTAATTTTCTATGGTTCTATGATTTGCCTAGCAGAAAATTGAAAATTCTTGGTAAAACTAGGTTTCCTATAGAAATTTTTGATTTTGCAGAATATATGCTTTCAGTCAAAAGATCAGAATTGACAGAGATAAGATAGGCCCACAGTGGAGACAGAAAGAATCATTATATGTATAAAATACAGTGAAAAAAATGGCACACATTCTTTATTATGGAGGAGGATGCCTTATATAGATGCACCCAGCTGGTGAAGACCAACAGCCAAGGCCATAGTACCCAAGTTTTTGGGGCAGATGGGCGAGAAGGAAACAATTAGTTCTTCACCTCATTTTTGTCAAATGACTTCTATGAGTTTAATTGATAATCACAGACTAAATTAAATTTGAAAAGATAAATCTTTCTGTAACTAGTGAAAAAATAACTATTGGTAAGGGTCAGTTAGTTAAAAGAATTGAATTAGTCATTAAGGATTCACACTTTTTTCCCCCTGCAATTAATCTCCTAAACATGAATGTCAATGAAATAATTAGAAATGATATTCAGGTGAGAAGCTCACATTTGTAAACTGACATCCCCTCCCCCCCCAAAAAAACAAAAAAACCCCAACCACATTTAAAAAAACAACACTCTCCACCAGGCAAAAGGTATAGTGATTTGAGCAGTTGCAAAATGTTTTATATAGCCTATTTTGCCTTTCTTTTGGTTTTAACAAATGTTTGACAAAATAATAGCCAGTGTCTTTTGAAAACCTATTAGGTTTTGTGCCAGCTTGCCTGGCTGGCTGGGGACTTTGATCTTAAGATCTATATCCCAGGGTAGTCCTGCCATATGAACCAGCCCATGGTTGAGGAAGGCTAGGGTTCCCAAGCTCCAGCACTCCAGGCTTATGTGCAGCTCCAGTGGCTTCTAAGTTTTCTGCCACAAAGTAAAGGACCTGGGAGCTCCAGCTCTAGCCAGAGTGAAGGAAAACCTCAGCTCCTAGCTTTGCGGCAGGGACCTGGAAGTCTTTAGAGTCCAGCTGTGAGTCAGGGCTTGCAACACACAAGGGTGTGAGGGAAGCATGGAGACTGAGAAAGAACCAGGCAGGCAAGGAGTACAGGCTCAGCACCTCCTGCAGATTTCCCTTTTTGGGCTCATAATTTTAGATCCCAGATTTCATCCTTGCTGTCAATGACCCACTCAGGAGCAATCACATTATCAGGAGAAGGGTATCAGCACAGCATGGATGCAGTAGACAATTGAGGCATCATCATAATTTTCAACAAAGGAAATTTGAATTTATTTGCTGAAACTGATGTTTTCCACAGAAAAATCTGATTTTTAGAAAAGGGGAATTTTAGGAAATCATTCTGCAGGGAAACTACTAGCCAACTCTAATAAAATCGTGGTTTTATTACCATGATGACATACTACGATTTTCCACAGGACCCTATGTCTTTCCTTATGTTCAGAAGCACCATTACATCTTTATTCTGTCACACATAGAGGATACAATATTTCAGAAATATTTAAAAGTTAGTTCACATAACTTATAGGCTAAAATCCCTTTGCTCAATAACACTATAAAACAGCCTCAGGAAGCTTACACTTTCACCCCTTGCTACTGTGAAGATTTTGGCTACTGAAATCAGACTTTCAGTATTATTTTTCATAGCTTTTGTGGTTTCATCTGCTGTATATACATCTTGCTGAATGTTAATCTAAAGTAGAATTAATAGCATTACTGTTCATTGTGTCTGCTGGTCTTTCCTATCACCATAGTTCCTGTGAATAATTCATACAGTCTAATATACCTACTTTTAATTCTGTAACACCAGGACATTTAATTTACATACAAAATATGAAGGAAGATTCCGTTTATCAGATGAATGAATTAGCTCTGAATGGAAAATGATCTTGCTAGTTAGCCTTATGCATTCTGCCACCACTCCCTGGATAAAGATATGACAATGGCTTTTTGCTGTTAGTGTTTGGAATTTTTTTGCTCATTCCTTTTTCATCTGGACTACTCTGCAATAAATTCTAATGAATAATTCAGATGTCATGGGAAACTAAAGCTTCCATAGCCTCAGTTACTCATTGCTAATTGTACGTTTTCTTCTAATATTCTGTTAGTAATGCTGCATTGAAAGTCTGTATCCAGGAAAATATAATGAATGTGACTTGAAGCATTTTTAATTCTTCAACTTCCACCAAAGGTGCAATGGAATTGCCTAGGGTTATGTGCAGAGATTTTCCCCTGAGATGTAAAATTAAAAAGCTCTTTTCTGTTTCTCTGAAAGAGTTTATTTTACTTCAAACAGGAATAGTAACACGAGGGACTTTCCTTCTTCCTCTATAAAAAATAGCTTAACTTTCTTCATATGATTGCATAATTGTGAAGATGATTAACTTCAGCAACAGAGGAATATTAATCCCAGAACATGAATAGCATGCTTTGATGTCGCTTATGGCCAAAATGCACCACCCATTCATTTAAATATCACAGAAAAATCATCTATTTTGGAGAACGCTTGATTTTTTTCCTTTGCTTGATTATAACAGGTATGATAAGATTTTAATGAGCTTTAAACTTTAATTTATTTTATTTTATGTAAATAACTACAAGCCTTTTGTTATGGCAGATCAAAGTTGTTTGTGTAGTTTTTTCTTCAGCCCGTCTCACAAATAACGTTTTTTTTTTCTTTTTCCCCTGTGGGGACCTAGTAACTTTATTTTTTGGGGATATGATGCTATTGGAAAGAAGTACTGAAATCATGTTCCAATCACAGAATGTATTCAGTAAATCATCATGGAGGCAGATTGGAGCTAAGGTGTCTTAAAGCATCTCAGGATCTGATCCATTCTTTTATATGAACTTTTATTTTACAATAGGTCAAGGTTTGTCTGACTGTTTCAATTTAAGCATTCTATCAACAAAAGACTGAGAGAATCATTAGAAGTTAAATCATGGTTTTTGTGGCCTAACTGTCTTTAACTGTGTCTCTCTCCTCGTGTTTTCTTCTAGGGTCTGGGCACAGGATCTCACATGGAGCCATGTAAAATGTAGATACCTTGACACAGGAGAAATGAGAGAATGAGGAGGGGTAGGCATCACCAAGCCAGAAAGCCTGGAGTAAATCAATTAAAAACACTATGCCTTGGTGGGGAGGTTTCTGAATTTATAAACCTCTTGGGAAATTAGATACCTAATTTGGGTGCCTTTGCTTATCTACTATACCTTAGTTCTGCTTCAACGAGGGGTGGAGAAGGAGGTCATGTCTGCTGTTGACTCAATACCCAATGTCTTTAGATATCTTATCTAAGCAATAGAAGACTTGAATTCTTCTAGGAGGACCTCCTAAAGCTAAATTGATTCAAACCTACATCTCCCACTTGCCAGGAGAGTGCCATAATTACCAGGCTATTGAATAATTTAGGGGATAATACCCTCTACCCTTCTTGTTGAATCTGGCTTGTGAGACAGCCACTAATGCAAATTATGCAACCTAAAAATGACAAGCAAAATGAAACTGACTCAGAAGCCTAGTTGTTACAGGACTCCCTGGGAAGGGAGAAGACCTGAATTTTGGTCTTTGCTGCCTGTTTTCAATGGTGGTCAGTAGAGCTAGGTACAATTTAAGCATGCTTAACAGAGTGGGTCTCCCAAGACACTGTTACCTCTCAGTTCCATGTTCTTGGGGAACCCTGACACAGGATGCAGAGTGTCTGACTCACCAAGAATCCCCCCGTCTCTACCTAAACAGAAACTGATTAAGATGCAGTGAGAGACGCACCTAAAACCCTCCAGATAAGGGTGACAAGAGTGAAACAACTGCCCTAGGTCTCATTTGCATCCGAGATGGAACCAGATGACCATTCATTTACATGAGAGATGGAGAACAGAAAGCCTGAAGCAGAGACTGCAGTGAATTCTGAGGTGAGAGAAGCAGGGGAGCACGGCATGATGGGGAATCTGTGCTCCAAATGCTAATCAAGCCACACACCCAGCTCAGCATTTATCAGACCAGTTCTAATCTGGATTTACAAAGGACTTCCCCCCCTACACACACACCTCTAAACAGAAGTAAGTTTAATAGGCATCTCAGGCCGTACATTCCCTGGTCCCACTACGGGAGGCCTATGTAAACTTAATTGGCTAAAACTCAGCTGTTGGGTTAAGGAATGCTGAGGCAAGAGGGGGTATGGACAACATTTGAACAATAGTAAAAGGTTCATCACAGCGTCCAGCCCATTGGAGCCCTGACCACAAGTGTTGTCATACTTTTCCCGGGACAAAGGGTGGAAGTCCTCCCTTCCCAAAGGTTATGAACACTCCAATAATTGCCTTAAATCTGTTAAAAGACTAGAGTAAGATCTGGAAAAGTCATGCTAAGCTGAGGCTTGTTCACAACAAGTAAAAATCCAAAACCCTGATGCTGCAAGCTATCTATTGTTTCTGAAGAAACGAGGAGATATCCCATCAGTATATCTGCTACACATAGGAATTTCAAGCTGGCTCCTAAGTATCTGGTTACTCCATAACCTTATGTGTTTCCTGAGTATCAGTCAGTTTCCTGAGATGTTCCAAACCAGATAACCCCTTGTCAATAGAAAAGACAATTTGATTTACACTATTGAGAATGCTTGAAAGAAGCTGAACTGAGGGTACAAAAATCTGTAAAAAGCAGCACTGTGTGTGCTGACACCACCCGCTTTCTTCTTGAGAGGCTGAAGGAGGCAGATCATATCCCTTCAAGGATCGTGCTGAGATCTTTAACCTGTCAGCTGTGCATCCTGAGTGCCTTGGACTGGTGAGATTCCAGCTTTCTCTCTTTTCTCTTCTCTCTCTAGGCATAGATTTCTGAACCTGAACTGTATTAGTTAAACCTGAGCTAAGTTTCCCCAAATACTTAGTGAAACCAGGGTAATACTGTAACTGTTTGTGTTTGTTTTTCCTTTGCATGTCTATTACTACTAGTGTCATTATATATTTTATATACTTAGCAATAAATAACTTTTATAGTCAAACTGGTGGTAACTGGGTATGTTTTTCCTTCTCTACTTGTTCCCCACTTGCTCTGCAGCAACGCTTCTTTTACCTAAGCTAAAGATCCCTGTGAAGCCCAAAAATACTGTGGGGTTGCTCATCAAGAGGCTAAAAGATTGGGATGTGCTGAGTTTGAAACACATAAGGGGATCAGCTTGTACAGGCTGAATGACCCAGTTTGGCTCAGACGTGCCCTAATGAATTGAATGCTGGCCCATAAGGGTGTGTCGCAGTGCACTCAGGTGCCCTGCGCCTGAAAGCAGAGACTGCTCTGGGGAGACCCCTAGTGGCAGAAAGGGGGAGGCTCAGCTGCCAGTCACCAGGGCTGTACAGGTGCTGGTTGCTGGGGCAACTGGTAAAACCAGCTGACCAGGAAGGGGCAGGGCTTATCCCTTCTTAAGGCCAGGTCAAAGGCCAGGAGGGCAGTCCCTCTCCAGCAGCTGTGGGAGTAGGGACTCAGCTCGGACAGACAGAGGGGAGGACTCTGGCCATGAGAGCATCCCCTGGTCACTGCTGAGGCTGGGGGAGCCCTCCTTCCCGCCCGCCTCACTCTCTAGTAGGGAGTAGATTTTTGTTTGACAGGATGGTCTAGTTTTATGTTGTAGCCCAGGGGCTTTATGTTTTATGTTTACTGTTTTGACTGGAGGACTGGGTGAGGCTATAAGGGGTGGAGGAGGCCTCATAGGAGCTCCATGGTAGCGTGGAGTCTCCTGGCACCGGAGAAAGTGAAGCTTTGTTTGGGGGTGCATTGGCCCCAGCCCCAGAGCTAGGGGGCAGTGAGAAGCCCTGGAGCTAGGGGGCAGTGAGAAGCCCAGGAGCTAGGGGGTGGTGAGAAGCCCCGGAGTGAAGGGGGGTGGTGAGAAGCCCCAGAGAGAGGGGGGCAGCGAGGAGCCCCGAGAGAGAGGGGGGCAGCGAGCAGCCCTGGGAGAGAGGGGGCAGTGAGGAGCCCTGGGAGTAAAGAGGAGGGCCAGAACATAACAAAGCCCAGGTCAAACCACGTCAACTCCATCTGCGAGGCTTGGGCTGCAGTGTAGGGAAGAAAAAGGAGCCACAGGTAGCTCCCCCTGTCACTGGGGCGCAGAAAAATGGGCAGCCTCCCACTGATTATAATCATCTTCTAATCAAGTAAGATCAAGGCATGGCAGGCGGTTGGCCCATTACAGGGGGTGGAGCCACACCCAGAAAGGCTCCGATATTGAGACTCCTGTCACAGGGTGTCATCTGGACACCCAGCTGGATTCAGAGGTATTCTGTTTAACTGTGTGCTTGTGTCTGACTGTAGTTTATTGTTGTTCTGATGAACTGCTTCTTGGCATATGAGGGTATCAGCCTGTCTCAACTTGGACAGGTCAGGCGTGTCAGGTTAATCTGTGTGTGTTTGTATGTATGACTGATTTGGTTACTGGAGGAACCCAGCCTCACTGAAACAAGTCCTGCAAGATAGCTCCGCTGGGGGTGAGGACTTGCAGAAGGGAGGGATACTTCTCTGTGTAGAGACACAAGTAACACAAGCAGCACATTAATAGAATTACCAAGACCCTAGAAATATATCCCAAATAAATGAGCACACCCCAAAGTAATGGGCAAATCTGGTAACAACACTTAGGTACTTTCCCACTACCAAACTAGATCAACGGAACATGGTCAGGAGTAAGATGATGAAACTGAATCACTTCTGAACATTTCCAGAAGCCTGGAATAGGCTTGTGGAAATTGCGCTGTCTGCATTTAGGTATTTGAGCTTAGAAGCAGAAATAAAATGGGTCACTCTTTAGAATTCATGCACCTACAGTCCATCTGAGTCCTACTTGGGTACCTATGGGCATGTCTATATATGCAATTAATGCAACTGAATATACTCCTGCTCAATTTGAGCCTGAGTAAACTAATCCCAATGTCACCATCTACATGTGCTTTTAAGTGCAGTAATTTACCACACTGCTTGATACCACCTGTAACTGATGGGACTATCTGGCAGCACAGTAAATACTGTGCCCTAACTGCTGTGCATATTTAGATGGTGACACTTTACTGTGCAGCAAACTAGTCTGCTGTGCAACCTAGTGTCTCATGTAGACATGCCCTATGAGATCAATCTGAAGCACGCCCTGGGTTACATACACTTTATGGGGTCTGCATATCTTTGAGTTAACAGAATCAAGCTGTTTATCTCAAACAGTAGAGGGGCATTGCTTTATATCCAGAGGTCACAAGTCTG
The DNA here is from genome assembly GCF_052110815.1 of Crocodylus siamensis. Classification (NCBI taxonomy): domain Eukaryota; kingdom Metazoa; phylum Chordata; order Crocodylia; family Crocodylidae; genus Crocodylus; species Crocodylus siamensis. The sequence continues at coordinate 162,993,141 of NC_143397.1, read as the reverse complement.
ATCCTCACTGCCAATTACCTGCCAAAGGTCAAACTACAGGGAAAAGTTACCACATTACAAATCATGTGTCACAAAACCTACAATATTTGGCAGTGTCCACGGGATGCCATACATGTTTTCTTAAGTTGTTTTTACTGATATAGCATGTGTAGACTCTATGTACAGTTCGCATAAGGCTGTATTTAGCTTTGTTGTTGTATGTCTTCATGAACTGTAGTATTTAATAGAAATGTAATTTGGATATATTTTTCTATTTTAGCTAAGACTATTTAATGGCAGTGATTAATTTAAATGTTCCTTGACTATACACAATTGGAAAAAGTAACCAGTGAGAATTAGCATCTGACATGAGAATTTTTATACACCAAATAGACCCTTGTGGACATGGTCTGAAACACATGAGCAGCCAGGCCCTTCCAGATAATGACAAATTTACTTTTTAAAAAATGAAACCCAAAAAACTAACACCTGGCTATTCAGGAAAGGACACTTTTCACAGTGGGGAAATTAAGTGAGACACAATATCTTTTGGATATATCTGAAGGCATACAAATATTCTCCTGGTCATAATTAGCTTCAGGAGAGACTTCCGGCTTGGTAAACACACACACTCAAGGAGCAGGAAGATATATGCACAGTATAGACTCACCAAGAATCCAATGAATAATGTATATAAATGGCCAGATAAAAAACAATAGTTAAACCTTGCCAGGAGAGCAAATTTTTGTATTTAGCTTGTTCCTGAGCACAGAGGATGGCTTTAGGCCCTCAGCTAGTGCACCAAGCAGAAGCTGCATTCTTGAGGTTAAGATTTGGGGTAAAATCAGATCATTGTTCTCAGATTTTTTTGTTTGTTCATTCTTTTATCTCTGTATTTCAACATCTTACTGATTTCTTATGTTTTCTCTTGTTCTTATGATAAATATTTTTGTCTTTTCTAACACATGTATTGTCAATGGCAACTGTGACTTAATAGCATTTGACCATACAGACAGGCCTCTTCCAAGGAAGGAGGTGATCTATCCTTTTTTGAGTATGTAACTGGACAAGACTGTGATCCTTCTAGCTGGAAAAAATCCTTATGCTAGTAGCTGTCAAGACCTAGGTGAGACAGATTAAGCTGAAGTGCTACATGTCAAGGAGATGCCTCCTGACTCATCTAGTCTGTTCTCAGTTGTTAAACAGAAGATAGCAGGAAGGAGTTTGGGGCTGAAGGGCATCTCTGAAGGCATGGGAACATTGTGAGAATGTCTCAAAGGTACACCTCACCCCATCTGGGGTCAAAGTGTGTCACACTCCCATACCACTTGTCTAAGGTTATTGTCTCAATAAGCTGTAGTCAAATTGTGCGAAGTTTTAATGCCCCAAAGCAGAGAACCATAACATTGATCCAGTGAGACTTAGAAAGAAATATGGAATCACTGAGCTTGGAGGAATTTGCACAGTGAATAAGAAGCTAACAGTAAGGGTAAATTTCTGAGTTGACTGCAATTAATGAAATAGCTGCCATTTACCTTATTGCGGCTATGATTTTTCTCTAGAAGCATCTGGTGCCATGGCTTAAAACTAGCATTGTGATGTTTGTGTGTTCTAGTGTTGGGTCTTTAAAATTGTGTTTTCTTCATCCATGAGCTACATAGAAAAATGACATTAGCTGACAGGAAGACTGGAACCCATGGGAAGTCGCATGATTACCAAGACAGATAAAGTGGCCACAACTCCTGTTGACTAAATAATGAGGTTTTAAATACTTTGCAGACACCCAACAGCTGCTTTGACTGAGAAAACAAATGTAATGTAGTGCATTTGAGGAAGTGGGAGACACATGACTAATTTTAGTTGAAATACTAGCTTATTAAAAAATAGTAATGCAGAGAAGAATGAGGGGTGGGGGATAGGAACATATTCTAAGTAGGTTTCAATGGCCAATGCAAAGATTTGGTCAATCAAAACAAGAGAAAGACACCCCCAACTTTAATGGTGTTTTAAATAAGGCCCTAAATAATTATTACCAGAAGTTTTTAAAAATAGATCAGTTAAACTCTGAAGAAATTAATGAATGGGATAATAATTGATAAAACAGTTGGTTTGTCCAGTTGTATGATCTGTGACTGCATGATTTAGAAGCAAAATCACCCCACTCATTAAAGCAAGATAGTGAGCAATTCATATGGTCTCATGCATTGAGATAAGACAAAGAAATTTATAGTTGGGTCTCAAAAAATATGAAAGACATTAACTGTCTTAGGCTAATATTTTCAAATGCATTCACTCAATATAAAAGTCAAGGGGATATGAATGCCTAAGTGTCATCCATGTCTTTAAAATCTGACCTTCAACTTAGATTTGGTGGATGCAAACTAGTTTATATGACTATTCCAAAGGAGCTTTTATTTGCAATTTTCAGGATGAACACATTACATGTTTGAGGTGTTGGAAGCAGAGGAAGGCCTTAGCTTGTTTTGCAGAGACTCCAAAAACAGTACACTAAGTATCTGCCACAGTGAGTATGTGAACATCATGATTTAAGCTCATGTCCTGCATTACCATTGTAACCATAGAATGTGTTAGCAAAATGGAGACATCTTGTTACCTAAAAAGGGTGGGAGGGATATCATTTACTTTGCAAAATAACATGTAACATTCAGGAACAAAAGTTGGTATGCTTTGGGGTTTTTCTTGGAACTACAGAAAGACAGAGACATTCCCTAAATTCTCATTCTTCTGTTTGTTCACATCCTAGTTGTAAAACAAGGACTTGTAACAGGAAACCCCTTCACCATTTATTAGAAAGAGTAGAAAGAGAGCAGGGGCACAGGTGGACTGAGTCAGGGACTAAAAAGGCCAGGGGGGCAAATGAAGCAATTAGAGGCATCTGGTCCCTGGTTGACAGAAGATCCAGTCATGCGGCTGAAAGCAGGCTGGTCTGGGGAATAAAAGCCTAGTCTCTGGTCAGTCATGCCAACAGGTACCTGGTGTGGGGGCTAGAAGTTAGTCCTAAGGTAGAGACTGGCATAATGAAACTGAACCCACAGAAGAGGTTGCCATCAAGGCAGGGTCAAGACCCAGGAGCTGAGGTTTTAATCAGTGGACCAAGTTAAAGGGCATAGCTAGAGAGAAAGAGAGGACCCAGGCTATGATAGCTGAAGCCCCAACAAGCCCTCAGACCTATGGGGGACTCTGAGATCCCTTTCCACTGCTGTGCTGCTGAAAAGGTCCTCCTCCAGCCTATAAATGTGTTGGTGAATCCTTCTCCCAAGGTGCAGCACCTTGCATTTGTCCTGGTTGAACTGCATCCTATTCTGTTCCGCCCACTTTTCCAACCTGTCCAGGTCCACATGGATTTGATCCCTTCTCACCACTGTGTTAGCTTTACCCCATAATTTCGTGTCATCCATGATTTTGGACAGAGTGCTCTCTATACCCTCATCCAAGTCGCTGATGAAGATATTGAATAGCACAGGTCTAAGGACCAAGCTTTGGGGGGACCCCACTCACTACATGTTTCCAGGTCAATATTGACCTGTCCACCACCACTCTCTGGGTGCGACCCCCTGAGCCAATTTGCCACCCACCGGACCGTGTAATCACCTATGTTACAGCTGCTCAGTTTGTTTATGTGAATAGGATGAGATACCGTATCAAAGGCCTTCATAAAATCCAAGTGGATGACATCTACCTTGACTCCTGCATCTAAGCATTTTGTGACCCGGTCATAAAAGAAACAAGATTAATCAGGCAGGATCTACCTGTTACGAACCCGTGTTGGTTGCCCTTCAGCATTGTTTTTCCTGCTGGACTCCCACAAATGTGATACTTAATAATTTTTTCAAAGGTTTTCCCAAGGATAGAGGTGAGACTAACCTGTTTATAGTTACCCAGATCCTCCTTCCTCCCCTTCTTGAAAATAGGCCCTTTTCCAGTCCTCTGGGATCTGATCTGAGCACCAAGAGTGCTCAAACAGCCGTGCCAGTGTCTATCTGTCACTAATTGTCCTAGTTTGTCCTGTAGGGGTCTTATGTGCCTTTTTTTACTCCCTATATATCTGAAGGACTTTTTGTTGTCTTTAGTTTTTGTTGCCAGCTTAAGTTCCATTTCTGCTTTGGCCTTTCTGACTGCCTCCCAGCAAGTGTGGGCCAAGTAGGTATACTCCACCTTGTTAGTTATCCCCTGGGTCCACAGCCTATATGCCTCTTTCTTTTGCCTTTAGGCTTTCCTGAATTTGCCTGTTCAGCCAAGGGGTTTTCTTGTCCCCTGTGCCCCTTTTCCTGTGCAATGGGATTGTCTCCTTGAGCCTGTAGGATTGCTTCCTTTAGGAATGACTACCCTTCCTGGATTCCTATCTCACCAATGCTCCTCTTGTTTAGTGCCTCACTAACTAATCTTCTGAGAATGCTGAAGTTAGCCTTTCTGAAATGTGACACTTCTGCCCTACTGGTTATCTTTCCCACCCTATGCTAGGTAGTGAATTCAACCAAGTGATGGTCACTGTCCCCTAGGTTACCTTGTGTCAGTAGATTCCCCACCAAGTCATCCCCTGAAGCCAGCACCAAGTCCAGTAAGGTGAAGGTCCTTTATGCAGGTTAAGAACCTACATGAATGGTTAGATCTAGCTGACTGCTCCTCCCAGCAAATGTCAGGGTAGTTTAGGTCACCTGTGACAACCATGTCCCCTGACCATACGGCCTCTGAGAGCTGTTTGGAGAATTCTAGGTCCAACTCATCCTCCTGATGTGGCAGCTTGTAGTAGACCCCCACTACCAAGTCCTTTTCCCCCAACCCCCTTACATTCTGACCCACAATACCTCAAATTGCCCCTTCTTTGGTCCTGATTATGGAAGATGTATATTGCTCCTTAACATAGAGAGCAATGCCCCATGCCCCCTTTTCTCCCAATTCAATCATGTCTCTATAGCCTATAGCCCTCCATGCTTACTGCCCAAATGCGAGTAGGGTCCCACCAAGTTTCAGTTAGCCCAACTAAGTCAAAGTTCTTGTTTGCAAGCAGGAGTGCAAGTTCCTCCTGCCTGTTCCCCATGCTTCTAGTGTTAGTATAGAGACACTTGGGCCCCCTGAAGTGTGTCCTTGATGCCCCCCTGTCCTGATGTCCATCGGGCCTGTGGGCTGTTCCAGTGCATGGTTCATTGTTTGTTGATCCTGTTGTCTGCATCCCCATCCCCTGACAAACCTAATTTAAAGCCCTGTGTAGGAGATCAGCCAACCTGATAGTTTATCAGTCAACCTGCATAGTTTATAGATGGATTTTTATTTAAAATGTTGCAATACAACAAAGACAGGGAATTCTCAAAAACCTCATAAACAGATACAAACATCTGAAATATTCCAAACCAATTGCCATTGGAGCACATATGGGTAAAATGTTATGCCGTTAAAACCAACCTGCCGGAAGTAGATCAGAGGATAAATATGTCTGTAGTGGTTCAAACCTGAAGAATAGGACCTCAAGAATCCAGATGTATCCGTGATTGCATCCTAATGTGTTTTTAGCATACAAAGACTTCTTGAATAATTTTTTTGGCACAGAAACACACTAAGCCTGTCTACAACATAATGCATCATCTGTAAACATGCAAATGACTTGGCTTGAAACAATAGCCATATAGAAGGTGCATTCTAATTAAATTTAAAGGTAGACAAGGGTTTTGTAATTAGAATGAATTATAAAAATGTTACGGTTTATGTAGTGTTCTTAATGATTTACAGTAGAAAAATACATTTTAATTTCTAAAATCACTTCAAACACTGTTAGCACATTTTATTTATGCTCCTGAACTATGTTAAAGCTGTAAATGTTTCAAACTGTCATCAAAATGAGAAAGCTATAAACATTGCTTAAGCACAATATAGTGGTTTCTGTGTAGGAAGAAGGGAAGAAAAAGGTGGAAAAGGAATCATAAAGCAGGTAACAATGATACATTAGAATGATCTTACATAAATTGGCTCTGCCATTTTTACATTTATTGAAATATATTTATGGAACATTAAATGCAATAGTAATTTTTGAGAATTAAAGTAAATTCTAGAAAAATGATTTGATAAGTACAATTTGCATGGCCGTACACTAGTGGATGAATTAAGGTCTCCGTTACATTAGTGTAACTGCATTAAAGGCCATGGATTTACTATGCATTTGGACTCTGGTGACTGAATGCAAAATCTGACCTTGTAACATTCGATATATTTCCTTATGTAGCCTGAAAAATAGTATATCATCAAGCATAAGAGTGCAGTGTTTTTTAGAATATGTAACCCCTTCCACTCTCCATCTGTTCCTGATAGTGTATGTATCATGCAACTAATTTGCTAAACAACATGTGCTGTTTTCAAAGCAGATTGTATATTAATCAGCACTTCTGCCTCCACCCAAAAGAAAAGAAAGAGAAGGGGTTGCATATAGTGTATTGTTAAATACTTTTAGGTGGAAAAAACTTACATTCTGAGGCAAAATTCACCTCAAACAAGATTTCGCAAGGTCCTCTGCACCCATAAGCTCCTTAATAAGAATAGGTAGAAGGAGCCAGAGATATGATTGCCTGATAAACACCTTCAGAAGTGCATAGGGAAACAATTGGAATGGGACATAGGATAGTCACAGAAGCTCCTATTAGGTAGATTCCATGACTATCAGATACTCTCCTATTGGCACAGAGTGGCTATATCTCAAGGGCTACAGGGGTGGTAAATTTATTATACCAACCCTAAAGCCCTTCACCTACCAATAAATGAAATGTATTTTAACTGACTGACTTAATTGCACAAGATCTAAATAAATGGTCCTGGTTTCCTTCCTTAATGAAAAAGAAGAAACATTACAAAAACATTTGCGTTTGCTTTCTGCAGTTTATCTACTACTTTCTATGGTCTCATCTATTAGAGGAAATCCTAGAAACTGTGTACTGCTCCAAGTTGCATTATAAAAATGTTGTAACATTTCTTCAGTAATCAACCTTCCCTGTGGCTTGTTACTTTTCTTTCTTATTGGAGTGATTTGCACTCTTGGTGCCATACTCATGTCAGTACTTCCTATGGAGCTATGATTCAGGTTCAACGTTTGGTCCTTACCACCTAAGCTCCCTGTGCTCTGAATCCAGAATATGTAAAAGGTACCCTACAGATCTATCATGAAGCACGTGGTGCACCATTTTCCTCCTCTGGTTCAATGAAACTCTCTACAATATAGGAAAAGATTGTCTGAGTGGGAGCCAAAATCACTCTGGGGTTGATCAAAGCCTGTAGAATTCTTCAAGGAGCTAAGGGCAGACACAAAACTTTATTGTCTTCTCCAAGAGCGATAGGTGATGTGGGGGGGAGGGCACGTGTCCATCCAGACTTCTGTGCCAATGGTGGGGTGCAGGGTTGCAGCCCAGCTGAAGCCAGAGACCAGCAGCATGATTTCTGTGCTGATGGTAGGGCACAGGGTGTGGGGCTGCAACCCAGCCACAGCCTGTACCCTGCACCAGTGAGGGCAGTGGCAGCGACGGCAGCATGGAGCTGTGCCCCTCCACTACTGTCAACACTTATACATTAAGGCAAGTACAGTGCATATTAACTTTGACTTAGACTCCTGGAACATAAATACAGACAACATCACTAAATCAAAATCTGATCATGGTAGGACACTGCAGAACATTGTTCTTCCTCTCAGTGGAGAGGACAGTAGTACAAGCTGTATATGACAGACTTTAGTAAAGTTCTGTAATGCACTAATGAAAGGCATTCATATACTGCAATGATCAGCACGACACAAGAATTTGCACAGAAGAGAATAAGTAATTCTGACCTTTAGTTAATCCTTTTTCTTTTCTTTTTACTGATTATGCATACAGTATGCACATTTTCTTTTTACAAACAACCCATTATTATTTAAAACCAATAATGTTAAACTGAGACACTTACCTCAAATAGAGTACAAAGAGAGCTTCTGTATTTCAGGGCCCCTCTACATGTTCAGATAAAGGTGCAATGGGATCAAATGCATGATCCACACAATTGGGCCTTCTGCCATGCCACATGTGCATAGCAGAAGGAGGCTTGATTGTGGAACCACTCATTAGATCCCATTGTGCCCTGCAGCAGGTATGGACAATGATGACTAGGGTGATGATCTAGGGAATGGGAAGCCTATATTATTAAAGACAACTAAAAGAGCTTTCCTTGTTCAGCCTAGCAAAACAAAGACTGAGAGGGAATAAATGGTGTCTAGAAATACAAAGGGATAAACAACGAGAATGTAAACGCTATTTAAATTAAAGGACCATGTATGGCACAAGAACAAGTTGGTATAAACTTTCCACTTACAGATTTAGGCTGGGAATTAGAAGGTTCCTATCCATTAAAACACAGAGGCTGTAGTCCAGCCTTCCAGCAGTAGTATGAGCAAAAAAAATCTAACACCTTTCAGGATGGTAAGAAGCATTATATGACATAACTGTCTGTGACAGCAGGGGACTGGACTCAGTGATCCAAGAGGGTACTAACAGCTTGTTTATGACCTCTCCTATGATGTACTTATGCTTATAAAAAAATAAACTGTGTTCTTAAATCTTTATACAGCATTTCAAAGTGTATCTCAATAGAAAGTATGATCGCTACCTTTTATCCTCTATGGTTTACTTCCAAGATCCGTAATTACACAGACTACTGCTCTTGCATTGAAGAGCTTTCTATTCTGTCCTGACTCAATAGCATTCTGGTTTCCTTCCTCTCAGCTCTATGGACTCTGTTTCTACAAAAGTCACCTGGAACCTCCTCTTGTCCATGCCTATAACATTCTTCAGTAGCCCCTGTTATTTTCAGGCACTTTTAATATAGGTACTCATTCCCACCTCCATTGGCCACTTACTCTGCTCTCCTTGTTCTTTCTCTTTCTGCCCAAACAAAACTTCAGTATCATGTTCAGTGGCTTCTGTTTTCACTGCTTCTTCCCCTGCCATGATTTCATGGAATCTATTATGATCCTTTAGGACCTAAATCTATTGGTATCTAATAGGAAAATTGAATCTTAACTCTTGAAACACAAAAAAATAAGCATTCTACAGTTATATTATTTGGGATTCACTTAAGCATTGAGTTGTATTCCAGCCTTATATACATCTATATAAAAAGTATATCTGAAAATATATGTCCTTATGCTGATTAACATATACTGTATGCATATATTCATATATAACAATTGATTCTGATAAAAATTCAGAGAGACTCTCACTGATATGAGTGGAAATTGCAAATATTAAGCAGTTCTCAAAAACAGACTTAACCTTTCACATTTCTTCACCTTTAAATATAAACTGTGTATCCTTAGTGTTGCATTAATTCAGGGTTTTTTTTCTCATTTATTTTATCCATGGCATTTTCTCTAAAATGACCGCCTCCTACCCCCACCACATTCTTTTGTCAATTCATGCAACCTCAGCTATTGGTTTTTTATGGAAGGCCAAATTAAAATCATGCTCTCTGTGGACAAAACACACTCATTAGAAAGCATAAAAGGATTTGACTGAAGTACAATCTTTCATCATTCTGTCACTTTGAAATTGTTGAAGGTCCACAGCTGGACTACAGCAGCCCAAAAAGCACTGCTAAGTAAAAGGAGGAGGCAGGTGACAATTACAGGAAAAGTCACCACAAGTAATTTTGTTAGGAGAAAGCTGCTGACTCTCAAGCTGAACTTACATTAAAAATAAAAAGCCTCCACAGCTTCCCTTAAATTTCTATAGAATAAGCATCTCTGAGAATTGGGCAAAATCAGAAATATGGTTAGTAAATCAGCCTTCTACAAAAAACTCTCTAAGAAAATTGTAATTGTAAGAGAAAGGTGGATATTAGTTTAGGTTATGCTTTTTACTGTGGCTAAATGGTGTATGTAAATATGAGGCAAATAAGCATCCAAAATGTCAGCCTTCACTTGCAGCATTTTAAAGTTGGCATTCAATAAATACGTAGTATAACGTTCAGAAATTTCATATTAATTGAGAATGGTTATTTAGATATATTGAATAATTTATAAACCCAAGTACTACAAGGACAGCGGTATCCTATCCTAATTATATTGTCCATTCTTAACAGTACTATTAAGGTTGAAGTAATATTCATCCTCAATATTAATGACTGGCATTTTTTGGACTTTGTTTCTAAGTAATATCTACAAATTGCAATTTTGTCAGTGTGACAACAATATTAAACTGATACATAAATGGTAAGATATGTTCATGTGCCATTTATTTTTGGTTTGTTGTCACATATTTAAAATGCACATTAAAACAGTGAGGAGATAAATATATTTTAATACCAATTACTATCAGTACCAATGCCCAATTATTCTGTATTATTCCTACTAACTCCACCGTGCATCCAAGTGACTCAATATTTTCCATTTTCTTAGGTTACAAGCTAGAAATGACCCACAAAATAAACACATCCTCCTATTATGTTCTATTCAGCTTGTAATACTTTACCCATCACCTGTGTATTCCAGGGCCAGAATTTAAAAAAAAAAAAGGGTTTAGGAGTCCAAGAGGTGGTGAAGTGTTTAAATTCAAAACTGTGACCCTGAAAGCACCCACTCATTTGTCTTCTAATCCTGGAGGCACCTTAGCCTCTGTGGGTGCATCCACACATGCAAGCACATGTGCTTGCAGCAGCTCAAATAGAAACAGTGCAAATTTGAGCTGGGGCTTTTTGCCTCAGCGCACACGCTCGGACATGCACTTTGTTGTGGAGCAAACTGTGCCACTTGGGGCAAAATAACCCTTCCTGTTATTTTAGCCAGGGGGAGATAGAGTCTGGGGCCAGCACCTGTGTTGTCCCCAGCAGTATAAAAAGCTGCCCTGTCCTGGCTCCTGGCAAGCAGCTCAGGGCTACTCAGTCTCCAGAGTTTCTGGGGCTTGGCCACTTGGTACCTGGGGACACTACCCCTTGTACCAGCTGGACTGCTGCAGCAGCATCCCAAATCCATTTTTAAAAATATCCCCAAATCCATTTTTTTCCACAATTAACACAAAAGACCACTCTGTACACACGTACACACACACACACACACACACACACACACATATCTAGACAGACAGAGAGAGAGAGACAGAGAGAGAGAACAATCAGTTGGACAATGCTTTATTGGTATATTTACAATGTTAAAGCAATGTATTCTAAAAACCTGTATGTGCTGATATGTACTTTTGGTTTTCTTCGCACATGATGGGTGTGTGATGGGGGGATGTCGTGTTTGCAGAAAGGGGGTGGGAAGGTGGGTATGTGTGTGTAGAGGGATGTAGGTTGGTATGTGGGTAGGTGTGGGGTGATTGCTTGGGGGACTGTGGGTGTGGGGGACCTTGTGGGGGGCTGCTCAGGAGGGGTGAGTCCCCTGGCCCCCACAGGGTGCATCCCCCCCACAGCACATAGAATGCCTCTCTCCACAGGGAACCAGCTCCCCCCTGGAGGGCCACAGCCCCTATCTCCCACAGGGCCTCAGCCCCCACCCCCCAGGGCCTATAACTTACTTTTAGCAGCAGCAGCAGGAGTGGGGTGCTCTGAGCCATGGCAGCAAGACCTGGCATGGCACACGGGGACTGCGCAGCAGACCCAGCCAGGTCCTGCTGGCCTGGGGACTGTCTATTGCCTGGCCAGGGCAGGCCCTTGCTGGCAGGACCTGGCATGGAACATGGTCCCTGTGTGCCAGGCCCAGCTGGGCCCTGCCACCCTCAGGGCCCCTCTGCCACTTGCCCGGGCTGGGCCCAGGGTGGCAGGACCCGGTGAAGTGTGTGGGGAACATTTTTTCGTTCCTGTATGTGCCTCTTGCCCCACCTTAAATGGGTTTGAGTTGGGGCAGGAGGCACATGCCAACTCATCTGGATGTGCCCTGTGTATGCATATAATTTTCTCCTTCTTGAGATGACTGAGCAGCCCAGCACCTAGTTCATGCTTAAATCAAATTAACATCCAGCATCTAGCCATTCTTTCATTTAAACCTCCTAAGGAACTCAGTCCAATAAGCATTCTCAGATCTTGTTCAACAAATGCTGACAGGATCAGGGTTTGTACACAATACAGCTGTAACTAATCCTTTCTTTCTTTTAAGTAGGAAGAAGTGGTAAGGACGTTTGTTATTCCATCTTCTATATAGCAGCCTACTGGTTAAAATACTCACTGAGGAGGAAGAAAATTCAAGTTAAAAACTCTCCACTTTGAGGGGTTCAAATTCACAGCTTCCATCTTCTAGGAGAGAGCTTTAATCACTAGAACCAGGGTTAAAATTGGGGAAACCTTTGTACTCCTCTGGTTAAAGCTGAATCACTGGGAACAAAAGGAATTGTATATATTTAGTATCAACAGCCATTGATAAAGAGAAATAAGGTTGCTTTCCTCAAAGAAAACCAATTTCAAAGGAATGTATCTCATCATGTATCAAGGGTGCAGACAAAAGTGACAATTTTTGCCAAATCTGGCCACAGAAAGCAGTTTATGGCTGTGACTAAGCACAAGTACATGGCTGCAGACAGCTTAAAAATGCCTGATTGGGTGAAAATCTAACCCCTCATTCCATAAGGTATTAGATGAAGATCAAAATGTAACGTGTTCTATAACTTGTGTCTGCAGAGCTCCCAGCCTGTTGCTGTTTTCAGAATGGGAATGGGGAAAAGGATCAAAGGGAGTTTGGTCTGGGGTTTCTTCAGCCCGCCCAGAGAACGGGGCAGATGTATTGGAGCATAATATATATTATATATATTATACACTGGGTGAAACTAGCCAGGAATTGTGTTTACTCAGTATTTTCCAGAGTATCATTTACACGTGTGTGGGTGTATGTGTGTGTGTGGAAGATAATGCTGAGTAGACAGTGCTTTGGAAAATACTGACAAAAACACAATTCCTGGCTAGTTACACTTGGTGTATATTGCATATAATATATGTTATGTTCCATAATATATGTTTGGCAAAGGCCTTTGCTTCAGAATGTTTCTACTACTGCTTGGATGGCTTTGCCTACTTTTGAATGTGATTCTGTCTTTAAAAGCCATAAATGGATTTTTCTTTTATTTTCAGAATATACTTCAAAAAATGCAACGAGTGAAAAAGAGAGGTTGAGGGTCAATGGAATTTAATTTGCTTATATATATTTAATATACACATTTACATCTTACATATACAACTTTTCATGATGAAAAAATGCATATATAGGGAGCACATGGAATATATATTTCAACTGTATATCTGCTCTCTCATCCTTTATAACACTTCTCTTTTTACATTGTAAATTGCCTGGGACAAGGACTATATCTATGGCTGCTTACAGACATGAAAAGGACCACACAGCCCTCTCCCCCTGCCCCCCAGCTCTTTACTTTCAGCTCAGTGAGCCCCCACACCAAGTGCAGTGCATACCCAAAAGGGACATCACATCAGTTTGACCTGGCTTGCCCAATGTCTGCTGGGCAATTCAATCAACTGTTAGATAAAAGTGCCACCCCCTTCTTCCCCCTCCCCAAAGTGTGCAGTTTATAGATGTTGGGTGAGCCAGGTCAGGCTGATGTGCTTCCTCTTCTAGTAAAGCAATTTTAGATTTTTATATTCTGAAGGACAAGGACAACCTGTCCTTGAAGATAAAGAGGAGAAATGGTTTTCCAAGCTTAGGTGCTGAGTCCCTTTTGAAAAATGCAACTCTTACTTGATTTTGGTTTAGTTTTTCATCTCTCTCTCAATCTCTCCTCCTCCCGCCTTTCTTTTTTGTTCTATTACATCACAGTATGTCCTTAATCTATTATAAGGACCCCTACTCACTAATAGTAGTAAAAAATATATATTTGTAGTGGTATTGGATGATCTGATAATTTCATCAGAATGAATAATGACTTTCTCCTTCTATGTCATATTTGACCTCTCCCATGTAAATATGAAATAGGTGGGTTCCATGCTATCAACTAGCCTGAATTTCATTGCAATGTTGTTTTGAAATCCTTGCTGCCTTCATGGGTCAGTGACTGCTTGCTGTTCATTTACACCACATTATTCATTTACATTTTCTGCAAGTTGGCAATGTCAGGGAAAAGGAGTCTGTGTTAGGAAGTAATCAATTAAGGCTGTATCTTGCTTGCAAAACTTCATGACAAATTGCCAATTTATTTACCAGTTTATTTTTGGGAGGAGTGTATAGCAAGTATATCACTAATTGTGCAGTCCTTTCCTCTCTTTTGCATTTCTTTATATGATAAGCTCTTAGCTAAAAAATCTTCCAGTGTATAGAGGGTGAAATTGCAATCACAAGAGAAAACCCAAATCCAAGGTTGGAGTCATACCTTTGGGCATGCATGTTCTGAAACTGCAGAAGCAGCTATGTTTTGGGGGACAATTCATTTCAGGGATGGGAGGATGTGTTATTGCCACCAAGATCCCATGGCTGTTCTGCCAAGAGAGGGCAGATTTACATTCTGATTAGATGTCCAATTAGGCTTTTTATAGTAGATGATGCTCTGGAAAATACTGAGTAAACACAATTCCTGGCTAGTTTGGCTATACCCTTTTTGCTCCATGCCAAGTCCAGGAGCACCAATGTGAAGCATGTCTTACTCATTCACTCCTATTCTGTGTGCACCAGTCCTGGTAGTAAGACAACCTTAAAGCAGTGTTGAGCAAGCATCAATAACTGTGCCCAAAACAGAAAGCTGAAGAGTAGCTCTAACAGTGTGCTCACACCATCCTAAGAGAGCTACATTGTTTCATTTTGGGGACTTGGCATATGCAGAGTAGGAGCAAGGTGGGGTAGGATGTACATAACAGCAGTGCTCCCAGGTGCAACATGAAGGTGGTTTAGCCATACCCACAATGCCTCCTGGTATTCTGATGGAGCCAATGGCTATACTAAACTAAATTCAAAGAATAAAACCACAGCAAGTAACCTCTATGATCAACCAAAGGAGATGAAATATTAAATATATTAAAGACCAACTTTTTCCTGCAACTATTTTACAAATATTTTCAAGTAGTGAGGAAATCCAGTTATGATTAATTTATGCATAGAAAAAAATATTTCAGAGAGAGAGGAAAAATGATTAAATATATTGTATTTAGGAAAAAAATGGCAGATGGAGTTTGTTTTGAAGTACGAATAGTCTTGCTAACGCAGTTGTACTTGTCACATTTGGAGGCATTATAGTTTGGCCAACACAACACTTCAAAGAATGTCAAAATATGAATATTCATGAAGGGACAGAAGGTATGTCTACACATGCTTTTATGTGCACCTAAACTTAATGCACATTTGCCTAATGTGCATTAAGGTGATTTAGGCACACGTCTACATATGCACACGCTAAGGTGCATTAATGCAGTTTGCTGACCAACTTGGAACTAAATTAATCCCAAGTCAGTTGACATATACAACATTAATACACCTTAGCATGTCTACATGTGCATTAAGGTGCTTTAGCTATTTGTGCCTAAATTTGATACCTGCTTTTGCACCTTAAAAATGGCTATTGTGCCTTAAATTAGCATGTGTAGATTTGCCCAAAAAAGATCATAACAGAGCAAAGAATGTCACTGATGGGGAGATGTCTAAAGCAAGTTCTTATGATAGCACCCTTCAACTTTGTAAATTATGAAATGACTGACTAAATGAACACAACTGGCAAAAGCACTTAAGTATATACTTAGCTTTCAGCACATGTTTAATTCTAATTGAAATCTATGGACTTAAGCATACACTTAAACACTGAATCAATACCTTGATTTTGTGGCTCTACCATATAATAAGTGCAAAACAATGTTCTCATTGTTTCTGGATATAAGATGATATCAAAATTCATGCTGCAGGATTTTCAACTTCAAATATTTAAATCTACCAAGCCAGGAACCCAAAATGCTGCATTTGGCATAAAAGCAGATGTTTAAAATGAAAAATCTGGCATGGTATTATTTGCTTAATAAGTACATGGAATACATATTTCAGAACTTTTCTAAACAAATATGAAGTTTAGGAACTGAGAAATAACGTAATTCCAACAGCAGAGGATTTAAGAAAAACATTAATTCGTGCAATGAAATCATAAAACTCTGCAATACCTTAATGGCATCACAGTCTGCTTGAAACTTACAGCTGCTAAAGCCCTGATTATTACAGGCATTGACCTTTTATGGGAATGAGGTTAAGTGTCTCCTGGAATTGCATATAACCCGTGAGAAATGGCAAGAGTCAGTGATGCTCTGATAAACCATCATTCACAACTTTGTTATCACAAATCATTTCATGACTCTCAAGCTCTTTCCTAACAAGCTGCAGTGGTTGTCTTATGGAATGGGAAAGCCTTACAAAGGAGAACAGGATAATCTAAAATATATCCCAGCATCTTAAATTAACTCTTCCTTCCACTGAAAAATAAGTTGTGGCATTTTAAAGGAAATAAAACAACAGTTTGGCATCTAGAATTTTGACAGCTGAGGCCTTAAATGAACCTTACAGCCATTCATTTTTTGCTCCCTATACCCTACATAGTAGCTACAACAGCTGTGGTGTCCTGCCCAGCATCACAGAGAAATACTGTCTAAATGTTGCAAGTTTTGACCTTCTCAGCTGAACAATGTTAAGAAAGTCTTTTTTGCTTCAGGTTATTTTCAGTTCATTTCTCCCTGAATATGAGCTTTACATGGCATTTAATAGACTCAGTTCTAAATACAGAAGTCAGGTTACAGTTCAGCACCACATGGTCATTCTCTTGCAGCAATAATTGCTAGAGAAGGACAGTGATCCCTGTAGCTCCAGATGATGAAACCAAACTTCATTCTGGCCTTAATTCAGTTGTTCTTCCCAGAGCATTCTGTGTTTTATACTTTGCTCATGTTCTCTCTGACTGGAGGTCTTTTCATGATATAACATCCACATCACTAAAACCATTGTTCATTGATGCAATCATGAAGAAAAAGTCAAGTATAAACACCACAGAACATTGTTTCCAGTTCAGTGGACCAACATTGGTTAACTGAATGTAACTTGACAAGTCATGTTTTCAGTGCTCAAGCTAAAGACGTCTACAGAAAATTCAGTCCTGCACAAACCACTTACAGAGTGTTTCTCTCTATCTTACATGCAGAGTTTACATCTCTATGCAAACTAAATATGATTTTTTTCAGCACTGATAACCATTGTGATCAGCAAACATTGGACTCAACCCGATTGTCAAAAATTATTCCCTTCCTCTGCAGGGACAATATATTTTATAGTTATTAAATCAGTGTGACATTCTGAAAGAAACAAATCTAAGGAAACTATACTTCAGTGAGAAGTGGAGTGCAGTGACAGTCACTTCATAAGAGGTTCCTAGTAGTTGCTCCATGGTATAGCATTGGAGGTAATGTGAGAGTTGTCTCAGCTGCCTGTTCAGAGGTAGGTGTAATGTTATGCCTTGCAGAACAGGCTTATTGTTGAGAGAGAGAGAAAAAAAAATGCTCAGGAAAAAAAAGTTTGCAGAACCTTTCAGTAGATTGCCTAGATAACATTACCAGTCAGTGCCATTCATTATAGGTGAATACACACTGGGATGACATGAGGAGCAGGGTGACTAGTGAGAACAAAGGGAAAGTCAGTAGTTTTAAGCAATTACACAATCATAATATAATCAACTGGCTTATAAAAGACTTTCCCCAGGAAACTTAAAGGCCCCAAGTGCTAGGAATGGGACCCTTATCCATTCATGTAAGTCAGGAGCGCTCTACCCTGGGCCTGCAGGCCAGATCTGGCCCCTGCGCTATGTAATCTGGCTCACAGGCCCAGAAATTTGGCAGTGGGGAAACAGTGGCTCAGTGGGTCAGCTTCAAGAGGTGGACAGTGGCGGTGGGACCTAATGCTACTGTTGGCCTTATTTGTACTCTGGGATGCACCATCAGAGCCACTGAGCCTTGCATTTTATAGTCATTGGATACAGTAGAGAAATAGCCTTGGGAAAGTTTCTGTTTCACTGGGAGTAGGAGCCCAGGCTAGAATCTAGGGTGAGCTCTTTTCCAAAATGGCATCCATCTCACAGACTCACGCATCCTCTGGCTTGATTTCATCCCTCTGACACTATCTAGCTCTCTCTTGGCTGCCCAGTGAAAGGGTTGGCAAGAGGTCTGGATGTTTCCCAGCTTGTAGCCTAGTGGAGAAAGTATTGTGGTGGGAAGTGAGAGCTATGAGTTCAAATCCACTTTGGGTGTGGGGACTTTAGAATCCAGGTCACATACTTCCTGGGCCAATGCTGTAACTACTGGGCTCCAGGGTTAAAAAAGTGGGAGCCCAGTGTTTTTTTTCTGAAGCGAAAATATGATGACTTACCTGCCTTTATGTGTGGACCTAGATGATTCTTTTTTACTATGCAATGGCCTGGCTATGACACATGCCTTGTGAGCATGCTCAGTAGGTTTGTACAAGCTTGCAGACACAGCACAATTATAAACTGTAAATAAGCGTCAAAATGCTGCATTTTTCAGCTGTGCCATCTAGGTGCATAAACCAAAAAAGCATTTAGCCTTTTATGTCCTGAGGTGCTGAAATCATCTTTTAATGCTCAGTTGCGCTGGAACTCCTTATCAGTGATCTTTATAAACTGCACCATCAATATCAGATTAATCTTGTAATAGTATTACAATAAATAATGCATGAGAATGAATGAGGCAGGGATGGGGGTGCTTAGAGTAGATGATGAAATGATACATTAAAATTTATGCCATTAATTTATAATTTGTTTTAATTGAATTAATTGGGTAGTTTATTATATTTATGCATTATAAGGACTTAATATATTTATGATTTCACGTCTATCAAAATAATTATTTTTAGACCTAATAATGAAAATAAGGTGTGCGTATGTATAATGTGTGTGTATACTGAAGTATTTAGTGTGTGTTATAATTATTTAGTTATTATATTAATTATAACACACACTAAATACATCAATAAGCCCCCAGTCTTGCAGTTCTTTTGTACACATTTCCCACAGGGAATTTTCATACATAGTGGGATTACAGGATCAGGCCCTTGCGATAACACTGCAATTTTTTTTCTTGAATTGAATACTAAATAAATATCAATGTGACATGTGCAGATCATCTTTGAAATAAAAATGAATTGGTTGATTTCAAGAGATGAATATCCTTTAAAAGCGGGGGAAATCAAATTGTGAATGTATTTGTACAATCTATTTTTTTTCCTTGTCCCCTGCCAAAAACAGACCTAACTTAAAGTGATAAACAAGGATCCTGGTTTTCTCTGATAAAAAAAATCCCCAATTTTTGGATTAAAAATCCATATTTTTCCATGGTCAAAATGAAACACCACTAAAAGACAGATAGATAAATCGGAGATCTCTGTCTCTCTATCGCTACATATATCTTTCTATATATATACATCTATATATCTTGATATCTCTCTCTATATATATTTTGATATCTCTCTCTCTCTCTCTCTATATATATATATATATATAAAAATATATAAGTGGTGTTTCATTTTGATAATGGAAAAATGTGGATTTTTAATCTGAAAACTGGGGACTTTTTTATCAGAGAAAACCAGGATCCCTAGTGATAAGACAACCTTCAATCCTCAGGTCAACTTTATTCTCAGCTTTTACTTTCCTCTCACTGACTTTTACATATCAAGCAAATGTAGAGAAAGTAAATTAAGCCTTAACTAGAATCTGAAAATGAACATTCATGAGTCCATATACATTACTAGAGCTATGAGTGTGTTGGCCGAACTGAACCAACATACAAAGCCCCAGGATCTGGCCCACTGATTTTTGTCAGGAGTGCTTTCCTGAATGCTGCTACTGCAGGCTTGCAGTCCCTGACAGCCAACAGTTAATGCTTGAGGGACTTTCTGTCAAGGAATGGCCTGGCTTAGTGGTGTTAGTAGATAGATACATAAATAAAAAAACTAAATAAATAAAGTTCTGAGCAGAAGCTATGAGATTCTTTCCACACAGGCATTCTTGGTCACTTATATTTATAATAGACTATGCTTTTAATAATTGTTGAAAGGCTAAGTACTTGTTATATGAGATATATAATTTTAAGCAAATTATAGTGTGTTGTTTAAACTCCTCTCATGACATGACCCAGGAAGGAAGAAACTATTCATTTGAATTAGATGCCAAAATTTGGCCTTCTATGTATGTTCACACTTTTCCATATAGTTATCTTTATTAGAATCTTTCAATATATTTAGTTTAAGGGTATTTTGTTTTTCTGCTGATTTGTTTTATCTTGTTTTGTTCTGTATTTTACTTTAAAAAACTAAAAAAAAAATCTTCGGCTTAATAGACTAGATGTAGGTATCTGAGGAAAAAGGAGTTAACTTCTAATGAACTTCAATTATTATTTCACTGTAACTTTCTTGATTTCACACACAATACATGAAGAACTATGATTCAGACAGGACAGGAGATTAGAATATACTTTGAAAAGGTCACCTCTGAATCTCTGGATAACACAAAGAAATTAGTTGCTGGACTATGCTATTGTCTGAAATGAGATGGTTACCAGACTGGAGTTGTATCAAACAAGATAATTGGCATCAAGCAAAATTTTCAGAATTCACTCCAAATCACCACTACCTTTCTCCTATTTCCAGTTACTAACAAGTCACTAGAAACATCAAATACAAGTTTAGAATGAAACTTTGGATTGGCTAGTTAAATTTCTAATACTGTTGTGAGAATGTTATAAGAATTTCAATGGTTAGGAGTTTAATGTACCATAAAATAGATAGATATCAATACAGCAATAAATTCAAAGCAACCTGCTTATTTAGGAGGTTGGTATATATTTATATTCCCTGCAGTGCCAGACAGGTTTGTTGGTTCCATTAGATGCATAAAAATACTATCTAAAATTATATGATAGGAAACCAGTGTCATGTCTGTTGCGGGTATAACCACCTGTTTAGTTCTCTCTTAATCTCACATAGTGTTAGAGCAGGAGTGGGTAATTATTTGGGCCTGCAGGCCACATAGGCAGTTTTGAGGAGCCACAGTGGGCCAGTCAACATCCCACTCCCCAACAGCCTGTAGCCCATGTGTCCAGTGGCTCCTCCCTGCTGCCACCAGTGCCCAGCAGCTGCTGAGCACACTGCCCCGACCCTGGGCTTGGCCCACTCTGGACTTACTCTGGACTCTCCCTAGTCAGCATGGACCATCTCCAGGCCAGCCTGGTCCTGTATGCACAATTCTGAACACAATCCACCCCATTCCTGCTCCAGACCACCTGCCCAAGATGAGCAGTGGCGGTGGCCAGGCAGAAACTGCTGACTGGTGGAAGGGAAAAGCGGCTGCCTCCCTGTGACTGCTGCTGGGCCCTTCTTGCTTTGGCCATCTGGAGCCTGTGCCTGAACTGTCCTGTGGTTCCTCTTCACTGCCACCATAGGTAGTGCTGCTGACAGCAGTGGAGAGGAGCTGCAGGTTAGCTTGCCAATGGGCTCTGGGCAGCCACAGGAAGAAGAGCCCAGCAGCAGTGAGGGGGAGGTGGCCACTCTTCCCCCATGTCCAGCAGCAGCTTCTGCATAGCTGCTGCTCAGCATGGGTGGGTGGGTCTGGAGCAGGTATAGAACAGGCTGGGATTGAGGCTGTGTACTTATCCCAGATGTTTTGGAGCTGGTCCACTCCAGCTGGCATGAGTCCAGAGTGGGTGCAGGGTGGGCCAAGGCTGTGTGCGTGGGTCCCTCCAAGTTTCCATGGGGCTGAAGCCAGAGTCAATGGAAGCTGAAAGGAGCTTCTGCCACCTGGGCTGCCTAGAAATGGACTTGAAAACGGAGGAGTGCCACATGCTGGACAGTGCCCGGGCCAGGAGGGAATGAGTAACCTGCCACAGGCTGGACAAAGTCCTTCTGTGGGCTGGATCTGGTCTGTGGGCTGTATTTTGCCCACTCCTGTGTTAGAGGGTTTCATACAAGCATTCTACAGAAGCATCACAACTAATGGTGAATACAAAATGCAAGACTAATCAAAGTGCTTGTTTTTATATGTATTACTGTGAATTTAGTATTGACATAATTTTCCTGAAATTCAAGTAAAATTTGGAGTAAACAGATCTTGTTAGAAAAATAAACTAATAGAAAATAGCAAAAATGATAAATTTTGAATTTTGTACTATTCTAATAAATAGGAAACTCCAGCCACTGACCATAATGTGAACAGGATCCATTATAGATCCTACTCTTTGAATAACTTTCAAAGTCCTAAGTGCTAGTTGTGGGCATGTCTACATGAGATGCTACATTGCCATAACAATGAACTACTATGCCACAGCTTATTGCTATAGTGCCATAGTGTTGGGCAGGCATGAACTGTGATGCTGATGGTACTTCACAGTAGCAACAAGTTACTGCGTAGTATCTCATTGCTACTGCACAGTAGCACCTAAAAATAACCACGCGGCAACAGGACTGCGTAGTCAGCTGCTCATTTAGATGTGGCCACTGTGGCCTAATCCTTCATGCAGGCTTAACTTCAAGACAATGGATAGTTGCACTGATGTTATTAGAGGGGACTGTTACACAAGTCTTGATTTTACACCAGTTAAGGGGAAGGGCCTGCACTTGAATTGTACAATCAAACCTACAGTGAGCTGAAGTGACTCAGACAAGGACATGCAACAGGTATGTTCTGGGCACTAGATCCTTCCATTTTACTATTAGTAAACAACCTACAGACTTAGGGATCAGATAGAAAAATAAGCTAAGTGCTTTAAAATGTAATGCTCTAGAGATGATCATCTGTATATGTTGTGTTTATCCACTCAGTTCCATTCTAAGTAAAAGTTAAACTTTTGTAGCTTTCAATCTGTTTCATTCAGGTTAAAAGATACAGGGATTTAGTTTCATTATGAGCAGTACAGAAATGGATGGAGGAACTGCTTATGTCACTTGAGCTGTTGTGCACTCTTGAGAGTCATGGATCCCACCCCTTTAAAGCTGTTTAATTCTGCTTCTGGCCACAGCCTTTGACTCTCTATCACAGTAACAATCTGGCAGAGAGCAGAAAAAAAATCCATTTCCAAAACTGATGTCTGTTAGCAGAAATTTGTTAACATAAAGAGACAGCAGTCCAATAAATTAATCATTGAAAATTATATACCCAGCTGTAGTCTAAACCCCAACCGTGAAGAATCAATGCTAAAGGGTAAAGCCAAACACTCAGAGCCAAACCAACATCCACTCAGCAGCTTTACTTAACAAGGAGAATAGGAGGCAGAATCAGAGTGAATATCTTGTTCCTATTGGATACTCTTGTCTTCTGGGGAAAAGGCAGAAGAACTGAAAGACCTTGTTGCATGTTGGACATTGAGCTGCTCAAATGTTTATCAGTGTTAGTGTTGGCTAGAGTTTGGAGCAGCCACACCTAACATCTAAAAACCTTTGACTCTCCCTCACCTGCACAGCTATTATTTGCCACTAGAGGGATGGCAAGCAGAGGCCAGACTAGGAGATAAAGTTGTGAGATGCCACTAGAGAGCTGGTGAGCCACGACAGGATCCTCTCCCTGCTTTTAGTGGGACTGTGTGAGAGATGGGTTTGGGGGGCAGGGACATGAACCTGGGAGATGGAGAGTTAATGGGATGGGGGTAGGTAATGAAATGGGGAGTGGAAAGGAAATGGGGATATGGTAAGGGTGGTGAAATGAAGTCTGTCAGCCACTGAAAGAGGAAATAAAAAGAAATAAGGAAAAATAATTTAAAAAGAAATAAAGAGTAAATGTATTGAAGAAGGTCTCATATTTTAATAAATTGGGATTAGGATTGAGGTGTGTGGGGATGCTGGTTGTGCTTCTTGCAGTGGCTGGGAGCTGGGAGTGGTGAGGAAGGGTGCTTTTGAAGGAGCTACTACCCCTGCCCTGGGAAGGTAGCCCCACCTCACAGTGACCCATTCTGTCCCCTTACCTTATTTCCCACTCCTCCTCACCCCCCTCTCCTCCCTAGACCTCAGTCCCACACTCATCCATGTCCTGCAAACTGGCTACCTGGCAGGTGCTCTGCAGGCTGTTTGCACAGGGTTGCACCCCTAGGGTTGGGAAGTTTACACCCCTGGGGGTGAGAAGAGGAGTTGTCCTGGTGCCAGGACCTACCCTCTGCTGGCAGTAGGGTTTAGGGGTGGAAAGTTTGTCCAGCCTGAACAGGAGGGAGATAACACTGCATCCTGGGATGCTGAAGGACTGCAATTTAGGTGACTCATCTGTGGGAAGTGGCTATACTTTAATTGGACGAAATCTGGGTAGCATGGATCAGAGATAAACCTTCCTTGGAGTGGTGTACCGTTAAGATGTCTAAAGTGTGCTTAAAACTAGTTTCAGGTACTAATGTGTGGACCATCTAGGGGTTAAGAGCTCCAGCACCTGCCTAAAATTAATGTGTAAAAAGGCCTAACTAATTACTTCTATTTTCTGTATAAATACTTGCCCATTCACTGGCAGAACACAGATACCATTTCCCTGATTCTATTGAGCTGGTGGAAATTTGGAGGGCATAGTTAAGCTTTTGAACAAATTAGATTAAATTAGCTTGGGCTCCAAATACATCCTAAGCATAAACATTTTTTATGAATGTATCAAAAAGCCATTATTTCTCTAGCACATCCAATGAAGGCTAAACACTATTCTAGTAAATTAGCATATAAACAGATGTAGCCGTTGTATCAATATCAAAGGATAGCAATAGAAATTGGTATGCTCTAAATGTTAACATCTGTAGGATCCTGAAACAGTACAAGCATAGTGAAACCACTGCAACTTCAATCTTGTTTCTTTGATGGGCAAAGTGAGGGTGATTTAACTAACTTCTGTTGTCACAGGATCATTCAGACCTAACACCCAGCCTGAAAGCAGTAGTTATCCCTATTAGTCTGAAGTCAAGTAGAAAGCAGGGTAGAGATGCAATTTGGGTGCTTCTACAGGTGGCGAGATATCACTTTAGTGACACGCTACAGCCACGTAGCATCCATGGATGTCTACAGATAACCAGCCACTTTGTCATAGCGGTATGCTCCCCCATTATACTACAGCGAAGTAGCTGCTAAAATAACCGTATACCATGAGTGTGGCACAATATTGGGGGTTACTGCACTGTGCTTTAGTAATGCCAAAAGGAAGCATCGTGCATTAAAATGTCACCATAGGGCAGTGTGTAGATGCACCCTGTATACACTAATCTTGCTAGCTGTGCTCATGGTGGCAGTCCTATTGAATTCAGTTAAACTACTTGCATGAATAAGGTTGGTGGAATTTTTCCATTTAAGTGACAAAAATCTGGGCTGGTAGTGTAGGAGTGATGTTGTAGTGGACCAGAAATTATGTAAGAAGCAAGGATTTCTTAGGATGCTATCTTTTACTGGATCAACTAGATGGTTGGGATAGAGTTAGATAAGCTTTTGAATGCAAGACATTCTTCATCAGCTCTGTGCAGAACAAGCCAAACACAGCATAGTATATCTGGCATATATGTTTTTTTTCTGATTGGCTTCAGTTGTGAGGCACTTTTTATTGCTAAAGTAGGCTGGTCTTGGCACAGCCCCAATAATATGAAATATTTATTAAAAATGCTATTGTTTTGTTTAGAAATGGTTCAAGATGATGCAGCATACCCAAGAGAAGATATAAGGAAAAACTGTGGCTTCACTGAAGTGAATAGTAAAACACCCCTCTGAGTTCCAGTGAGCCTAGTTTTAACCCATTTTGTTCTGGATTATTAATGTAACGCTAGTTTATAAAACTTCTAAAGCTCCCATTGACATTAATAGGAATTAGGAGCACATGGTACCTCACAAGAATCACACTGAATTTTGAAAGACTGAGTCTTAAAGTTTTAGGTTAATGTACTTTATACTGAAAATAGGAACAACATATGTGTGTGGGAGAGGGATAGATACATTCCTCTCTCCTTTTGTCTGGAGTGAAATGTTGCTTCTGTGGGGGCTGCAGATATATATAAAGTGAATTAGAATGTCAAATAGTATTATCAGGTTTGCCCTGTTTGGCTTATTACTTTTGATTGTTGTTGGGTTCAGTTCAGGTACTAGTCCTTACTTTGCATCAAAACATTTTGTCACTTCTTTTACATGTTATATTAGATCAATAGCTTTGCCCATTTAGAAAACAGGACTCCCCCCCCACCAAGCTGTACCTAACAAGTTTTGCATCCTAGACAAAACTCCTTTGCATCTGGTTTGGGGGGATGTGTGTGTTGGGGGGGGTTGGGGGGAGGTGGGAAGGGAGCAGTACTGTTGAATACCAGAGCGGAGGTAGGGAAGAGGGAAGGTGTTTAGTCTTACCTGCCTCAAGGTCCCTTGCTAGTGCTGCTGGTACCTTATGCTACTGCTTCTCACATTTTCTTTTTTCCCTTGTCTCAATTATATCTTAGGCTGCTTCTAATCATTCTTTATTACACCAAATCAATATAGTTGATGAAGTCAGAGTTCAACATTTCAAAAGCATGCTTGTAAAACTGTACGTACACTCATATGGCTATACCCTGTACGGGAGGGATCAAGTGGACAAAAGGGGTGGGGGTGTAACTCTCTATGTCAAGAAAACTACGTATCCCTGCAAGCCAACATTGGCATCCACAGTGGACAACTTGAGACCTTCTGGGTTAAAATCCATGGGGAACATGGCACAGGGGGTACTATTGTGGGAGTCTACTGCAGACCCCCTACCCAAGGTTAAGACCTTGACCAGCAGTTTGCCAGGGAATTGGCTGAGGCCGTGCACTCCCAGTGTATGGTTGTTATGGGAGACTTTAACTACCCAGACATCTCATGGGAGGAGCGCTTAGCCAAACCTGAGTGGTTGCAAAGCTTTCTCTTGTGCATGGATGACCTCTATCTGATGCAGGAAGTCTATGGGCTGATGAGAGGTAAAGCGCTGCTCAACCTCATACTGGCAACTGGGGATGACCTAATCAGTGACCTAATGATTGAAGGGAAGCTGGGTGACAGTGACCACGAGCTGATCACCTTCACCATCTGCCATAATGTTGGCAAGTCAGTCAGTAATACAGGAGTCCTCAACTTCAGGAAAGCTGACTTTGATAAGCTAAGGAGGCTTGTCAGTGAGGCCCTTAAGGGGAGGGGAGTTCAGGACAAGTGGTTGCTCCTCAAGGGAGCAATCCTAGATAGGCAAGCAAAGTCCATCCCATCTCAGAGGAAAGGCACAACAGCTCCCTTGGCTCTCCAGGGAACTGGAAGACCTCCTGCATCTTAAAAGGAAGACCTACAAGTGGATGGAGGACTGGATCCACTTCCAAGGAGGAATACTCTGCACTGGTGCAGACCTGCAGGGAGCAAACCAGGAAAGCCAAGGCTGTGATGGAACTCCAGCTAGCTACAAATATCAAGGACAATAAAAAGTTCTTTTTTAGATATGTGGGGAGCTGGGGGAAAAGCAAGGGCAACATTGGACCCCTGCTAAACCCAATGGGACAACTGACAACCGATGCCCATGAAAAAGGAAACTTGATAAATGGGTACTTTGCATCAGTTTTTTACCAGTCCCATGGGACGCCCCTGCCTACTGTGGGTCAGGGAGGCCTGGGTGAGGGAGATTCCTTGTCTTCCATTGAAGCTGACCTCATGAAGGAAAACCTTTACAGGCTGGACCCCTTCAAGTCAGCCGGCCCTGACGGTTTACACCAAAGGGTACTCAAAGAGCTAGCAAGCATCATAGCTCAGTCCCTGGCACGGATCTTTGAGAACTCCTGGTGCTCTGGTGAAATGCCTGAAGATTGGAAGAAGGCCAATGTTGTACCTATCTTCAAGAAAGGGAAGAAAGTAGACCCAGCAAACTACAGGCCCATCAGCCTGACTCCTATCCTGGGGAAGGTCTTAGAAAAGATTATCAAAGAGGCCATTCTTAACAAACTAGCTGATGGCAATATCCTGAGGGATACCTAGCATGGGTTTGTTGTGGGTAGGTCTTGCTTGACCAATCTCATTTCCTTTTATGACCAGGTGACCTTTCACCTGGACAAGGGAAAGAGACTGATGTCATATATTTTGGCTTTAAAAATGCCTTTGATCTGGTATCCTATGATCACCTCTTGGCAAAACTGGCTAACTGCATTCTCAACCTCACCATGATTCGCTGGCTGGGAAATTGGTTCCTTGGAAGGACCCAGAGGGCAGTGGTTGATGGAAGCCAATCATCTAGGTGTGCGGTTACCAGTGGGTTTCCTCAAGGCTCTGTCCTTGGGCCAACACTATTCAACATCTTCATTAATGATTTGGACATTGGAGTTGGAAGTGGACTGGCCAAGTTCACCAATGACACCAAACTCTGGGGTAAAGCATCCACACCTGAGGACAGGAGGGTGATCCAGGCAGATCTGGACAGACTCATGAAATGGGTAGATGAGAACCAGAGGGTGTTCAACATTGAAAAATGCAAGGTTCTTTACCTTGAGAGGAAAAACCTGTAGTACCCTTATAGGGTTGGCGGTGCTACGCTGGTTAGCACTCCAGATGAAGGGGACTTGGGGGTCATGACTGACTACAAGATGAACATGAGCCTTCAATTTGATGCCGTGGCTAGTAAAGCGAGCAAAACACTGGCTTGCATCCATAGAGCTCAAACAAATCCTGAGATGTCATTCCCCCCTTGTACTCGGCCTTGGTTAGGCTGCAGCTGGAATACTGCTTCCAGTTTTGGGCTCCACAATTCAAAACAGATGTGGAGAAGCTTGAGAGAGTGCAGAGGAGAGCCACGCACATGATCAGAGGTCAGGAAAACAGACCTTATGATGAGAGGCTGAGAGCCGTGGGACTCTTCAGCCTGGAAAAGCGCAGGCTCAGGGGGGACCTGATGGCCACCTATAAGTTTATCAGGAGTGTTCACCAGGATCTGGGGGAATGTCTGTTCACCAGAGTGCCTCAAGTGATGACAAGACTGAACGGTCACAAACTCCGCAATGACCAATTCAAGCTGGACTTAAGGAAGAACTTCTTTACTGTCTGAGCCCCCAAGGTTTGAAATAGACTGCTGCTGGAGGCAGTTCAAGCACCCACTTTGAATGCCTTCAAGACACATTTGGATGCTTATCTTGCTGGCATCCTATGACCCCAGCTGAGTTCTTGCCCCTGGGGCAGGGGGCTGGACTCAATGATCCTCCAGAGTCCCTTCCATCCCAAATGTCTATGAAATCTATAAAATCATACCATCCTATTAGGAACTCTGAGCTGTATTTACAGGAGTTATGTATAAATACATATGCATATGGGCCATGTCCAGACATGCGGGGGCATGAGGTTTGTGGTGCCACAAACTGTGCATGGCAAATATTAAAATGTGCCCTGCACTGTAAGTTTGCAGCACAGGGCCAAACTTTGCTACTGTGATTTCTCAGTAACAAAAAAAGCAAACAAAAACGAAAACCAAAAAATCCCCTCAAACCTCCAAAACAAAAAAAACCTGGAACAAAAAGTGGCACAAGATATATAGCACAACACACATGGAGACTGGATCATCCAGAGAAATGCTCTTGCTGCTGGTCAGGCCTCCAGACTTCCTGACCTGTGCCTCTGCTGTTCCAAAGCACCAGATAAGTACTGAGGCCAGCGCCAGTCCTGGCCCCAGCCTTGAGCTCTCCCTGGCTGAAGAATCAGGAAGAGCTGGGCAAAGGCAACCTACCCACAGTGACGTGCTTGTGCAGGGGTATGCACTACAGCAATTTTTGCCATTGCAAGGGCACGCCCCTGAATGTCTGGATGTGGCCATGGGTTGTGTCAGTGTGGCAAATCCAATTTTAATTTATCTGTATCTTTCATGACAGTCACATTTAGCTAGTTCTGAGGATGAGGTACATAGATGTATGCTGCTACCTGTGGTAGATTTTTTGAATAACATACACTTGGATCTGAGGTTCTTGATTATCACTTAACTGTAGATGCAGTCTTGGAAAGCATTCTAAACATAACTTCCCCAGATCTTGTTTCTGTTACCATTTGAGTAATTCAGTAATATAGCAATATTGTAACAGTTCACAAAAGAGAGACTGTCATGGCCATTTTTAGTTTGTAGATAGCAATGATTGAATTTCAAAACACTTTTTCTGGAGGCTGTGTAAGAATCACCTTCCTGGTTTGTTATATTTTGAATATTTTTAGGCAACAATGTTGCAACAGTTCTTGAGAACATTTCATCTATAGCTAATTAAGGAAACAAAAAAAAAGTAGTTTCCATTATGCAGGAAATCCTTTAGGAAATTGACCCATTTTTCAGTTTTTATAAATATTTATTTAAAATGTTAAAACTATTTTAAACATTTGCATTCTCATTTATTAAAAGCTTTGATTTTATTGAGCAAAAAATGACAGTCAATTTTTCATGATTATTTTTATAAATATTTCAGTAAATTTTCTGTAAAAAAAGCTAGGAAAGCTGTTTTCATTAATTTTTTCATAATAATAATAATAAATTGGCTAAAACTTCCTCAAAGTTTTTCATCCATCTGTAAAGTCAACAATTTTTTTTCTCTTGGTTCTGGAAAGGAGGAGGGACTCTAAGAGCTTTGGAATTTAAGGCCACCAAATACCATAGTGAAACATTTCAGCCTGTGACATGTAGCTTCTAGATTCACGTTTAGCTCAAATTTTGGATGACAGCTCTTGTCAATTCTTATTTCTTAAAAATAAATCTATCTTCAACTGCTCTAGGAGCAATCACTCTGTGAAGCTTTTGTTCACACACTTTGTTTCTGAATACCAGCTTTAGAAGAATCTGATTTCACAGGCTCATGTCTCCTTGATTCTGAATGTGTATGAGCAGCCTGGAATGAAAAATGGCTAAAAGTAAAACTGAAAAGGAGGAAGTTTGACTAAAATCCTGAACAATTAGGTAACACTTTTTTGCTATTGTGAACTTGGAAGGGACAATTTAATTCCATTCTGCACCACAGGTTAGATTTACCCCCACAACAACAGGGAAGGGCAAAAAAGTTACATTACACTGGGGGCATCTACATCTGTGGTTTACTGTACTGTAGACTTATTTACTGAGAGAGAGAGAGATGTAGATATTCTTCTGGAGCCAGGCATCTTCTTTTTACACACTGATTAAATAGAGGTGCTTTGCTTATATGACCACTCTGGATATTCTTTTATGCATAACCCTATGTGCATGTCCCCATGAGCAGGAATGTGCATTTCCCCAGGGACAAAGAGAAGCACAATATGTGCTTCATATCCTAGTGCATGGCATGTTTCCCTGGGTGGGGTAGGGGAGGCTGGGGCCAGGACCTGGGCGGGCCCCAGCAGCCTTGTGTGGGGTCCTGAGGACCTCTGGGTGCTGGACCTATGGCAGTCCAGCAGCACACAGCCTGGCTGGCAGCCAGAGTGTGGCTGCAGCTGGCCAGGCTCTGGTTTCTGGTGCCACACGCTGCCCTACTTTAAGGCATGGCTTTTTTTGACCCTGGGGTCTTCTGGGGTCAACCAGCCCCCCTCCCCCCTATGCTGCAGATTAATAGTGCAGGGAATGCCTGCATGTGCAGGATGTGCGGTGCTGCAGATGGGTCTGTGGTGCTAAATACCACATGTCTGTACTCATCTGGGTGCGCCCTAAGAGTTTATTTATCTGAGTTGAAGTCTGAAAGCTAGAATGCCTAAACTCAGGTCTTAAAATCTATAACATTGGAAAGTCTCTTAGGGCTAGATGCTATCTGATCTTTCCATAACTGCATTCTGACAGAAGTGGTAAGAAATACCAGATGTGCCTTGTACAACATAAGGGTTTATCAAAATTATAGGATGCGTGCTTAGAATGGCACATCATAAAAAGGATAAAATGATCCTTCCCTTCCCAGATGCTGGCCAGTGTAACTGATATGGAGGCATGCTAGAGCACATTGAACATGAAGGAGTACTGCAAGTTGTATGCAGAGGTATGCTCTGGGAATCAGCCTGCTACTCTCACGCGAGTCAGAATGCAGTGTTCTGCCTGGGATGTTCCGGGTCTCTGTTGCTTCCAGTGCAGGATGGTGGATGGTGGCATAAACACCACAACCAAGTCTTTAAACGCTTGCTGTAATTTCCCTTTCTATAAAAAAGTGAACAATGAAACAAACCACAACAAACTTATGTGATTCAAGGATCTTATGAGGATTAAATATTTGTAAAGCACTTTGAAGATGAAGAGAGCCACATAAGTGTTAAGTATTCTTCCAATTCTACTCTCTTCATGTTATCTACAAGGGAATTTTTGTTTCAGGTCTGTTTTTCTTCCTTTAGTTTTATTCCTCTTCCTCTTTTTTCCCCCAAGTCTCATTTGTGATAGCTCTAGTTTTTGAGTCAAACTTTTAAGTATTAATTTTGAGTTTTAAAGTTTTTTTAGATCATGTTTTGTAATGGTTTTAATGCTATAACAGAAACAGCTGCCCTGGTCCAGTGTCTCACATGTGGTACTAGCACGGAGTGTGTCAAACAGTGGGCTACATTATACCACTGAAGTCAAACAAGAAAGTCTGCTTAAAAGCAGAGAAGATCATCTGCCTGTTGTTTTGTCCTTTGATATTACTAAAGCAATTATGCCAACTATATATCTTGATTCATTATGGTCACTCCATGGAGCTTAGCAGTAATTCTGTTACATGCAGATATGGAATCAGAGTGAAGTTAGGCTAATTAAATTGGCCTGGCCACTTTAGCAAGGCATATTGGCCCAAGTTAATTGGCACTGGGTGAGATAAGAAAATTCAGACACAATTCTGTGAAATAGTGTTTTAATTATATCTAAGAAGAAATATTATCTTTATTTACAAATTTCTTAATTAGTAAAATGAATAAGCAGCAATAATAACCTTTGTAGTCTACAAATATGAAAATGTTGGATGAAATGTGTTTTAGCCAGGGCTGTTAACCAGTGAGCAGGATGATTGTATACATTTTCATCAAGCATTTTTCTCTTCATACTTATTTGCCCCCAGAATTTACAGGAGTCACAAAGATATGTATCACAAAGGAATCATGCATCAGACAAATATTGAAAGAAACAATATAATGAGAAGCATTGGCATAGAGTTGGTCTATGTCAGGGTTGGCCAACCTATGGCATGGGTGTGACAAGTAGCATATAGCAGATAGGAGAGAGAACAGGCAGAACAGCAACAGGTAGAGGAGAAAACAGAGCAGCAAATATCTCAGAGGACAGAAACTGTTCAGGGATGATGGGTTCATGCCTGCCAAAGAGGTTGGCCTCCACTATTTACATTTTTTTACTCAAGCAGCTTTTACCTTGCAAGTGACATAAAATTATATACTAGGACAAAAGGTTGGTTCAGCTAGTGTAAATCTGCATAGCTTCAATGGAGCTGTGACAAATTTTACTAGTTGAAGACCTGGTTCAAGTTTTCTTCTTAACTGCCTTATTTTTAGCAGAGCAAATTAAGAATTTATAGCTTTATCACATTCACTTACCAAAGACAGACAAATAATTAAAACTTTCCAATTCAGGAAGAATACAAAAGAAAATTGTTACACCACATTGGGTGCGTCTAGACTTGCACTTTAATGTACAGTAGACTATTTTATTGCATATTAAAGCATTATGTAAAAACTGACATTTTGCTAATGCACAGTAGAATAGTCTACTACACTTTAAGCATCACTAAAAAAAAGTGTGCAAATGTGCTCCTGCATATTAGTTCAGCCTAATGTGCATTAATTTAGTACTTCACATTGGAGGGTGTTTATACATATGCTTCAGAGAGGTGGGGGTGGGAAGTGCTTTAATTACAGCAGATCAAAGCCACTCTAATTAAAGTGCTTGGAGTGTCTCATGTATCAGCATTCCCATGCTTCATAATGCTGGTGGGGGCAGTGATACAGGAGATGCAGGAGGCTTCTAGAGCATGGTTATCACCACACTCCAGCAAACTTGATGAATCAAGTCTGCTCTGACATGCTGGAATTAAAGCACTTTGGAGCAGCCTCTCTGCTTTTGTATGGGCACCCATAGGTACTAAATTTAATGCACATTAGAAAAGACACATTAATGCATGTGTAGATGTGCCCAGTATGAAGTATATATAAGGAACACCTGCAGAATTTATTAAAGGCTGAGACTTTTATTTTAATGGGAATCAAAGGCTTCTTCCTCTGGGGGAACTGTAGTTTCTTGATCTTGTTTATGTTTTTTAGCCAATACAGATTCCTAATACTGTATATCAAGCAGGTTAAGCTAAACTGGTTCTAAGCACAATTTAACTGCAAGTGTAAACTATAATACAATATGAATACGTTTAGCACAGTTCCAGAAACAGTTGTAAAATATCTCTAATAATTATTCTCAGTGGCTTAAGCTGAATATTCAAAAGCCTTACATTGAATGAATGTCAAGGATATGGCAGTGAACAAAGATAAAATAATATTACACCTACTGTAACTGTGAAAAAGGCCATATGTCTTCCCAATAGCTAAGGAAAACACACAACATGATGTTACTGCTGTAATTAAGGGACACCCCATTGTGGAGAAAGGCTGAAAGATCATTTAATCCCTCTCTTTTAATAAACAAACATTCGTCTAGTTTATCATAAAATAAAATTAGTCATATGGATTCAAATATGAACCACCAGAGCCAAATTTTTAACCAAAAAACCAAAAAAAGACAGCTCACCAGACATTTTACAAACCAGACTATGCACATAACACCACCCCATTCAATAATTGGAGTTGTTGAAAAATATTGTAAAGATGCTGGTTAATTAAAAAATGCTTTTCTTGGTGCAATACTGCAAGGATTTATTTAAACAAATGGACTGCTTGGTTTTATAATTTTGTAACAAACTATGCAAAATAATGATTCTCATAGCAATTGTGATGTCTTCATACAGTGGAATTATATTAAGTATGCCTCATTTTTAAGGCTGTTCCAATGAAGTGTTGGTGAGAGGGGGAAGTCATGGAATATTTATGAGAAGGGTGGAAGATCAAGCTATTCTGATGCTAAGAAATGATCCGAAGTTCAGAAAGAGACTGGCCTAGCTAAATAACAAGCTCTTCAGTGACCTGAAACTGAAAAAGAAATCTTACAAAAAGCAGAAACTTGACCATATTACTAGGGATGACTATAAGAGTATCTCAGTAAGGTCACGGCATGAATTGAGATGTAGCTAGCAATGGACATAAGAGACACCAACAACAAAAATTCGACAAGTATGTCAGGAGTAAGACGAAGACCAAGAAAAGTGCCCTTACTAAACAGAAAGGGCAGCCTAATAATAGCTTATGTAAAGAAGGCTGAGGCATATGTACTGTTTTTTTTTTACTTCAGTTTTAATAAATAAGGTCACCTACTGGATGACAAGCATAGTTGGCAGCAAGGATGGGGCAGGAAATAAACAGCCTAGAATAGTCAAATAACAGGCTGGAGATTACTTGGAGAAGCTGGATGTTTTCAAGTCAGTAGGGCCAGACATTTAATCTTAGAGCACTCAAAGAATTAGTCGAGGTAATCTTTAAGGGGTTGGACAGACATTCAGTTTCTCCAGGAAGAGTCCCTGCTCTCTCTGGAGAAACCAAGAGTGTATAGAAGTTCGTAATTTTTCTCCCAAAGTAAAAGTGGCCATTCAGGGAGAAAAATAACTTGGGAACAACTCAAGTAAAATGGATCCCCTGGAGAATTTCGCTCAGAGGACAGAATTTCTGTACAGGTAGCAGACACAGAGCCGACCTCTGCAACACCAGCATGCTTTGCTGCTTCTATTTCCCCCTTCCCACAGGGGGAGGCAGAGTGTGTGTCAGTCTCAGCCAATCAGGGAGCAGAACATGTGAGTGCTTCAGGCTGGAAAAGCCCAGTAGTGGTGCAGTTAGGGGGTGTGTTGTGTTTTGAGCTCTTTCTCTGCCTGAAGGACAGTGCAGCACTTGTGCGTAGGGAATCATACAAGCATGCACCCTGTCCCGCTTTACTGGGCTCCAATAGATTACGGGGGAAGGGAAAAGGTGGAGGATGCTTCTGTATATGGCAGAGACCTCACCCCCACCAATGGCTTGATGTATAATTAGAGGAGATAAAGTGGGCTTCCCTGAAGGGTCTATCTAGGGTCCATTATGGTTTTGTATCTTCTTTAATGATTAGGAAGTTAGATCTGAGTGCATCCTTAGGAAATTTGCAGTTGATACCAAGCTGGGTGGAATTGAAGACACTCTGGTGGACCAGAGTAGACCTCAGAAATGTTTTGATAATAGTGAACAATCTGAAATTAATAAAACAAAAATCAATAAGAAATGCAGAAACCTGTACTTAGGACAGAACAATCACATTCACAAACACAGACTGGGGAATGACTAGGCAAAAGTATTGCAGAAAATGTTCTAAAAGTTAAAGAGACCATAACCTGAATGTAAACAACCAAATTATGACTTTAATTTTAATCATTTCTAATTTACTCACATCTTTCTTGAAGTGTAGTGCCCAAAACGGGACCCAATACTACAAGTAAGTCTCACCAGTACTGAATCTCACAGTGGCACAGAGAAAATGCTAAGGGAAAGAATACATATACAGGGTCTACCCGAACTGATCCATCCCTTGCCCCTCCTCCCTCACAGCTTCCAGTATTCAGACATAGGAAGTCCTAATTTGGGGGTTACATTCCTATCGTGTTTAATATTTCCTGATTGACTCATTCTGCATGCATTTGTCTAGTCATCTTTTGAGCCTGGTTAAATTATTACCATCTACAACATCTTGTGGCATGCACTTCTACAAGTTAATTAAATGTCATGTGACAAAGAACTTCCTGTTTGTGTTAAATCTTCTCCTTAATAATGTAATTGCATGTCCCCTAGTTCTAGTATTGTGAGAGACGGCAAACAGTGAATTCCCATCTACTTTCTCCACCCATTCATTATTTTATAGAGCTCTACTGTATTCCCAGTCTTCCTTTCTCTATGCCAAACAGTCCTAGCCTATTAAGTCTCTACATACCCTTGATGTCGATCATACCTGTGATCATTTTTGTTGCTTTTCTCTATACCTTTTCAACCTCTAGCACAATAGAGGTTGCATAATGAAGTTTTCTGTTCTGTTTTTAAATTCCATTTTTAATGGTTCCTAATTTTTTGATTGCTGTTAAAGGCTGGGCTGATGTTTTCAGAGAATTATCCACAATGATTCCAAGATTTCTTTCCTGAGTAGTAACAGCTAATACGGAGCCCTTCATCATGTATGTGCATCTCCAGTTATTCTGCCCCACATGCATCATTTCAGATTTCTCAGAATTAAACTCTGTCTGCCAGATAGAGAGATGCAGAAAACATGATTTACAGGCAAAGGCAAAAACTGAGACTTTTTTTAGTCTGGAGAAGACCAAGGTGGGATTTGGTTACAGCCTTTGTAAACCTGAATGGTAGTTATAAAGAAGGTGGTGATATGCTATTTTCTTTGGCTGCTGGGGATTGGACAAGAAATAGCATTCTTGAACTTCAGTAATGAAAATCAAGGATGGATATAAAGATGAATTTTCCCATTACGATAGTGGGTAATCATTAGAACAGATTATTTAGTAGGTTGTGGAATCCTCATATTTGGAAGTTTTTAAACAGGTGGTTAGATAAATGTGTTTCTAGAACGGTTTACACAGAGATGATCCTGCCCTGGGCAGGGATTAAACTAAATGACCTCCTGAAGTCTCTTCCAGCCCAATATTACCTATGCTTCTTAGAGATACAGGATACCAGGCTACATGGACCTGTAAACTGACTCAGTATGGCATTTCTTATGTTTCTATGCAATAGGAAATATTCCTGTAATAAGCAAACTAATATTCTATTTCTTGAAAAATATCCTTTTTCCAAGTCACATATCATAGGATAATGATTCAATACAGTGCTCTTTGATAGTCTGAATTCAACCCAATGTAATAGAAGCTGCTGTTGATAATAAAAAGCTTGAAAATGGGGTTTGGCATTTAGGTCAAAGAAGAAGAGCCAACTGTCAGAGGTGGTCTACGTACACTTAACCAGGCATATGTTAGATGACTTATTGTGGTGCCTTCTGGATTTA
Source organism: Crocodylus siamensis (assembly GCF_052110815.1). Classification (NCBI taxonomy): domain Eukaryota; kingdom Metazoa; phylum Chordata; order Crocodylia; family Crocodylidae; genus Crocodylus; species Crocodylus siamensis. The sequence goes on along the minus strand of NC_143397.1, from coordinate 162,955,120 downwards.
AAGAGCTTTATAACAATGATTACGATGAAAAAAAGGAATATTTTTTTTCAGAACTGGCTTTCAGAGACATAAGCAAATAAAAAGAAGTATCCAAGCAAGCATCTCTGCCTCCTGGAATTGTACCTCTGAAAAATCCTTTAAAAAATATTATATTGTACCCATGACTTTCATTTCACACTCAGCAATAAGTAACTTCCTTGAAAGGGCTCTCCTTAAGATAGATAACAATGCAGTACAACTTTCCAATTGCATAACTATAATTTAATACATAGCAATCTAAACTCTTGCCTGGGTTCTGACTGCTGACATTTTTCAAACTCAGGAAATGAAATGGTCACAGTGTTAAAAACTTAATGTTAATTTATGTTTCTTTTCCTGGTCTCAAGCTTTTCCTCAGTTGTGTTCAATTTCCTTGGATAACATTCTAATGACGTTAACATCCACAGTAGATTTACTTTATTTCCATGCTTTTTTGCTAGAACTTTTATGGTGTAATGAAAGCATTTATTTCTCAGTGTCCATAGAGACCAGCTTTAAATTGACCTACTAGCCTAAGCCTTATTATATTCAAAGAATAAATTAATATAATCCTGAAATCCTAATTCATTACTACTGCACTAGTTTCATGTTCAGTTGAAGAGGCATGTAATTATCATAATTTATGTATGCCGTTATACATGAAATATGCTTTGAAGAATATTCAGTTTCTGTTCACTTAAATCTGGACAGCAAGTTGGGTCTCTCTGGCTGCTCAAGGGCTAATAAGGAAGTAAGAATCTCTGTTTCTCTATCGCTTAGCTTTTCTCTTTTACCATTCTAAGGCTAGGGATGGACGCGTTCTGAGGGGTCCCCCAGTAGATGGAGCAGGTAAGGAACAGGCCACTTGGCAGTATGTCCTCCAATATGCCAGTCATTTGGGAAATAAATTATGACTGGTAAAAAAACCCAACAGATAGTTTCTCTGTGTAGTGTAACATATTTTATCCCCAGGGCTCCCTTGGGCTAGGGACAGGAATTATGATAAAATGTTATAAGTGATTAGAAACTGGTTTAAGACAAACAAAACAGAAGTTCAGTAAATATAAACCACTTTCAAAATGGCCAAAACCAGTTTAAGTTAAACCTGGATGGATGTAGTAGAAGATTTAACTGATTTAGGTAAAAGTGGTCTATGGAATTTCCTAGATCCCCTCCCAACTCAGGTTAGGTCATAGTCCCCCAGCATCCCAAGTGTCTTTGTGGGGATGAAAGCTTGAATAAGCTCACAGCCCTAGCCCAGGGCCTAGTTGTTCCCAACCCTCAGGTCCCACAGAGCTGGGACTGGGCTTGGCTTTGGCCAGCTAGCAAGAAGCTTAAACACAGAGGCACAGGTGGGGGGAACACAGGCAGATCTTCCTTAGGGGCTGATCTCTACCCAGCCCCCAGTCAGTTAGGAAGCAGCCTCAGCAAGAGGGCAGGGGTAAGATAGGCAGGGCTTTCCTCGGCAGCCCAGCCCAGCCATTTGGCATGAGCCTTCTGAGACTGCCTGTTGTATCCTGATGGCTGCTCCTAGTGCTGGGCTCCAGCAGGATGTGCTGGATAGGCGAGGGGCTTGCACTAGGTGGCAGGGCCCAATCCTGCCCTGTATGGAGCTGGTCCAGTCATGACACCCAATACAAACTCCTGGCCTGCTGAGCACATTCCACTGGAAGCTAGTACCAGTGGCCACTGTTAGGATGCAGCAGCTAACCTTGGGTGGCTCACACTAAGCAGCAGGGCTGGGCTGGCTCCATAAAGTGTAGGATTGGGCACTACCACATGGCACAATCTCTCCAGAGCTGCTTGTTGCATTTTGTCAGCTGCTGCTGATTCTAGGCTCCGGTGGGATGCGCCAGGAAGGCTGGGAGCTTGAACCAGGCTGGACAGTCCAATCCTGTCCTTTATGGAGCCATCCTGGCCCTATTGCTTAGCACAAGTCCCCGGCACATCAGGCGCATCCCACCAGAGCCCAGCACCAGTTGCATCCAGCAGGACTCAGTGGGCAGCTCTGGGTACTTGTTCCAGGTGGCCAAGCCCAATCCTTCTTGCTATGGAGCCCACCTGGCTGGTTGGGGCTGAGGAAACCCCCAGGGCCCACTCTTCTCCCCTAGCTGGGCAGATCCCAGCTCTGGGAATGAGACCAAGGTGGAGAGACTTCCCCTCCCCACTGTGTGTCAGTGATACGACAACCTATTGGTGCAGGGGGGAGAAAACACCCCCCCAAAAACACAGTTGGGCCAGATCAGGGAGATCCCAGGTCAGCTGGGGAAAACCCTGTGGAAACATACAGCTGCCCCACATAAAGAGACAACCTGTTTGGGGCTGGCTGGGGAAAGGAGACTGTTTCCTGCCCTGTAGGGACAGCACTGGGTTGGGAGCATGTGCTGGCCAGCCAAGCAGGGATAGTTCGGATGGATGGCAGGAGTACTTTAGCCTTTGGCCTAGGCCAATGTGCCTGTTACATTTGGTATCAGTTCAATCTATGCAGCTTAGAGAAACCTGTATAGACTGAACTTATCCTTCCTTGGGCTTTTTGACTGTCTGTACTTAGCTTTGGTGAGCCTTAGTCAGATGCCATGACATTTTTTTTAGTTCTCCAGTCCAATCTAGCTGTACATCTATATTCTGTTAGAAAAACTCTGGAGGCTTTAATTGGCAATTGACCAACAGGACCACTTTAATAGAGGTCTATGGATGGGTACCTCATTTATTATGAATCTTAATAAATGGCCTGGTTTTCAAATATGCTAAACACAAGAGTAGGTTGAATTTCTATTCCAGGAGATATTGGCAAGGGTAGGGGATGGAAATCATTCAGATTAAGAATTCAAAATTTTGAAATTTGCCATGGAAAGGAAGTGTCAAGAATGTTTTGGTTTTGAAAAATGAAACCATTTTGGAGATTGGCAAGAATATTCAGCAATGGGTAATTGGAACCATGGAATTTCAGTGGAACATTTTCATTCAGTCAGAAACTTCTCAACAAAAGTGTGCAATATTTACAACTAGCTAAGTCCTTAGCAAGTCCCGTTTCTCCCCCTCAGTCCTTTCCCTCCTTGAATTACTTTGACACTCCATCTGATAACTGTCTCCCTCACACCATGATCACATTCTGGGGGAGGAGGAGGGTGCTGCTTAGAGTCAGAAGGCAGCAGTACTGATCATCTGTTCCTCTTTATTTTTTTCATGTGGTGCTAAACTGTGAGACTTTAGAGACAAGGGTGCCAACAGATTGAGCGGGAATGGGAGGAAGGAAACTCTAGTTAGTACTCAAGAGCTCAAATGGTCCTTAAGAATCAAAGCTGAAGGAAGAACCTTGCCTTTTGCCTGCAATGCTACTTTGAAGAGATGTTTCAGTTAACATGAGTGACACTGTATGCCATAAGGGCCAGAAAATGACTGTCATTCTAACTGAACAACGTTTTGTTGTATGTAGGACACAAGGCCTCCTACTCATAATCTGAGGGTGTAGCTAGCACTGAAACTATTGGACCTCCTAGGGTGTCAGCCACAGATAGCAGAAATTCATCAGTGATTCTGATGCTAGACTGGGGAGTGATCAGTCTTTTTCAGCTGTACTGGTTTTGCTTATTATACCTATGTGCCTGTAAAGCCTGTGAAAATTTTTTTTAGGATCTATTTCTTGAGGAAGACTCCTAAAAATGGTTTACATCCAGTTATCTTGAGAAGGCGGCTGTTAAAAACACAAGGATCGTTTGTTTTGGTTTAGTTTGATTGCTAATAGTAGTTTTAATCATATATAATTACAAATGATAAAACATAATGGAGGGTCCCACAAGGCTCGGTCCTTGGACTGATGCTCTTCAATGTCTTCATCAGTGACATGGATGAGAGAATTAAGTGTACTTTGTTCAAATTTGTGGATGATACAACACTGTGGGGAGAAGTGGACACACCAGAGGGCAGAGAACAACTACAGGCAGACCTGGACAGGTTGGACAAATGGGCAGAACACAATAAAATGCGATTTAACAGGAGAAATACAAAGTGCTGCACCTAGGGAGGAAAAATGTCCAGCACACCTACTGCCTAGGAAATGACCTGCTTGGTAGCACAAAAGCAGAAAGAGATCTTGGAGTCCTAGTGGACCCCAAGATGAACATGAGTCGTCAGTGTGACAAAGTCATCAGAAAAGCTAACTGCACTTTTTCATGCATCAGCAGATGCATGACAAACAGAACCAAGGAGGTGATACTTCCCCTCTGTTGGGCACTGGTCAGACTGCAGCAGGAGTACTGCATCCAGTTTTGGGCACCACAGTTCAAGAGGGATGTGGATAACCTGGAGAGGGTCCAGAGAAGGGCCACTCATATGGTTAAGGGCTTGCAGGCCAAGCCCCACGAGAAGAGACTAGGGCACCTGGACCTCTTCAGCCTCGCAAGAGAAGGTTGAGAGGCGACCTTGTGGCTGCCTACAAATTCATCATGGGGGCGCAGAAGGGAATTGGTGAGGCTTTGCTCACCAAGGAGCCCTTGGGGTTTACAAGAAATAATGACCGTAAGCTAGCAGAGAGCAGATTTAGACTGGACATTAGGAGGAACTTCTTCACAGTTAGACTGGTCAAGGCCTGGAATGGGCTCCCAAGGGAGGCGGTGATCTCTCTTACCCTGGGGGTCTTCAAGAGGAGGTTGGATGGGCATCTGGCTGGGGTCATCTGAACCCAGCACTCTTTCCTGTCTATGCAGGGAGTCGGACTCGATGATCTATTGAGGTCCCTTCCGACCCTAACATCTATGAATCTATAAAAATAAGGATGAAAAATACTGGCTAAATCCTTGACAGACTTTGCCAATCCTTTGCTGCTGCTGACAGAAAATCAGGAAGACTGATAATACTGCAGCTTAATGTCATCCCCAAGGATGGCATTTGCTAATTTAATTTGGGCATTAAAGTTAATTCCCGGAGGAGGAAGGCACTACTGATACTGGAGTCAAATCTGTTTAGGTCTGATGCCTTGAAAGAAATGGACATTAATGCAGAGACAGAAGAACTGTGCTAACCACAACCCCAGGGATTTCTGTGGGAACACAGAAACTATTCTGAGTTTGTACTTTCCACTTTTTAAAAGAATTTTAATTAGTGTACAAGTTTTGAACCAAATTTCAGCTGAACTGGAGTTATGGATCAACTTGCATCCAATAAACTTCTAATCTATCCACACAGGCTGGATGGGTACTCATGTTAGCTTCCAGCATACATGTTAGCTTTCCCTTTGTGTGCATCAGTTTACTAGTTCAAATCACAATGGTATATTTGTTTAAGTATGTTTCATTATAATATTAATATTATAATACACACACATACATAATGCCCCACATTTCTTCCATTTGCTAAAGACTGCTTCATTTTCTGTGCTACGATGTTTTTGTGTTTTTTACTACACTTCATATTTTTGCATCCATTTTTATCCTTGATGAATGCTGAATCTTAAAGTGTGTTGGAATATAAATTATCATCTAAAAAGTACCAATTACATTGATTAGTATGCTTTGGATAGCTAGTGTTTTTTTGTTAAGCCAGTGAAAAGTTTTTTGCTAAGTTGATTTTTTAAGATTTAAAATTACTTCCTGACTAACCCCGTGTGATTTGAAATGGCCAGAATATTATCCCCACTTTCCCCTCAAATGGTTTTATAATGGAAACAGTGAGAGAACCTTAATTATAGGGCACTACTATAAAAATCTATATTCATGGAAGAATTAAAGTACTGTGCTCCTTTTTTAAGTGGCCTTTTGTTACACTAAAAAGTGCAATTAGGAATTGTATCTTGGCAGCTTAGAAGAAAACAACCCTCTCCAGTTCCACCTCTCTCTGTTTTCAGGAGTAGATTATTTGTTGCTATTTCTTCCTCTTGTTTTTACAGAGTTCAAGGACTTGAACATTGCTCAGCTAACAGAAGATGATAGAAGACTGATGAGATCAGGAGCTGGTTCAGATTTCAAAGTGTTTGAAAGCAGTGCAAGCACACAGTAACACAGAAAAAATGTGTTGGCATGTGGCATTCTTCCATGCCAGTTATTCCATTTAACAATGATCTATTTGTTCCTTGCTGGCTATTCTGTTATACTGTTATTATGCTGAAAGGTGTTAATAGTTGTCATCCAAGGGGTCTCTAACCCCCAAACACAATCACAAATCTCATTAATTCCAACAAGGTATATGATAAACACTCTCTTTCTGGCTCAACAGTAGTAGCAATTAAGCACCTTTATCTAGTGAAAGGGCTGTTGGCCATTTGACCAGACCCATAAACCAAGACCTATAAATCTAGGCAAATTTACTGCAGCTTCCCTGATTGCAAATTCAAATTTCAGACTGTATGTGTTTTAGGGAGAGAGAACAGTGAAGCAGTCATGACTGAAGAGAAAGTCAGGAGGTATGGCTTCTTGGATCCAGAGCTTATTAAATGGGTACACTTCGAGATTTCCAAGAAATCCTTCTGCCCCCCAGCCCACACCCCACCAAAACCAACATCAATATCTCCCACAAAAAACCCTGCTAGCTGGTAGTACTTTCTACTGTGCCCAAGAAAACAGGACTTTGTGTACATTTCTTGTAAACAGAATTATATTTAGTTTTTTCTGATTTTTAGTACAGATTGTTTATCCAACTGGAAACTGCACAAGACCTCCAACTACTGACAAACTACAGCCAATGCTGTTATGCTTTCCCAGGGACACATTTCCCTTCTAGTTGGGTCAAAGCCATGCCATCCAAATGAGTTCTAAAAAACCTAAAATTATTTGTTCATCTATGGTTTTGTTTTGGCTCCAACTCTCTACATTGTGGTAAAATTATAGCTTCACTACTCAAGTGATGAAATAATGCTTGGGACAACAGAGAAATAGCATCTTGGTTCACCAATTTTTCTATTTGTAAAATGGGGACAATAATACTTTTTCCATCTCTTTTATCTTAGAATCATAGAAAATGTGGGGTGGAAGGGACCTCAGGAATAAGGTTACCGTACATCTGGGTTTTCCTGGACATGTCCCCTTTTTTGGGTCCCGTACTGTTTCCGGGTGGGTTTTTAAAATAAGAGCCAAATGTCCATGTTTTTTGCTGTTCTTTTGCTCTCCCAGGCTGGCTGGGAGCTGCTTGGACCTGGAAAAATGGTAACCCTAGCAGGAGGCCTCCTGTCTGACCCCCTGCTTAAAGAAGGACCTCCCCCAACTAGATCATCCCAGTGAAGACTTTGTCTACCCGGGTCTTAAAAATGTCTAAGAATGGAGATTTCATAATCTCTCTGGGTAACTTCTTCCAGTGCTTTACTGTCCTTCTAGTGAGAAAATTCTTCCTAATATCTAATGTAAACTTCCCTTGCTGCAACTTCAGACCATTGCTCCTTGTTCTTTTGTCAGTCACCACTGAGAAGAGTTTAGCTCCATCCTCTTTGTAACCCCCCCTTCAGGTAGTTGAAGGCTGTTATTAAACCCCCCTCAGTCTTCTTTTCTACAGAGTAAATAAGCCCAGTTCCCTCAGCCTCCTGCTGGCTTGACTTTCTGGATGTTCTTCTTTTGTGTATGGTCCTAAAGCCTGCAGTCAAGGATGGATATAGTCTATCTGGGCCCCTGATCACTTCCTTTCACAGATAGTCTAATATATCACTCTATAGCTGCTCCTGCCATCTAAGTCTGGCTGGTTTCTCTTATTTCTGTCTTTAAATAGCTGAAGTAGCACTAAGTTGCTGTGTCTTTTTCATGATGCCTATTATACAGGGGAGACGGCATGGATGCTATAGGAACCTACATAGCAAGGGGAAATCCTTTGATCTTAATCATGTTATAGATTTATTTTTCCTAGAAAATGTATACCCTAATTTAAAAAGAGTTTAATTTTAGATTAAAAAATATCAACTTTTTAAAAAAAAAAAAATTATTGCAGCAGAAACCCTCTTCAGTGGGTTGTTACAGAAAAATGCTAGACCAGAATCCAATTTCTATCCTCTTACTAAAATAGATACTGTTAAATGCAATCTTGAAGGAGAGAGGTTGAAAGAGTATACATGTTATTCATTTTTGCCTCCAGTCGGACTGTGCAGAACTATAACCATAACATGTCTCTTCTCACTTTTTTCCGTGTAATAGTGGTGAAAAGAAAGAATAAATAGAAAAATCCCCAAAATATAAAGACAAACATTTCTGACAAATTTAGAAAAACAGACTTCAACTTACTCAGGGAACTGATGGGCAGGATCTCCTGGGAGGCCAATCTGAGGGGAAAGGAGTCCAGGAAAGCTGGATGTACTTAAAAAAACAAAACAAACCTGACTGAGGGTGCAGGAATGAACCATCCTGATGCACAGGAAGACTAGCAAGTATGAAAAAGACCAGCTTGGCTTAGTAGGGAACTCTTCAGTGAGCTAAAACACAAAAAGGAAGCTTACAAGAAGTGGAAACTTGGACAAACAACTAGGGAGGAATATAAGAGTATTGATTGGGCATGCAGGGATAAGGCCAAGAAAGCCAAAGCACAACTGAAGTGGCAGCTAGCAAGGGATATGAAGGATTTAAAAAGGGTCACAAGTATGTCATCAACAAGAGGGAAAGTGTAGCTCCCTTACTGAATAGATGAGGCAACCTAGTAAAAGATAATGTGGAAACAATGCCTTTGTTTACCCAGTTTTCACAGGCATGGTACATTACCAGATTACTGCACTTGGCAGTAAAGTTTAAGGAGCTGAACAGCCCTCAGTGACAAAAGAACAGGTTATGGACTATTTAGAAAAGCTGAACATGTACAAGTCCATGGGGTTGGACACTATGCACCTGAGGGTGCTGAGGGAGTTGATCAATGTGACTGTAGAGCTGCCAGCCATTATTCTTGAAAACTTGTGGCAATAGGGAGAGATCCTGGACGATTGGAAAGGGCAAATATAGTTCCTATCTCTTTAAGAAAGGGGAAAAGGAGGAACCAGGAAACAAAAGACCAGTCAGCTTCACCTCAATCTCTGGAAAAAATCATGGAACAGGTCTTCAAGGAAGACCAAGCCATTTCTAAGCACTTGGAGGAGGAGAAAGTGATTAGGGGCAGTCAGCATGGATTCAGCAAGGGCAAATCATTCCTGATCAGCCTGATTTCCTTTTATGTTGAGATGCTTGGTGGATGTTGGGAGAGCAGTGGACATGATATATCTTGACTTCAGCAAGGCTTTTCATAATCATCTCCCACATTTTTACCAGCAAGCTAAGGAAGTATGGATGGATGAATGGATGACAAGGTAGAAAACTGGCTGGATTGTTGGGCTCCATGTCTTGTTGATAGCTGGTGTCAACCTGGGGCTAGTTTTTTTCAATATCTTCATCAATGACCTGGGAGATGGGATGGGGTAGGGACAGACATTCAAAAAGCCTGAATTTGTTCAATCTTTGCAGGTTAGTCTAACCTGGCTAGGCTAAACTGATTTGTAACTACACAGACATTTCCTCTGGACTAAAAAAAAAAAAAAAAAAAAAAGAAAAAACCCATCAGGCACATGCCTGCAGTGGCTTAGGCTAGAAGCTGGGGGGCACTACAGCATCCCTCCTTTCACTTCCACAGAACAAAACTGAGAGGGGGTGTGGCCAGGCCATGGCAGGATGCTGTTGTTATTCCCCCCTGCCCACATACTCCTGAGCATCCCATCAAGGAATGTTTATCACCTCTAACTCAGTGTTTATAAATCCATTAAGAAAACAAAGCCATTCTCCATTAACTAATAGAGCTCTTCTTAAACAGCTTTACCAAGGAAGAGCATTAAGCTATCTGCTGATTAGCTCCAAAAAGCCTGTCTGCCTTTGTCATCTCCCACAGCATGGACTGTAGCCAGCATGTGGTCTGGTAGCTAATGCTGAGGCAGAAGTGAGGTGGGGGGATAATCCTTGCTTAGCAGGGAGAAGCCAGATAGATGCTGTGTGCCTGCAAGTCTCTGCCAGAGCTGCAGTGAGGGAGGAGAGGGGAAGGGCCAGCTCTGCTGTGGTATGTAGAGCCCTGCCCAGCCCAGAGAGCATGCTGGGATGCTGGGGGAGTCTGGTTTATCTTAAACCATCAAGGGGTCTAGGACAGACATTGCATAAACCAGTTTGACCCAAATCAGTTAAGTCTGATACTAAATTACTAAATTCAACCAGCTCTCTCTCAAACCAATTTAAGCCATTTTCAAACTGGTTTATGTGCACTGAACATCAGTTCTGTTACAAGTTTAAACCAGTTTCTGATCCCTTAAACCAGTTTGTGTGTAATGCCTGTCTCTAGTCATGGAGTGCACCCTAAGCAAGTTTGCAGATGACACCAAGTGGGGTGGAGTAGTGATATGCTGGAGGATAGGGCTAGGATTCAGAGAGACCTAGGCAGGTTGGAGGAATGGACCAAAAGAAATCTCATGAAGTTTTATAAGAACAATAAGCTGAATATGAACCAATAGTGTGGCCTTCTTGTGAAGAAGACTAATGACATACTGAACTGCATTAGTAGGAGTGTTGCCTGCAGATTACGGGAAGTGATTCTTACCCCCTATTCAGCACTTGTGAGATCACATCTGGAGTACTTCACTCCAGTTTTGGGACCCCAATATAGAAAGGATGTAGACAAATTGTAGCGAGTGCATTGGAGGGCAATGAAAATAGTTAGAAGGTGGAGGAAGATGACTTGTAAGGAGAGGCTAAAGGAAGTGGGCTTATTTAGTCTGGAGAGGAGAAGGCTGAGGGGGGATTTAATAACAGCCTCTAATAACTACCTGAAGGGTAGTTCCAAAGAGGATAGAGCTAGGCTGTTCTCAGTGGACGTAGATAACAGAACAAGAAGCAATGGCCGTGTGTAGATGAAATGAGGGACATGCGTGCATGTCACTTAAAAGCGGGCTAAATAGTTTTGTACCACTTTAATGGTATTGGTATCTGCAAACCTTGGTGGCATTTTGTGCATTAATTCCAGCTGCTGTAGGAAATTCAGTGGTGTAATGTGCCTTAAATGACTTGGGGCACAGCAAAGTAAAACTCCTTCAAGGAGTTTTAATTTACTATCCCTACAGCTGTGGAGTGAAGCACCTGGCTCTATGCAGCTCAGGGGCTCTGCAGGGAGCTCTGCAGGCAGCCTGGCAGCAACCTGGGAAAGCAGGCTCTGCCCAAGAAAAGCAGTGAGTCTGATCTTGCCCTCCCCCCACCCCAGAGCCTGCCTGCCTCAGCTGTGCGGGGGTCCGGTGCTTCACTTTGCAGCTGTGCCACCCCCTGGGACTGTCTGAGCTGGGTGCTTGTGGGTGGGTGTTGCCTGGGGGTGGGGCACCACTGCCACAGAGGCCCAGGGGCTGCTCCACCCACCACCAGCTCACCCTCCCCGCTGGAGAGGCAGGTAAGTCAGCAGGGTGTGTGCATGACATGGGGGTTTAATCATCCCTAAATTGAAGCAGTGGTTTTTAAAACCTATTGCTTCAATTTAGGGCCCCCGTTTTGTCTACACACACTCAATAGTCTCAAGTTGCAGCAGGAGAGTTGAAGTTAGATATTAGGGAAAATGCTCTCACTAGGAGGATTGTAAAGCCCTTGAACAGAGTAGTAAAGCACTGGAACAAGTTACCTGGAGAGGTTTTGAATATCCATCCTTAGAGGTTTTTAAGACCTGGATAGACAAAGCCTTGGCTGGGATGATCTAGTTGGGGCTGTTCCTTCTTTGAGCAGGGGGTTGGACTAGATGGCCTCCTCAGGTCCCCTGCAACTGTAATTTTATATGATACTATGATAAGCTTTTGTGAGCCCAAGCCCACTTCTAAGCACTTTAGAGTAGGAACCAACTACCTCTCCCTGTCTGTATACTGCTAGCACAGTTGGGATAAGTTATCAGTTAACCAAAGGCACTAATACAAATAATTTATACAAGGCACTATAATTCTGTCTTCATTTTAAACCTATTTGGGGCCTGATCCTACAAAGCATCAAATCACTAATTTGGAAAACAAATAATCCGAAGACAGTAGGACTAGTTCTGTGAGAAAGTTTACCCTTATGCTTAAGTTCTTGATTGATTAGGGCTTCTAAGAATTTAGCATGGAAAACACTATTTAAAATGCAACCACTGTGATGAGAATTTTTTTCAATATAGTATCATAGAGAAATAAGGCTGGAAGGGACCCCCATAGGTCATCTAGACCAACTTTCTGTCTGAGGAGAACCATCCCTATCCAAGCCATTCTATATAAATCCGTTACCTAACTTGTTAGCAAAACAATATAGTCAACAATAGATAGGGTGACCATGTGTCACTATGTGTCAACATATTTAAAGATTTCTTTGCCTCCATTTTCCTAATCAGGGACCGGAACAGTTACCCCCACGCTGGACCCTCCTCAGGCCCCAGGGGAGGCACACCTAGGCCAAGGGTTAGTGAGGAAGTAGTTAGGGAACTTATGAAGGGACTGGATGTATTCAAGTCAGCTGGTCCAGATGATCTTCACCTTAGAGTACTAAAGGAATTGGCTGAGGTCATTGCAGGACTCCTGGCATGGCTTTATGAGCACTCATGGTGCTCTGGTGTGGTGCCAGAGGACTGGAAGAGGGCCAACATAGTTCCCATCTTCAAAAAGGGGAAGAAGGAGGACCCGGGAAACTATAGGCCAGTTAGTCTTACCTCGATCCTGGGCAAGCTTGTTGAGAAAATTATTCTAGCACATATCCATGAGGGGCCAGGAGGGGAGGTCATGCTTAGGGGCAACCAACATGGGTTCATTAGTGGCAGGTCCTGTCAGACCAACCTGGTGGCCTTCTATGATCAGATCACCAAATCATTAGACGCAGGGGTATCAGTGGACATAGTCTTCCTGGACTTTTGGAAGGCCTTCGACACTGTCTCTCACCCTGTCCTCATTAAGAAACTGGGGAACTGGGGTGTCAACACCCACACAGTCAATTGGGTTGCCAACAGGCTGGAGGGCCACAGCCAGAGAGTGGTGGTGGATGGGTCATTTTCTGCCTGGAGGGATGTGGGTAGTGGGGTTCCACAGGGCTCGGTCCTTGGGCCCGCACTTTTCAACATCTTTATCAGTGACTTGGACGAGGGGGTAAAAAGCACCCTGTTCAAATTTGCTGATGAGACTAAGATGTGGGGGGATGTGGGCATGCTAGAAGGGAGGAATGGGCTACAATTGGACCTAGATAGGTTATAAGGGTGGGCGGACAAGAATAGGATGGGATTCAACGCTGACAAGTGCAAAGTGATGCACCTGGGAAGGAACAACCAGCACCATACCTACAGGCTGGGGAACTCCCTTCTTGTCAGTACAGAAGTGGAAAAGGATCTTGGAGTCATCATTGACTCCAAGATGAACATGGGCCGGCAGTGTGGGGATGCAGTCAGAAAGTCCAACCGTACCTTGTCCTGCATCCACAGATGCATCTCAAGCAGGTCCAAGGAGGTGATACTCCCCCTCTATGTGACACTGGTCAGGCTGCAGCTGGAGTACTGGGTCCAGTTCTGGGTGCTGCACTTCAAGAGGGATGTGGACAACATGGAGAGGGTCCAGAGGAGTGCCACTTGCATGATCCAGGGAAGCAGGGCAGGCCTTATGAGGAGAGGCTATGGGGCCTGAACCTGTTCAGCCTCCACAAGAGAAGGCTGAGGGAGGATCTAGTGGCCTATTATAAACTAGTCAGGGGAGGATCAGCTGGCACTGGGGGAGTCCCTGTTTCCCCGTGCACTGCCAGGAGTGACCAGGAATAATGGTCACAAGCAGGCAGAGGGTAGATTTAGGCTAGATATCAGGAGGTGCCAGTTCATGGTCAGGGTGGCTAGGATCTGGAACCAACTTCCAAGAGAAGTGGTGTTGGCTCCTACCCTGGGGGTTTTTAAGAAGAGGTTAGATGTACACCTTGCTGGGGTCGTTTGACCCCAGTACTCTTTCCTGCCTTGGCAGGGTGTCAGACTAGATGATCTGCTCAGGTCCCTTCCGACCCTAGAAACTATGAAACTATGTCATGGTTTAGCTGGGAAAGTCCTGGATTTCAGAGACCAGTCCCAGCTGGCCATTCAGAATTTTAATTTGTGTCCTAGAAATGAAGAGGTGCAGGGCAGTCTGGCCATGACTTGAAGAAGCACAGAGTGCCTTGAAAGTGGGAAGGCAGGTGCCGCCACCTGCCCAGCACATCACCCCACCCACACTGACTTGTGAGAATATGGGGTTGGGGGCAGTGTCCCGGATGTCCTGGATGAATGTCCCAGATGTCCTGAATTTCCATATGGTCAGCCCAACAGTAGACATAACAGCTTAACCTGCCACAAATAATTCAGGGGGACCACGGTGGCCAACCTCCTGCTCCTGTAGCATTTGTTAACATACATGCCAGATATCCTAGAAGAGGGCCATGCTCCCTGCTACAGAGAAAGGCAAGCCCCCCTTCTTTAATCTTTACCAATCTAACCATGGGGTAAAGTTCCTTCCTGACTCCAAATAGGGCTATTGGTCTGAGCCACCCTGAAAGGAGGGGTAAGACTCTTTACCCAGGAGCCTCCAGCTTTAAGTCCCAGCAAGAAAATTGGCACACGCCAATCAAAATTGCCAGACTTAGCTTCATCCAACTCCCAATGCCTCTGAGAAAGGCTTTAAAAAATCCTGACAGATGTAGTATCAGGAGGAGTAGGGAGGCAACCAAAGCCCAGAAGCATGAGAAATACCCCTAGTAGAACATACATTAACTCCATCTAGATCATTCCTGACCAGTGGCTGCCCAACCTCTTCTCAAACACCTCCAGTGATGCATATTCCACAGCTTCCTTAAGCAGTCTATTCCACTGCCTCACTCTTCTAATTGTGAGGACGTTTTTCCTGATATCCAATCTAAACCTACCTTTCTGCAACTTCAAATCATTGGTCCACATTTGCTTTCCACAGCAAGAGATATAAGATGTCTTGCCTCTATTTTATGGCAGCCCTTCAGAGGCTGAAGTCTGCTGTAATGCCACTTCTTAAGCATGTTTTTTTTTCCACAGTCTGAACAGGCCTAGCTCCTTCAACTTTTCCTCATATGAGTTGCCTTCCAAGCCCTTTATCATTTGTATTGAGTGCCTTTGGCCCCCTCTAACTTCTCCTTGTAGTTTTTAAAGTGTGAAGCCCAAAACTACACACAATACTTTAGATCAGTGGTTCTTAATCTTTTTTGTAGTGGGACCCATTCACAAAGATTGATGGCTTATCCTGACCCACACCCCCCTGGCCCTGCTGGTGCCTAACCCACAGTGCCCACCTCCCTGCCCTGCCAAGCTTTGGCATCTGGCCACCTGGTCACATTCTCCCAGTGCTGGCAGGGACTTGCCCCCCTGCACATACACATTCATGAACATACTGCCTCACCAACCCCAATTGTCCCCAAGCCCTGACCCTCCAACCCCCGCTCCCCATATACTTACATTCATCTGGCTACTTGGGAGGCTCCCATGACCCTGCCTGGCCGTGTGCTGGCCATGCCCCAAGCAGACCCTTGCAGGCTGGAATGCTGCCAGCCTGCAAGGGGAAATCCACGCTTTTCTGGCACTTGCTCATGTCCCTTAGAAATATTCTTGCAACCCATTCTTGGGTTGCGAACTACAGGCTGAGAAGTGCTGTTCTAGATGAGGCCTAACCAGTGCTGCATAAAGAGGTTTAGTGGGTTGAGGAGTGCCTCATTTCAAAATGGTCCTTGGTGTTTGCTTACAACCTCTGTTTATTGTCCCTGTTTCTCCTGAAAAAAAACTCCTTCTCAGTAGGAATCAACACAAATAATCAGTGAAACAAACACATGGACTTCAGGGAGTTTTCTTGCCAGATGCAGAGAGTCTTCAGGCCGGGCTGTGCCACTGCACACTTGCTCTCTCCAAAAACAGCCAGTTTCACCCCAGCACTTATACTCTTTTGTCAACACACAGTCTCTCCACTTAGTTCCTCTGTGCACAGGAAGACTTCCATCTCCAGCTTCACCATCTTGCTCTGAACTCTCTCTGGGAGCCTTTGAATTCCCCTGAGTCAACTAATTATTGCTGTCAGATGGCTCAACACTCTGGAGCAGCCTTGCAGTTGTAGCTTCTGCTGTGCAGCCTGTTGCAAGAGGCATTATCACCTCCCATGGCTTGCAACTAATGCTTCTGCTGATGCATCCCAAAACTGTATTAACTTTTTGTGCAGATCACACCACAGACTCACACTGATTTTGTGATCTACCAAGACTCTCAAATCCTTCTCTGTAGTTCCTCCATCCAGCCAGGTATTTTATTTTTGATATTTCCCCATGCACAGGAACAGCCCACATAAGTTCTAAGGGGCCCAATGGGCATCAGGACAGGGGGACAACAAGGGTACCTGTCAGGGGCCCCAAATGTCTCTATACTAATGCTAGGAGCATGGGGAACAAGCAGGGAGAAAAAGGGGAAGTGTTGCTCTCTACATGAAGGAGCAATACTCATATTCCATAATCAAGATGAGACCAGAGGAGGGACACATTGGGGTACTGTGGGTCAGAATGCAAGGGGGTCAGGGGGAAAGGGACTTGGTAGTGGGGGTCTACTATAGGCCACCCCAACAGGAGGAGGAGTTGGACATGGAATTCTCTAGACGGCTCTCAAAGGCTGTATGGTCAAGGGACATGGTTGTCAAGGGGGAACTAAACTACCCAGACATCTGCTGGGAAGAACATTCAGATAAATCCAACCATTTATGTAGGTTTTTAACCTGCATACAGAACCTTCACCTAACACAGGAGGTATACAGTCCCACTAGGGGAAATGCCTTACTGGACTTGGTCCTGGCCACAGTGGATGATATGGTGGGGGATTTACTGACACAAGGTAACCTAGGGGACAGTGACGATCTCTTGATTGAATTTGCTATCTGGCATAGAGTAGGAAAGATAAATCAGTAGGGCAGAAGTGCTAGACTTCAGAAAGAGTAACTTTAGTGTGCTCAAGAGATTCGTTAGTGAGGCACTGAAGAATAGGAGAATTGGTGAAATAGGAGTCCAGGAAGGGTGGTCCAGAAGGAGACAATCCCTTTGCACAGGAAAGGAGGCAAAGAGACCAAGAAACCCTCTTGGCAGAACTGGGAAGTCCAGGAAAACCTAGGGACCAAAAAAGGAGGCATATAGGCTCTGGAAGCAGGAGGTAACTACCAAGGCAGGTTATACCCACTTGGCTCGCACTTGCAGGGAGGCAGTCAGAAAGGCCAAAGCAGAAACAGAACTAAGGCTGGCAACAAAAATTAAAGACAAAAAAAAGTCCTTCAGGTATATGGGGAGCAAAAAGAAAAAACAGGGTAGCATAGACCCCCTACAAGACAAAATATTGCAATTAGTGACAGAGGGGGACAAAGCTGAGCTTTTCAATGAGTTTTTTGCCTCTGTATTCCTGACCTTGGATCAGGACTAATCTCCCAATTTGATCACAGATAGGCATAAAGGGGAAACCAGCCAACCAACTGTTAGCACTGCCTTAGTGAAGAGACAGTTAGAGGGGCTGGACATGTTTAAGTCAGCAGGCCTGGATGATCTTCATCAAGGGTGCTGAAGGAATTGGCCAGTGTCATAGCAGAGCCACCGGCACAGCTGTTTGAGCACTCCTGGTGCTCAGGTCAGGTCCCAGAGGACTGGAAAAGAGTCAGTGTGGTCCCTGTTTTCAAGGAGAGGAAGGAGGATCTGGGTAACTATAGATTCATGGTTAGTCTCACTTCTATCCTCAGGAAAACCTTTGAAAAAAATATTAAGGAACACATTTGTGGGAGTCCAGCAGGGAAAGCAATGCTAAAAGGGCAACACAGGTCACGGATGCTTAGATGCAGGAATCAAGGTGGATGACATCCCCTTGGATTTTGAGGAGGCCTTTGATACAGTATCTCATTATATTCTCATAGATAAACTGAGTAACTGTGATGTAGATGATTACATGGTCAGGTGGGTGGCAAATAGGCTTAGGGGTCACACCCAGAGTGGTGGTGAATGGGTCGATACACTGTAACTGTAACCCACTACATTCCAACTGTAACAAAGTATATGTAAACAGCAGCAACTCATTCCATACATTTTAAATCAACAGGTCTTGATGACTTCCATACAAGAATTTAGAAAACAAACCAGCAAAAAAATCGAAAACAAACAAAAAACCTGCCTGAGCAGCTATCTGGACTATTAATGTCTATTTTGCTATTTTTTAAAAAAAAGAAAAACAACTCAGAATACTAGAGGAGTGGGAAAAAAATCTAGTATTGTTCCATTTTTTAAAAGAGTTAAAAGCAATTAGTACAGGCAGCTTGCAGTCAATCATGGGCAAAATAATGGAATGCTTGATACAGATCTTGACAAAGAAAGATCTAAAAGGATGTAAAATAATTAATATAAAATCAATATGTACTTATGGAAGATAGATGTCACCAAAATAACCTGATAACTGTTTTGGATGAGAATATGATATATTTGACAAATTTGACATAAAGAGAATAGTGCTGATTTAGCATTTGGCATAGGTGCAATCACTATGGAATACTGCATCTTAGTCTAGTAATCACAATTCAGAAGAGATTTGGGAAATTGGCTGGAGCCAAAAAGCCACATGGATGATTAAAGGATTAGAAAATATACCTGGTGGTTCTCAAGCCATTTGCTTGAAGGTAGAGAAGGTTAAGGATGTCTTGATTGTGGTCTATAAATCCCTGACAGACATTCATTTGAAGGTGCAATGGGATCTGATCTGCATGCATCTTGCTGACAGTCAGCAGATTGTGAGCACTGCACTGGTGTAGTCCTGATCAAATTATTATCAGATGGAAGGGACTACCCTGAGGATAGGATCCTGGTGCAGTCCCTGCTAGCTGGTGGCATATTGGTATAGCCCTAGGCCTGGAACTGTGAGGGACTTCCTATTCTGCCCAGGATCAGCTGATCAGGACTGCTCTGGGGGTTTACACTTTACACTGAGTCTTAATTAACTAGTTAATTGCATCATAAGCATAATTTTATAGGCCTATTTTTACATAAGAACCAACATTTAATAAAAGAAGATTCTTCATTGCTGCAGATAAACCCATAATGAATTAATAATAATAACAACAACAACAACAACAACAACAACAACAACATAATGAACCAAGAATTAAAACAAGGAACCATATTTTTATTGTGATGGTAAGTCATCATTGAAAGAAACTACCATAATACTATGTATTGTGGTTGACTCTAAAATTCTATGGAGGTATTATTGTAAATGAATATTTACAATTTAAAATATGTGTTTATCACAAATATTGGCTACTACATTTGTCCAGTTTACAAACTTGAACTGCTTAATCTGTTAATTATAACTAGTACTCATCACAGTGAAATCCTTCCACTGGCTTCAGTGGACACTGAATCAGGACATGTACATAATATTGATTTACTATTTGGAAAAAAAAAATAGAATTTTTGACCGCTTACATACTGTTAGTTTTAACTATACCATATTGCTTCATAATTTAATAGTTACATAGAAGTTAAAAACAGAAGGGAATATAAGATCACCTAGATCATCTGACTGCTTTCATTACAGGCTAGTAACTGCCAGCCAAATATTTTATTAAGAGGTCTATAAGAGCCTAATGTCCCTTTGGTCCACAAAGGAATTACGTAATTTCACAAGTTGAGGTCTCTGGGGTTGCTGTGATTCCCCTGGGGCTGTGTCAGCTCCACCCCAAGGACACCTTCTAATTTCTCCTGCCATGCCTTATTGATAAAATAGTAAGTAGGGAGGCTGCCCATGAGCCTTTGCACAGCCTTGGTCCCGCTGAAAAACACTCGACAAAACTGGTCTTAGGACACCTCACCAGACCCCTCTCCAAGATGGTGCCTCATGGGGCACCTCAAGCCTTATGGGCTAATAGTGTGGCTCCAAACCTTCCCTATACTATGCCCCATGACTCATGGGTGTTACATGAATGTTGTTATCTCTGTTGTGGTCTCGGCCTACTCAGCCCCTGCCCCTGGAATCTGGCTAAGGCTCCTAGCCTAGGCCCACTGTGGCAGACCTTGTTTTGAGGCACTACCTCCAATCAATCTCTTCATGTCACCAGGGCCCTGGCTCCCATCTGCTGCACCCCTCTGATTCTTGGCCTTTGTCCCCGACAGGTCTTCTCATGTCACTCCTGGGAGCTCTGCCCTGCTCGTGTTCCTTAACTGACATCCGCTGGTCTTGGTGGCGATCCCGCCCCGATCTCCCTCCAGCCAGGTGGTCCTCGGTCTTTCGCCCCTCTTCGGC
The DNA here is from genome assembly GCF_052110815.1 of Crocodylus siamensis. Lineage (NCBI taxonomy): Eukaryota > Metazoa > Chordata > Crocodylia > Crocodylidae > Crocodylus > Crocodylus siamensis. Next base: position 162,934,870 of record NC_143397.1, on the reverse strand, counting down.
ATAGCCCACACCCACTGTCCTGGCACTTACTTCGGGGTCCTCCGAATCCTCCTGGGTTGTCCTGATCTTCAGTTGATCACCCGATCCATCGCTTCTGGGTCAACCCGCCAGCGTCCCCATCATTGGGCTTCCCTTCTGGGGCACTGCTCCCTCCAGCATGCCGGCTCTACATTGCCCATCCCATGGATCCTGCGCCGTCGCTGGCCCTAACAGCTGTTTGATCCCCGGGCTATCCGCTGCCTCTGGAGCAGTGGCGTAGCTGTATGAAGAGGCGGCTAATGAGCCACGCTGGTTCTCCCTCCAGCTCTGCATCTCTCCTGTCCTGGGCTTCAGGTAAGTGTCCCTTGTTACCTCAGCCCTCGGGACAGCCTTCTAGCTCAAATCTGCCTTTCCCTTTTCCCCAGGGCTTTTGGCTCTGCGTAGCTGTGATCCTCTGGCACTGGGTCCTCTGGCTGTAGTCTACTTCACCCCTCGGGCACCAGGCTCCTGGCCCCTATGTTGCTGTGCCCCCTAGGCATTGGGCTCTCTGGCCCTTCTCCACTGTGTGCCCTGTGCTTTGCACTCACCCCACCCACTACAAGCTCCGTAATTACTTG